>NC_143397.1:239226090-239526950 GCF_052110815.1 Crocodylus siamensis | reverse complement strand
CTCCCTTCCTGCTCCCCTTCTGTTTTTGCAATGGTACATCAAAGACAGTCGTTTTCTCACTCTCTGGCCAGAATGACATCATGCTCACTGACAGATGGAGGGCCTCAAGCTACAGAATCATTCTGTTTAAAACTTGAAACTTATGGTTTTTCTGGTACTTTTACATTTATAAAAATCAGCCCCAAATTTGATCTTTAGAAAAAAAAGGAGATCCTATTTAACACTTTAGGACAACTTAGCATATACCAGATTTAATAGCATTTAAGGTACAACTGTCCCGCCAATCCGTCTGTCAGGAAAAAGGCAAAGCAGTTTGGTGTCTTAGAGACTAACTGAACATGGAGGAAATATTAACTAAATTATTATGAGTTGGCATAAGAAGGGGGATATGAACTAGGGAGTTGATGTGGACTTAAAATAATAAGAGGTATGGAAGTAGATTACTACTGCCTTCCATGCATACGTCTTCCTGTAATGGCAGAAGCACTACACCTCAAGTGAATATAATGGAAGTTTGAGGTCTCTAGCACCTTTCAGGATCAGGCTCTTTTTAGAGGTGTTGGTTTACTCTGTTCTAATCTAACCAAATCCTACTGGGATCAGGATTTAACTCTTTTGGGGGACTTAATGGGGTTAATAAAGCTTTCCATTCACTGAACTGATTGAAGGAACAACCCACCAAATAGAAAACCTTGTGCTTACACAAAATTAGAGTAGGTTTGTGTCATGGAAAATTTGTGGGTATATGCTGACAACACAGAGAGCTGGAACTGTCATGCGCATACCAACTCTGTGGGTGGAAAATCCCAGGGCTCACCCAGCACGTGCCCCCTGGGTGACCTTAGGACCTGTCAGTCATCGCTGACCTACTTTCCTCACAGACGCATGCTCAGTAACAGCAGGAGCATGAGGTCATCACTCCAGAAGCTTCTTGAAGGAAAGCAGCCTGATTGGACGAGGCTGCCATAAAGACTTCTGGGCCCCTCCCTCGGGGGGGAGAGACTGGAGACAGGAGAGAGACCTGCTCGACTGGTGGACAGAGGCTGCTTTAGCAGGGACTGGCTCACCAGGAGAGATCCAATCTGAGAGTAGAGGCTGTGCATACAGGGACTGCTTCTCAGAGGGCTTCTTAGCCTATTGGTCTCCTCCTTGCTGCAGTTCGCAGACCAATTCGATTCTATTCGTTTTCGTACCAATTTGATTCTTTTGGCTTCTGACTGAGTTGGCACCAGCTACGACCTCGACTTCAATCTTCTCGACCTGACCCAGGAGCTCTCGAACTTACCTCGTCTTCTTGGCCTTCATCTTTGACCATCTGTTTGTCCAGTTGGACTGGCGTCACACCACCTCATTCTTCGTTCATCGGTTCATTGTGTTACAGTTGTATCTGTTGTTCGTTTCCCGTTAATGAGCTGTTGACCAGCCCTGGGACTAGCGAGTGGGCAGCCGCCCCTAGCCCTCTGGGGCTAGAAAGCAAGGGCTCACTCATGAACCTCATGGGCCAACAGACCCCTTTGTTGTTTGTTTCACTGGAACTGGAACTGAAGAAAGGATTGTGCCTCCACTTCAAAGTGTAAGTAAATAAAATCCATCTTGTTTTGAAACCACTATGAGTCCTGTGCTGCTCAGAACTCCTCGCCGCTAATCCCATCTGTTCATATCCAACACCACCCTCAGCCCACTGTGACCTTTGGGGCTTTAGCACCCAACAGTTTGGAGTACAGTTCTTTTGCTGGTACATGTGATCTTTTACAACTTGGAATTAAGATAACTGGACTACCTGGGTACATCCCCACATGCAGGGGCATGCACAGGGCTGTCCTTTGGGGGTAGGGGTTGTGAATCAGGGCTACTGCCCCAGGCCCCATGCTTTGGGGAGGCCTGTGCTATGGGGGGCCCTGTGGAGCCAGGTGGGAGCCAGCTTTGCAATGTTAAAGGGGCCTGGCACAGGCTGATTTGCCTTGGGCCCCACATCCCCCTATGGTTGTCTCTGGAGATGTGTCCTGGAGAAATAGCCATCCAGCTAGCAGGGGGAGTATCTGTTCCAAATACTCTTCATTTCCTCAGATCTGTGCAGACTCTAAACATTGTTTTATTCATACAAGTCAATAATTTATTGCCATGTTTTTGTCCTCTACTGAATTTTTTTTTAAAAATAGGGGTTTTGGGTTTTCCCCAAAAAGTTTTGGAAGCAATGGCTAATAGAACACATACCTTAAAGTATAAAAACATTATTTGATTCTTTTTATAAATCCAAATGCTGTTGATTTATTCAAGAGAATACAGGCCTTAAAACTTTGGTGTTAGTGGAGAAAAAAGGATCTCAAAAGCTGTGTAATGGCTGCAAAGTTTTATTTGAAATGGGTTTACCATTTTATGTCAGAACTGGCTTAATGTGGGGATAATAGATTCTGAAACCTGAATCTATTTTCATTCAAATGAACTAAGTTTTCTGAAGGGTAAATTGTGCACCTAACCCATAAGCAATGTCTGAGTCTACTGTCATTTGTGTGAGGTTCCTAATTTGGCTGGATTGGGAAGGGGACTTACTGACTTGTTGAGAAAAGAATGTGAATTCAGTGTTTTACTCTCTTTCAAAGCATTTGACAAATATGAAGTGATCTTCCAAAATACCCATGACATTAGGTACATTGTGCTGTTTTCACAGATGGCTATTTTTACAAAGCAGAAACACATTTACGCCTTGAAATGCAGTAATAAAGGAAAGGTTCAAAATATTCCAACAGAGAGGCAAAACAATGGTGTTCAAGTGTGACCACATGTTTTCTGCAAATCACTGCTAGTTGGTGAACTCCTGTATTGAGAATAATTTCTAGTGCATCTGTGTTGATCAAATGATACATATGTAGCTACCAGAACAATCTAGCAGCAGATCTAACCCCCAAAAGACCTGGGTCAA
The DNA here is from genome assembly GCF_052110815.1 of Crocodylus siamensis. Taxonomy (NCBI): domain Eukaryota; kingdom Metazoa; phylum Chordata; order Crocodylia; family Crocodylidae; genus Crocodylus; species Crocodylus siamensis. The sequence goes on along the minus strand of NC_143397.1, from coordinate 239,524,030 downwards.
AGCCTGAACTTAGTCTTCAAGCTTGGTTATTAAAGCAAACCTGTGAGGGTACTTTCTTTTATCATTTTCAATCATACTTTCCAAACATAAAAATTTACAATTACTGTTTCTTGTAGGGGACATCTAACCATTTTTTGCTAGACAGGGTCTTGTCACAATGTGTAAGCTTTTGAGAAAAGGACTAGAGTTAAGTTTGATCATTTTAAAAGGGATGGGGGGGTGTTTGAAACATATTCTTCCCTTGCACAGGAGAGAAATACCTTGCAACAATGAACTAACTAGAATTTGTTAGAAGTTTTTCTTTCCATATCTCAATCTTTGTTACTCAGTGCCACAACACAATTGGATAGGCTGGACAGTAATATAAGATTGCTCTATTAGATTAGATTATGATGGTTACTACTACTTAATGCTTCAGAAGAAGGCAAAAAATCCCAAACCGTAAATCACCAAGGGGTCAAATTCTGCTATGTAAACCCAGAGTAACTGCACACTGTTTGACTTTTAAATGCTCAGTACTAAGCAACAGTTATTAAATATGTATTTTCCCCATCACTGTTTCTCCCCCTTCGAATACAAATGAAGGAACCATTGAGTGAAATTAAAGAACAGCATATTTTGGTCAAGATCTTGAATATTAATCCTGTAAATTGGCTTTATGGGGAGAATTCCAGTAAAATTCCTAAACACAGATTACAGGATTTGGCCTATAACCAATTTTATGAAGGTTAACAATGTAAAATACTGTACAGTGTTATGCGTAATGAGAGGTTAGATTTTAGGCTTCAAGAAGAGTAAAACCACTGACACCACTGAAACTCTGGAATGTATTGTTAATTGTAAAAGTCATAGAATCTGGCCCTTAAAGAATGCACATTGTATCCAGATGAGGTATATGCATGTTATACTGTTTTTTGTATTATAAATTGGTCTTAAATAGAGATGAGAAGAGAAACTGATGATTTTGTTAGTGTTCATTCATTCTCTTCTTCAAAACTGTAGATAAAAGTATCAAAAGTCAACTTTTTTTATTAGTTTGTATATATCACTGTAAAGTTGCCTTAAAAAATTAAAGGCATTTTTCCTATATTGCAAATAAATATTAGGGCTGTGCAAAGCTTTGGTCCCTGATTTGATTTGGCAGAGATTCAGCCTGATTTTGTGGCCCAATCTCTGAATCTGAATTGAATCGGGGGGATCTTTTAATCTCTCTGAATCGAATCATAACGCCATAAATTGATTTGGAGAGATTCATAAAGTTTTGGCAATTTGGACATAGACACAGCTTTTTTTCTACATACCTCAAGGTAGCAGGCAGCTCATCAATGCTCCGATGCTGAGTGCAGTGGGAGGAGGGGGGGAGGGGCTCCCCAGCATGCTCGGCAGCAGACCTGGAAGTGGACATTAATATGGATATGCTCATCCATGCTGCAATCATGCTGCTTCCAGGTCTGCTGGGGAGTGCGCTGGCCTCCCCCCTCCCCCCAGTGCCCCCCTGACTCAGTGACTGGTGCCTCCTGGGTCTGGAGGGTCCCCCAGGGTCCCCCTGTGGCTGATCACTGAGTTGGGAGAGTGCAGGGAGGGGCAATGTGTTCCCTGGTGGACTCTGAAGTGGACTAGAAGTACTTCTGGCCCACTTCTGGGTTCACCGCTGATCACGTGGGGGGCCCCTCCACACTCCTATGGGATGCTCCATCCCCCCCAGCATCACAGTATTCACAAGCCATGCTGGTACTTTGAGGTATGTAGAAAAAATATTTAAAACTGTGCCTATGCCTGAATCGCTAATTCTTTAAATCAGCATCGAATCTTCAGATTTGGGTTCAGCTGAATTGAATCAGGGACAGTGATCCAAATCAATTAATTGAATCACTGTCATCCATTCAGGCTGAATCCAAATACGAATCCAAATTGAACAGGGCCTGTTTTGAACACCCCTAGTAAATATATGATTTCAGGATTGCTCATGGAGGCCTGGTCTTATACAGAGTCCAATTCTTTCATCCTGAGTCAGACTTCAGTAATACCCAACTCTAACAGATCCACAACATTTTGTTGAAAAGAAATCAAGCTTGCTCTCTTTTTGCTGTGCTCTTTAGAGATAACACAATTAAAAAATAGTAATCTTTGTTTGCTAGAGAAGCACAGTTCCTGGACCAGCTAAGGTAAGTGCCATGTGTGCTGAATCTGGCATGCAGGGGGTAGGGCAGCACATCTGTGGAACTGATCCACCTGTAGAGCCAGCCATGCACCATTCATTTGGCCCATGGACTGGCCCTACACCACTCCTGTGGCCTGTGGGGTAAGATTGAGATGCTTATTTCATTGGTTTGACACTCTGGGTAAAGTATTATACTGTATAAATATGGATGATTGAATTAATTCCCCATTTAATATAGCTGTTTGATATTATGACATGCAGTGTTATGAGCTTTTAAAAATGTTGTTCAGGTACATGATTTTTTGCAGTCCTAGCTGTGAATAATTCTAAGGCAATAAAGACCCTCATTTGAATTTAGAGTGGAAGCACAGTCTTGTAGTCATGGTACTGTAGTATGAAACACAAGAGAAATCAGTTAAAATCTTTAGTGTGCTACAGGCTTCCTATATGATCTTGGACAAAGTACTTAATCTATCTTGTACCTCCGATTTCTATCTGCAAAGCAGAAATTTTTCTACCTTTCTACCATTGTCCTTTCTTCTGTCTCTTCCTTCTAGATTGCTAGTTCTTCGGGGAAGATCTTGTCCCTTAATGCAGAGGTGTCAAAGACACAGCCCATATGGTAAGATCTGAACTTCAGAGCATCATCCTCTGGCCCCCAGTGCTGCCCCTGGGTTTCAAGTTGACCTACACACCACACTTACTGAGCTCTAGACTGGCCCCATGCACAGCAAACAGGATGCCCACCATACACAGAGCCCACTCTGTCTAGCCTGCGATTCAGGCTGCACTCAGCACTTGGCTGATCTGTGACATGTGCAACACCTGCCCTAGCCAGTCCATATTGTATACTGCACACCATGCCCACTGTGGCTGGTCTGGGACCTGCACTGCATGCAACAGCCTTGCCTGCTCCAGGGCAGCCACTGAGCTTAGCACAGTTCCTGGACCAGCTAAGGTAAATGCCGTGCGTGCTGAATCTGGCATGCAGGGGGTAGGGCAGCACATCTGTGGAACTGATCCACCTGTAGAGCCAGCCATGCACCATTCATTTGCCCCATGGACTGGCCCTACACCACTTCTGTGGCCTGTGGGGCAAGATATGCTTGACATCCCTGCTTCGGTGCATGTTTGTCTGGACCCTTGAACAATGGGGCTCCAGTTTCAGCTCCAGGTATTACTGTAGCACTACTACCATAAATGTGTTCCAGTCTGTAATGTTTCATACAACCCGCCCTCTCCCCCCACCTTAAAGTACTGCTGAACAAAGTAATGGTCTTAATTTCTGACTGACCTGACTGTTATTTTTTATGCTGTCTCTAGCTATAATACTAGTATATGTCATGTTCTACTTGACAGTTTACATTCCCAATCCACATAGTAATCATATAGAAACACACCCTGCTAGTAAATTCTATATGGAATCTGGAGCCCCACCTAAGTGAGGTTCAAAGTTAAAAGTATATTCAAACCACCTGTGAGGGATGTTTTTAGAGGAAGAGGATGAAGCCTGTTCATGGCACAAACCCAGAAAATGGTCTTATTACTTTCAACTAACTTCTGGTTTCGTGCAATTTTTGTACAAATATATTAAACTTAACTTTCCTATTTACTTATTTCAGTATTTTTAAGGAAAAATCACCCATCTCAGTCCAGGTCTTCACCTTTGCAGCAGAGTCCTGTGGGGAGTAGATCCAGGCCAGGCTAGCTTATGTTAAAATCAAGTCAGCTTCTCTAGGGTAGATGATTTCAATAACTTTGCTTTATTATCTAGTTGCAAAAACCATATCAATTATCTGTTTGCTCCCTTTGGAACTACTGTTGTAGACTCCTAAGTGAGATTTATGTTAGAGGTACATAGACTGATTCAATTAGTTTGCACAGCTGCCTCCTCTTCTTTGTAGCCACAACTGAAATGTCTACACAGCTTTTCAGGCATTAGTAATACATCTGCAGAGGAGCACAGCCCTGCTTACCCATTCCTAGTCTACACACACCAAACCTAGAAATAAGGCTGTGAAGGTACCCCAGAGGAGACATCCCCTGCCAACTGCCCTTGAGCTATCAGTCCCTGGAATATGCAGTACTGTAGCAAAGGGCGGGGGGCAAACAGGGCGACCTCCTGGGCACTGAAGCAAAGGGACACCAACAGGCCTGCCCAGCTGGGATGAGGTGGGGACGGAGCCACAAGTGGCTTGTTTGGGGGGGACAGGGGGGACTGGGGAGGCTAGCCTGTGCACTGGGGAAGGGCAGGCTGCTGTTGCAGGCTTGCCCCGGGACCAAACTTCCTGGCTATGGTACTGGGAGAATGTGAGTGGCAGTGGGATAGCCCAGTAGCAGACTCACTGCCTTGTTTCTGGGTTTAGCATGGGCAAGGCTTGCTTCTGGACAGTAGTCTCCAGAGTGCTAAGGAAGTAATATAGATCGCCTCAAGAAGGCAAAGTAAATGGCCACCTGCACTCTTTTTTCATTAGTGGCTAGCTTGATCACTCCAAACCTGCTTTCCAATGACAGAAGTAGCTTCCATGAAGTTCAGTAGAAATAAAGAGATCTGCCTGCATATATATATATAAACATGCCCCAAACTTAACCTCAGCTAAAACCAGGAATGTGGCACTTGTTTAGTTATGCTTTAAAGCACCGGATTATGCCCAAACTCTGACATGGTACTAATACCATTGATTTCTGCTAAGAATGAGCTATACATCATAGTCTGGTAGTGGTTCTTATTATGTCTGATTTTTTGGGCACTACAGTGGTACCTCCAACCAGAAGAATGTTTTCACAAACATTTGGTGCCCTTGATACATCCTTGTTTGCACCTTTAATCACACAGAGCAAAAATCTTACTGGGACAGGAACAGCCAGTCATTGAGCCAGTTTTATTTACATGATGGATACAAGGGCAGATCTTCAGCTGGTGTAAACTGGCAGAATACCATTGGCATCAATGCCTTTTTTTTAAAGCTGAGGATCCGGTCTTTGGCTTTGAATCATAGAAATTATACTTAGAAAAGGTCCATTAGGTTACACCCCCAACAAATGAAAAATTGTATTGAGTTGTACATATACCAGCATTCAGCCTAATTTTGTTTAAATGTCCCAAACAGCAGAACTCCATCATTTCCCTTGGGAGTCTGCTCCACTTCCATGGCAATTTGCCCATTGATGTAAATCTTTACCTTTCATTCAATCCATTTATGTCTGTATTTAAGTAACTATTTTCCCCTCTTTGCTGTTCACGCCCTTTAGATATATGAGGACTGTGGTCATGTTCCAGACTTTGTCATCTAGCCAAGCTGGAACATATTTAATTCTTAGTTTTTCCTCAAAAGTCAGTTCCCGTCAGCTGAATCGTTTTTAAAAGTACTTCTTGGAGCTGCCTCCAGCTGAGTAGGATCTTTCTGCTGTCCAGACCAGAACACCTCATCCCTGGTGCAGGGGAACACGTTGGTGTAGGGGCAGACTGGTGGTGGTGTGCAGCAGCAGACAGACTGCCTTCTACCGGCACTCGGCCTGGCACAGTTCCTGTCATTGTGTCAAACAGATAATTGCTCCCCCAGCAACAAAGTGCAATTACCTGTTTTGTGAATCCAGTTCTTTGTATCTGTCAGGACATGAGGGTTTGATCAGAACTTAGCTGCACTAAGAATCCCCAGTAGCAGAAACTTCTTGGTTTGCTTATACCATAGCGATCAGCCAGTCTCAGGGAAGATGCTGGGGCTGAGCATTCCTGCTTAGGCCCCACTTGCATGTTCCAGAGCCAAAGGTCACCTGTGAAGCTGCTCTGGGCTTGTCCCTACTACCTGATTTCAGGCCCTCCACTGGGCGCTCAAGAGTGAGTGCTGGGAAATGTCTGAAGCAGCCTCACGGGCAAGCTTCCAGAATCAGAGCATGTCACTAGATGCGGGTGGGCATTGTTGGTTTAGCCCCGTACTCCCTGAGACGCATCCTAAAGATAGCTACAGAATTAAGTTGCAGTTTTGTCAGTGATGGTCAATAATGCCTAGATTTGGACTTAGTCACTTAAAGAAGTCTTTAGTCGCCTATGATTCCCTTGTAGCCCCAAATGACATGTAACATGATGAAATCGCATGGATCGGCAATGCTGACATTATAAGCTCTTTGTGACAAGACCTTCTCCAGCTTTGTTTTATGAAGCACCAAGCACATCTAACATGCTGTTTAAATTCTACAATGCAGCTAGTTGGACATGCAGATCTGGGCTATGAAACAGACAGTAGCATCTGTAGTTTGGCTATGATCTGGGAAAATCCAATAAAATCAGATTTAAGTGAAAGCAAATGAAAAAACAAGGATCATAGAAGCATTCTGAAAATACCTTGTAGAAATGTATATTGTATTGTGGTATACTCTATAAATGTCTTGAACACCAATAATAATATAGTCAATAAATCATATTATCTGGGGTATGAGGAAATGATTTAAATAGGAAAATAGAGCTCAAAAACAGAGGGTTTTTTTAAAGCAAAAAATATAACAAAATTGTAGGTAACGATATTCCTTTAGGTGAATGTTGCACATTTCCACTTGAAATGGCTGCCATTATATCTACACTTGCCATTCTATCTACACTTCATAAGAAAATGTTAAATTACTTGAAAACCCATTACTAGCCAGCTGGCTGGGAAGGGTCATGAATGAAAAGAAGAATAATGATCTGTTGTAGGATACAAGCAATAAATGTGGTACCTCTCAACATACAGTCCAATATGTAAATGGGGGGAAGGGAAAAGAACTAGAGAGAGAGACAATCTGTATCCGTATTAAAATTATGTATCTATTACACAGTTAAACAGAGGAAAACACAACTGTGCAAGTCTACCTAGCTCTTTGTTTTATACTTGGCCTAATTTTACTCGTGTGCTAGTCCTGTTTTTTTAACTATGCACTTCTCTCTATAAATATATTCACCAATGTAGTGTAAATGTGAATAATTGTAACATTAGGCATTGTTTTTAAAAATCCTGTGTTCTCAGGGTACGTATATAGAGCTCATAATGTAGGTTTTCTTTGTAATCTGCTGCTTTATTCATGTTATTTTCACTATGGCCTGGATCCTGCAAACACGTATGTGTATATTTTAAGCAATGCCAACTTCAGGTCCACTGAATCCAACAAGATTATTCACATTCATGAGTTTTGGGGTTCAAGGCAAAATTTCAGTTTATCTGATGAAGCCAGGTATTCTAACAGGTTGTGTATGGGAATGGCATTGAGAAACTCCTAAATTCTACTAGCAATCTACTGTGTAGGTTTGGGTCTAAATTTTCTCACACATGAAATAGAGTTTATAGTACTTACAGACATCTCTCTCAGCAGTTTTTAATTAATTCATCAATGTCTGTAAAGTGTTCTGAATGTTTTATAACAGGGCTCACTTAAAACAGGGTTATGGCAACATAGTCATTGGCCACTGAAAATCTTGCAAATGTAAGGATCCTGGGGTTGATGGCAGAGCACAGAGAAGAAAGTTGCACTTGAAGACTTAATTCCATTTACAAAAGAAATAAAGACTTATCAAATCATGGAAGACTGTACCCAGGCTTTTGTGTTAGAGTGCAGATCAGAGGGTGGCAAGAAGGCTCTTTTATATGTGCCTGAGTGTGTAAGCTACTCCAGGGAGGTAAAGCAGAACTGTAGTCGTTCACTCCACTGGACTGACTCATACAGCTGACCAGACATAAAACGTGCAGCCTGCATGCTCTAGGTCCTCCTCTGGATTTAGTCAGCCATACACACTCCTACAGTCTGTTGCATAGAGTCATGTCTGATTCTATTGGTCAAATGCAGTGTTGTCCCTAGAAAGTCATTATTACTACTACTATGACATCCAATTACTTACCTGCATTACTGAGGTGTTTTGCCTCCAACGTAACAAACTTTTAATGTGGTGTTAGTAGATTAAATTTGGTAAGAGAAATAATTGAGGCCCCCTCTACACGTGCAGGTAAAGGGACAATGGAGCCGAATGCATGATCCACATGTACATGGCAGGAGGTGGGATTGTGGGATCGCACATTAGATCCCATTGTGTCTCATTGCCGGTGCAGGGGGAGCCACTGCGATCTTCCAGCCCTGAGGGTACTCCATACGCCCCTGAGGCTGGGAGATCACAGCAGCACCCTGAGGGGGGCAGGACCCAGTGTTCACAGCTTCTAGGCACTGCTGGAGTCGAGAGTCCTGTCAGCTGTGGGGACTCTCAGCCCTGGCAGCCATGGGGCAGTGCTGCAGTCTCCCAGCCCTGGGGGTGTGTGAGAAACCCTGAGGCTGGGAGATCACAGGCACTGCAGTCTCTTAGATATGTGGGACTGCCTACAGGTGCAAACTGAAGCCGAATAGAAACCAACTATAAAGTTATTACATGTTTTTGAGCAACAGCTTTATAGCTGGACTTTTTAAGGGTGCTATAGTTAATTTCCACATGTAGCTAGTCTAAATTTATTGTGCAAATAATTGGGTAATAGGTAATAGATATAATATGTAGAGGGGGTTTGAAAGGAACAAAGCAAAGTACTCATTACCATTGTTCTTTTTAACAAGCAAATGCTTCTCATAATTTATGATGTGGAAGCACTAAGTTTTGGCTCTTGAATGTTGCAAGTAAACTTAGCTGGGAAGAAAGCTGCTGTTTTTGGAGGTAGGACATGTTAGCCAAATAAGGAAGTCTTGCTGTGTACTCAAAATTCTTAGTTCAGCTCAACTACTGCTTCATTTCACTAAGATATGTTGCTATGAGGACTAGCACCATAGATTCTCTGATAGTATGGTTTTCCATTTCCTAAATTACATCCCAGAACTTCACGTTCTTGATGAGGAAGGGGACTAATATTATATGCAAACTAAATTTTTTTGAACAACTCTGATAGTGTCCAACATTGTTTACATCTGCACTCACATCTGAGACAGGCTTGAACATCTAAGTTTTTTGTATTAAATAAGGCCCCGGATAGACTTAGCTCTACAATGTTACACAGTCTACTTTCTTCCTCCAGCAGGCAATATGCCACCCAGTTTGGAAACATTAAAGGGACATACTATAGTTTAGTATTTATGTTGCTAGAAGATCTCCTGAGCAATGACTGGCAGTAAGAGAGTTAGCATCAGTTACTAATCAGAGTTTTCAGGACTCCAAGATTTTCATGTGGATCTGCATGAAAAGTACATTATGTTGGGAATATAGTCTGTAGCTGGTAATGGAAGGCAAATTCTACATGGTTGTGGATTACCCGAGCTTATTCATTTTGTGGCCTGATTCTTCTACTGTATTAGGAGGAATGTCTTCACTGGCTTCTCATCATCTTTAATCTGAGAGTTTACAAATATTAATGAATGTGTTTTTCATCACATTTCTGTATACTTACAGAAATGCATACTTCTCGTCCCTTCTGTATATATACAGAAAGGAGCTGTGTTATCCACATCTTATATTTGAGGAGCTGAGGCACTATTAGACCTACCCAAAGTTGTGTGGGATGTCCGTGACATAGCTGGGAACTGAACCTAGATTTCCAGAGGGTTGTGTATCGTAAACATAAGAATACCCTTTCTGAGTTGCAGGACTACAAGTGAGAAGTGATTTATGCCCATGCTATTAATGAAATAGAGTTGTTTAGCAATGCTAAAACCGTAACCATCAACCTCCTAGTTTCTTCACCAATTCCACACCAAATTTTGTCTAGGGAAGTGTCATGGAGTGGGGTCCTAGGAGCGGCTGTGATCTCCGGATGCCCCCTACCGTGCCAAGTCTGAGATAAAGCACCCTCGTTCTCGCCTGCCACATCTTTGATGTTAAGTATTTTTACAAGGTAGGCTGCCTTTTTGTCCCCTTGGATACGGTGCTCTAGTTTATCCTGGCCCCCGTTCTGTATTGACTAACTTGGTGCACCCCAGCCTTATGAGCTATGCGTGGCTCCTACCACCCCTGTACCACGCCCCAAGCCTCACAGATGTATCGGACATTGTTTGGTCAATCCTATCTGCACCCTCCTGGGCGTCCCCTGGCTCCTCTCGTAATTGCCCGATCCCTCATGGGTTCCCTGGGCTTGTCTCAATTGCCCGCACCCTCATGGGTTCCCTGGCCTCGTCTCAATTGCCTGTGCCCTCCCACGGATGCTCCCTGGCTTCTCTTGCGGCCGTGCCCGCTCTGGGGCCTCTCACAATTGGGGCTCAGGTGGCCGTAGCCGTGCCTGGCCCCTGAATCCCCTCCTTAAGTCTTAAGCAGGTGCCCTCTGGGGCTTCTCGCCTGCGCCCACTCTGGGGCCTTCCTCATGCCTGCCCGCACTGGGGCCTGCTCTCGCAACCATGCCCGCACTGGGGCCTGCTCTCGATTGGGGTTCAGGTGGCTGTAGCTGCGCCTGGCCCCCAAATCCCCTCCTTGGGTCTACAAGTTCCTGTGGGGCTCAGGCAGCCTCGGCCTTACCTGGCCCCCAATCCTCTGCGCCCCTTCTCAGGGCTGGGGTCAGTGCACCCCTGAATGTTGTGCCCTCTCTGGCACTGGGGTCCCCACACTATCGTGGAGCCCCTATGAGGCCTCCTCCAACCCCGATTAGCTTCACCTGGTCCTCCGGTCTTATAAAACTACAAACAGAAAACTCAAGCCCCTGGGCTGCAATGTAAACTCTAAGCCATCTGGCTAACCATCATTCAAATCCCTACCAGGGCTTCCTCCACCCGGTATCCTCAAACAAGCTGCTCAGGCCATCAGCCTTCTCTACTCTGCTTACTCCAGCAGAGCTCCTTCTTCCTCGGCTGCTAGCGGAGCACTGCCTCCTTGGCCTCATCCTGATTATGTTTATATAGGCCAGGCCCTGCCCCCTTCAGGTCAGCTGACCAAACTGCGATTGCCCCGGCAACCAGCACCTGTACCTCTTTACAGGAGCAGGACACTTCAGTGCCCTGTGACACACCTCCCCCTTAAGTTCAGGACTCACTAGGAGCAGGGCATGGAAGTGTCCTGCGACAGGAAGGAAATAACTTAATGTCAATTTCTCATAAACCAGGGAACAACCATCAAAGTAATACAAGTTTTGACTAGGACGGACTTAGAACTGATTTGAAGTAGTGATTTTAGGGGAAGAGCCCATAGTTCCAATTTATATCCATTAGCTGCCCATTGTCCTCCAGTATTGAACTCTTACATTTTTTTTTCTTTTGGAAAAAGAAAATCAAGTTCACTTTTCAAATAATTAGCAGTGTCTCACCATCAGCTATTTTGGGGATCTCTCTTTCTATCAAAAATTGGGTTTGAGAAGTTCTCACTAGTTACCCACAACATTTACCTAGTTTTGACTGCTGTATTCCCCACATCCTACATCTATCTTCTCATCAGTTAGAGTTTTTCAATTCAGTGGGTGCATCTACACATGACACTATGTTGCCATAGCAAAGCACTACAGTGATGTAGTGTCGGCAGGCAAAAACCATAATGCCACAGCTATGTTGCTGTAGCGATGCATTCCCTCAGTATAGGGCATCGCTATGGTGATGTAGCGGTTAAAAATAACTGTGCCGTATGGATGGCACAGTATGGGCTATTACTGTGCTGTCATGTAGTACTTTTAGAAGTACTAAATGATGGTCCAGTAACAATGGTGCCGTAGGGGCACTTGTAGACATACCCAGTATGTACCCAAGAGATTTGACTGGCCCAGGTTCAATTCCCATTGCTAAATGGTTTTATGCCAGACCTGTATAAAAAGGAAGATATAGAATAACCTGAAGAAAAAACTTTTGATAAAATATGCTAATACTTTCAGCAGAAAGTAGATACATTATAATGGGGCAGTTGTGCTTGATTTTTTAAAAGAGAAAAGCTAATGTGACATCAGCCCACCCCTGCTTCATTTTCATGATCAAACAGGGACTCAATGACTGAATTTATTTTATGCACCAAAAAAAGTATCCCAAGCTGTAATAAAGCAAAGAGTATATTATTTCCTTTCATGTGTAAAAGTCTCTCTGAAGTGCAATAACGCACGTTGTTAATACATTTCGTAACTCCCAGCCTGTGCTTTCTCTTCAGTGATGATCATAATGCAGACCTTGGACCATTCACCATGAAACAAGTGTTCCCTGCAGATAAATGTGCAATATCAGTTAAACAAAAGAATCTCTCTATTCATTGTAGGCATAACTGGATTTCCCAGTCACTCAGTCACGGACCTCTTTATGCACTTGGCATAGCCATACAGTTTTCTGTCTTATGTAAGGACTTTTCCATCAATCTTAAATTAATGGAAAAATACTGAAGAATAGATTTGGATCAGAATCAACCCTGCTATAACTCATTGAAATTACTGGACAATTACAGCAATAATTAGTCTGATGTGTTGATTCTTCACATTTTGTTTACTCAAATAAAATGAAAATGTTTGGTAATTTTTTCCCTGCTGGAGAAATGTTGCTCATTAACATGTAATCCAGGTAAAAAAACAATATTTGTTGGCTCTATACATAGGAGTAATGGGAAACAAATGAGATTGTGCGCCATCATCCAATATGGTCTATAAACAGACATAGAAAATAACACAATTGTTCTCCTCAATGTATTTGCGAGTGCAATTTCCAGTCTAGTTTTAAATGGATATTCTGCCCCTTCCCATGGTTTCATAACTTAAAGCTGTTTATTCATTACAAGTCATCTGGATTTGGAAACATGTAGAAATAAGTAGCAAGTTAATCTATTTTCCAATGTTGATAGAGGTCCACAGGCACTTTTCTTTATTTCTTGACATAAGCAAAACTTTCTCTGAGCTTTGCATGAAGTTCTGTCCTGGATTCTCTAATCTCCTGGATCACCTATTTCTCTTAAATTGAGGAATGCCCTGGCCCCTCAAAACCCAGCCCAAGGTGAGATCCAGAAACATGGTGAGAGCAGTGAGAACCATTTTTCTTACCCTGACACTACTGAGTTGGTGCTAGTCATCTCCCTTTACCACCCCAAAGAACTGGAAATAGGGCATTTGACCTCCTCATAGGCCTCAAAGTTTATGGTGGATAAGTCAGGCAGGATTGTCAAAGATACAGCCCATGAGCTGAATCTGACTGATGGAGCCACATTAACCAGCTCCTAGTGTTGGCTGTGGGTCTTGCCACCCATGTGGTAGGTGCCAGATCATTTATGCACAGGTTCTGGGATGTATGCTGCACACAGAGTCCACTCCAGGACCCATGATGCATGTGACATCCATGCAGGGCCAGACCAGGAACTCTCTCCAACATGTCAGATCCAGCACCCATAGTGCCACTCTAGCTGATCCAGGACTGGGCCACATGCAGCACCTGCTCCAGCCAATCTGGGACATGAGTTGCTCACAGCACCCGCTTGCCAGTCCAGGAAATGAACTGCATGTGGAACACTCCCAGACCAGCCACAGCAGTGCTGGATATAGCATGTCAGAAGTGGCAGGGGTCCATGTGTCTCCCCACATGCCAGATCCAGGGCCCATACCCACCCCCAAATACCCCCACACATGCCCATAAACACCCCCAATGAACCCCTCACACTCACCCACCATATCCACATATGCCCCCACACCCTCTCCTACACCCCACATCCACACACATACTCACAGCCCTCTACAAACCCTATACCCACCCAGCCATACCCCCACCCCTCCACACCTCCCAACAATGTACAAGAGTAAGACTTCATTTTGAGCTATTATGCAATCACCTCTATATACACAATGCAAATGCACACAAATCAGAACAAACATATATTTAAAAATACAATTAAAATATGTTATTTTCAATGTTTGATTTTTAGTATATAACGTGTTTTTTTTTTCTGGTTCCAAGATGGCAAACCCACTTCCAAAAAGGAGTACTTCTGGGGGGCAAGGAGTGGGACTTCTGGTGGCAAAGGTAAGGGGTTAGAGGGTGGGACTTCTGGTCCCAAGATGGCAACCAGGGGGTAGGGCTGCCCTTGTGGCCCTCAACAGCTTATCAAAACCCATTAAGCAGCCCTCCACCCAAAATAACTTCCCACCCCTATTCTAGGAGTTTCCCAGCCGGCGCTGGAGGGTGGCATGGGTGAACTGGAGTCCCACACTTGGGTGCAGGGGCTCCAATATGCCCTTCCTACTCTCCAGCAGGGGCCAGACGAAGCTCCTTCCACTCTCTTTTCGCCCTCCCATTCTGAAACCAGCTTGGAAGGTGGCAAGCAGGCAGACATAAGATATAGAAAATGCCCTGTTTTGAAACGTCTTCCCCTGAGCCCTCATGTAATGCTGGTTCAGATTTTTACCCAGTCAGCTATGTTTGAAGTGGTGTGCAGCTGTGCAGTTGTGTTTAGTCATGGCTATAGACCACTTTCTGTGGATAGATTGGGAGAAAATTGTCACTTCTGTCTGCATCCCTTATTTTCAGCAGTGCTGAGATGTAGCATAATTCCATGAGATTGATTCAACTCAGGACAACAATGTACACACATTTACAAATGTGTCAGAATGTACTTTTCATGCTTTATTTATGAAGCATTATTCAGTTTTAGCACTGGTTTAATCCTGTTTTAACTTCAAGGTAACCTAGTACATTGCAGAATTCTGTAGGGGGCCCAGGCTGAAGCTGTCAAGTAAAACTGTAGGGAAAATACTAGTTAAATGCTTTTAAAGTGTTTCATACCAAGATCTTAATCTTGAATCTTCATTTGCAGAAGCTAAAGTTGTTATATGTTTCTAAAGTTGTAAGTTTAATGAAGTCAGTCAGATTCAATGGCTTTAAGTCTATTTGTTGCCTAATTAGAGCCCCATGATTCCTGATGATTCAAAGTATAGTCATTTATCTCGACATTTCACTGTTGAAGCCAACAAAACTGGAGAATTTTATTCATTTCTTTTATTAACACACATTTTATAATGCTACCTGTGCTTAAAGCGACCACTCTTGGAAGCCACCCACATTTCTGGTCATCTGTTACACATCAAAGTTGTCAAAAGCAGAGTATAATAATTTGTACTCTGGACAAAACCAGTCTTATGATTATGAAGTGCTGCTGGGGACAAAGAATGAAAGCGTCTTTATTCTTTGCTTGTATATAGAAGAGATGTGCATTCCCATTCACCCTTTCTTGCTTGGGCAGTCAGTCAGGATAGTGAAAACGCTTGGTGAGGAACATGAATCATCCAGCCACTTAGTTTAGTTTGGCAGCTCTGGTGGCCCTGTCTGTCCTTCTGCTATGAATAGCAGGTGTTAGCAACACACCTTGTAAAGTTCAGCAAAAGGCTTTCTTTATTTTTCTTCATTGTGTATGAAGAGTTTAGAATAATGAGCCACTTTCTAAGTTCCTAGCCAAATCCCCCCACTAAAGATTCATTACTGCGTGATTCGTAAACACAGATCCACTCCAGGCTTTTACCCAACATTGTAAAAGAGACAAGAAAAACAGCAGCTTCTCTCATGTAGATCTCAAAGTGTATCTTATCTGTATCTATCAAGCTGTCCCTGTCTTGGAGCCAGGGTATCTGTGTCTTCTACAACATTGAACCTATCCATCATGGGCACTTTCCCACTACTTTAGTGGCATCTTCTGCTGCCAGCCTAAAGCTGTTTCTTTATGGGTTTTACTAACATTATGTGCTGAGGATTTTCACATGCTAGCAGGCATATTTAGTTGGTTTTCTTATACAAGGTAAACAAAGTTGAGATTTGTGGACCACCTCTATATAGTCAATATTTAAACAGATATATGCATCTGTCTTTGGAGCACTCAACCCAGTTCACATTACTGAGAGTTCTCTATTGTTCACTTACATATATATAGGTTTTTAGGGGGAAAGCATGGTTTTGTGGTTAGAGTATTAGTATACAATTTGGGGGGATCTGGATTTAGTTTTTTCCTCCAACATGTGTTTCTGTAAGTTGGAACATATCTCTTAGCCTCCTGGGGCATTTGTACACACCACGGGGGTTTACTTTGTTTTAATTCTCCCTAAATTGAAGCGGTAGGTCTTTAAAAACACCACTTCAATTTAGGGTGAAGTAAACCCCTGTAGCGTGTACATAAGGGTTGGACCTGATCCTTATCTGCCTCTCCAGTGGTGGAGAGGGGAGAGTGAGCTGCTGGCAGGCTGAGCGGTCCCTGGGCTATGGGGTGGGGGCTGGTGCTTCCCTCTGTGGTGGCACCTCCCAAGCAGCACTTGCCTGCAAGCCTCCAGCCTCAGTGGTCGCATAGGGCACCACAGCTACAGAGGGAAGTACGGGGCCCCCATGCAGCTCAGGCAGGCTCCAGGAAGAAAAAAAAAAGATCAGGCTCGTCACTTTTTTTTTTCTTCAGTGGAGCCTGCCTGCACGGGCTGCCTGCACAGCCCCTGAGCTGCAAGGGGCCTGGTGCTTCCCTCCATGGCAAACGAAACCACCTCAGAGAGGTTTTACTTTGCTGCGTCCAAAAGTCATTTAACTCGCCGCAGAGTCATTTAACATGCTTTATGCTGCTGACGTGTGCAAACAGCCACACCATTAAAGCGCATTACACCACTGACGCATGCAAACAGCTGCACCATTAAAGCAGTGCAGAAGGGCATTAAGCCATGTTAAAGGCCAATGTTGTGGCGTATACAAATGGTCCACATTCCTCACTGGCAAAATGAGAATAACAGTACTTTCCGACTAGGGTATTGTAAGGTCAGCACACTGCAAGGTATTCAGATTTTGGGTTCATAGGAGGCATCTAGGTTCCTGAGGTGTCAGAAATGTAATGTCCACTGCAAGAAGCAAGGGCTGAAATGCCTTGGCCTAAGTTATGTAGAGAGTAGATTTAGCAGTCTCTTCTATACGCTGTCAAAGTTTGTCTCCTTGTTCTCTTTCATTTTCAATATCCTTTCAGAATGTTAAAGCTGAACATTTATTTCACTGTTAATATTATTCTGTTTCTCTGTCTGAGAAGCAGTCTTACATCCCTCCTTGCAGCTGTATTTCAGCACAAACCGTGATCTCTTTTCAGAGTTTACTTCCTCCTTGAGAAGAATCTTGATGATCTATATAGGCAAAGTTACAGATTCAAGTTTTTCTTTTATCTTTTGCCCCCTCTGCTGGCTGTTTGCCTTAGCAGCAGTGGAGCAAAATATTCATAGACTCATGTGGTGGGAAAAGACCTCAAGGGTCACCCTGTCCAACCTCTGTTGGAAGCCTGTGTGTTAATAGTTGCATTATTTTGGTTTATATGAGATTGCTTAGGCAGTCAGTAGCTCTTGATAGCATTAGCAAAATTCCCTTGATAGAGCTACAGTAGATATTGTGAGTGACTGATTCCTGGACAAGGAGGAGTGAGTTGTTTTTTTCCCCTTGTTTTGTCTTTCTGTTTCCCAGCTTTTACTTCCCTCTGTTATGAGTGATAGTATGACCCCTCTACATGTTAGAGGTAGCACACAATTAACTGGTTAATTATGCAATTACCTTGAGACTAGCTACATGTGCAAAGTGCCTATCACACCATAAAAAACTCCAGACAGTTGTGAAGTTAGACCTCAAAAATGTGTGCTAACTTTATAGCTGGTTGCTACTGAGCTTTAATTGGCATGGATAGCAGGGTCTTCCCTGCATCTGGAAGCCCCATCATCTGACAGGGCTCCAAGCCACAGGGGTGCACCATGCCCAACTGGGGCCGGGAGACCCGCAAATGAGGGGACTCTTGGCTCCAGTAGCTGCTGACTCTTGGTCCTGGTAGCCCAATCAGACTCCCCTTGCATCAGCAATGAGGCATGATGGGGTCTAATGGGCAATACCACAATCATGCCTCCATACATGTGACCTGGCATGGCAGGAGGCATGATTATATGAATTGCACGTTAGATCCTATTGCATCTTTACCTGCATGTGTAAAGGGGCGCAGAGAGTTCTGCTTTGTGCATTTGCAGTCAGGATTCAGTTACAACTGTCGCTCCCTAAAACAGACTAGAAATGTTGAGCGAGAAGCCAGTGTCCACCAGACTGGTCAGTAGGTGAACTTTTGACTTACTCTTTGAGGTGACCTACTTAGAGATGGTCGACCTACTTAGAGAGAGATATACCCAGCCACAGCTGAGGTGATGGGAAAAACATTGCAACACCTTTGCAAGGCAATGCGAGGGGCAATTGGTGTAGAAGGTGAAACGACTGCCAGATGTCAGTCTATATAAGGTGATCATACTTGAGAACGGTGAGGTCGACCGGGTGTGCGTGTCAGCGAATGTGTGAGAGAGCGAGCAACTGTGTGCATCTGTGAGAGATTGTAAGGTGTGTCAGAGTGGGTCAGAACAAGTGACGACCAGGACAGTCACTATCTCGCCTGAGTGTTGGATTTAAATGAGCAGTCATCTCAGGTTGAAATGAGACTCAAGGACTGAGTGAGTTTGGATCTGGTGTGTTTCAGTGGGTGCGGACCGGGGCGGTCAATCCCCTCTGTGTGTGCTGTGTGTGTCCATGCAGGCTCTGAGCCGAGTGACTGAGGAGTGTCAGTGTGGTACACGGAGCTTGAGAGTTTGTGTGAATGCTGCTATTCCCAGCACGAGTGCGTCCGCGGGTGAGAGAGCCTGATTGTTCTTCAGCACCACGTAGGCTGAGGCTTGATATTGTTGTTATCCTTTGTAATGTGTTAGGGTTGATACTGCTTCATCACTATTGGACCTTGTATTTTGTTTTCTTCTTGTTGTATTGTTGTTTGTGCAATATATTGATGTTTACCCCTTTCATTGTGCCACTTAGATTTCATAGCCGTCATAGATTTTTGGGGTCGGAAGGGACCCCATTAGATCATCAAGTCTGGCCCCCTGCCCTGGGCAGGAAAGAGTGCTGGGGTCAGATGACCCCAGCCAGGTGCTTGTCCAGTCTCCTCTTAAATACCCGCAAGGTAGGGGAGAGCACCACCTCCCTTGGAAGCCCCTTCCAGAGCCTGGTAACTTTCACCATAAAGAAGTTCTTCCTGATGTCCAGTCTAAATCTGCTCTCTGTCAGTTTGTGGCCATTGTTCCTAGTTACTCCAAGGGATGCCCTGGTAAGCAAAGTAGCTCCCATCATTTACTGCCCCTCCTCCCCCAGTGAACTTGTGGATGGCCACTAGATCACCTCTCAGTCTTCTCTTATGGAGGCCAAAGAGATCCAGGTCCCTCAATCTCTCCTCATAGGACCTTACCTGCAGGCCTTTAACCATCTGAGTGGCCCCTGGACTCTCTCAAGGTTATCCACATCCTTCTTGAAGTGTGGCGCCCAAAGCTGGATGCAGTACTCCAATTGTAGCCTCACCAATGCTGTATAGAGGGGAAGTATCACCTCCTTAGACCTGTCTATGATGCACCTGGTAAAGCATGATAGAGGGCTGTTAGCTCTATTGAACACTTCGTCACATTGTCGAAGTCATACTTGTTTTATTACTAATTAATTATTGTTGAATGCTAGGTGGGACCAGGCTGCAGGCCAGTGCTTAGTGGGAGCAGCCTGCCCACTTTTCTTTTTATTTACTGTTTGTCAAGTAGCTAATTAATTTATTGGCTAAAGACCCGAACATGGCTACTTAAGATTAATGAGTGATGTATAGAAGAATCAGCTTTACATCTCAACTTCGCTTTGTGGCAAAGCCCTTCAAAGCACTGGGATGATTCGTTCCCCAAAATGAGCATAACCTTGTGAAAAAGAGTGTACAGTGTTTTCATAGTTTCATAGTTAGTAGGGTCAGAAGGGACCTGAGCAGATCATCGAGTCCGACCCCCTGCCATGGCAGGAAAGAGTACTGGGGTCAAACGACCCCAGCAAGGTGTACATCTAGCCTCCTCTTAAAGACCCCCAGGGTAGGAGCCAGCACCACTTCTCTTGGAAGCTGGTTCCAGATCCTAGCCACCCTGACAGTGAAGTAGCGCCTCCTGATATCTAGCCTAAATCTACCCTCTGCCAGCTTGTGACCGTTATTCCTGGTCACTCCTGGCAGTGCTCAGGGGAACAGTGACTCTCCTGATGCCTGCTGGTCCCCTCCGACTCGTTTGTAACACGCCACTAGATCCCTCCTCAGCCTTCTCTTTTGGATGCTGAACAGGTTCAGGTCCTGTAGCCTCTCCTCATAGGGCCTGCCCTGCTGCCCCTGATCATGCGAGTGGCCCTCCTCTGGACCATCTCCATGTTGTCCACATCCTTCCTGACGTGTGGCACCCAGAACTGGATGCAGTACCCTAGCTGCGGCCTGACCAGTGCCACATAGAGGGGGAGGATCACCTCCTTGGACCTGCTCGAGATGCATCTGTGGATGCATGACTAGGTGAGGTTGGCTTCCTGACTGCATCCCCACACTGCCGGCCCGTGTTCATCTTGGTATCACTGATGACTCCAAGATCCTTTTCTGCCTCTGCACTGACGAGAAGGGAGTTCCCCAGCCTGTAGGTAGGTGCTGGTTCTTCCTCCCCAGGTGCAGCACCTTGCACTTGTCAGTGTTGAATCCCATCCTATTCTCATCCGCCCACCCCTGTAACCTGTCTAGGTCCAATTGCAGCCTATTTCTCCCTTCTAGAGTGTCCACATCCCCCCACATCTTAGTGTCACACACTGACCCAACACTGACCCAACAAAGAAAATCTAAGAGATGAAGAAAACCAAAGCATCTTTGCTGTGTAGAGGATAATATTATTATGGAGTGTAGTAGGACTGAATGCAAGCAGACTTCAGTGAATGTCCCCTGAGAATATGCACATGCCTAAACTGCAAGGTGGATTCTGATGTAAAATCTACCTAAGTGGTACTAAGTACCAATTACACATCTCCAGGGATACTCAGTCAAATCTTAAATATCTGAGTACAGCGTAGATGTTTAATAGGAAAAATAGAGTCTAACATGAAATGTCCAGTGTTAAAAGTGAATTGAAACAAGAGCATAGGATCTCACTGCTCTAGCTGAGAAAGGGGGAGCTTGCTTCCTCCAAATTGAGTAAAGAAGGTCCTGCCCTGCCTGTAAAGCAGAAAGGGCAACTCAGCTTGATAGTCTGTTAACCCTTTGACATGAGACAGTAGGCACCAAATAAAGAACATCCCTTTTAAAATGGGATGGTCACCTTGCTGCTTTCAGCAGAGCCACTCCATGATTGTGGATGGGTTCAGTAACAGATATCGTATGCCAATTAGTGTAGGGGTACCCTGTCTTGTGAGCATGTGGTATGATCCCACAGTGTTCACTCAGGCAAAGACCTGTCTGCCTTTAATAGGAGTTTTGTCTGGATAAGTCAGAACAGTGCAAACTCACATTACAATGAGAAGCTGTGAGAAAAGGAACATTTGGCTACCCTCTGTAAAAACTAATGACCCAGTTCATAGATATTCCTCTACTCACGGTAAGTGTATCTCATCACCCTTGTGCTGTCGCAAAGTCTCTTGTTAACATTTCACTCTGATTGTACAGTCATTCAGGTATATGGGATTATCATCTTAAATCTCTCTAAAGCTAGCTGTTCAAAGCAACAAAAAAATCCCCTAAATATGGAACAGATGCTCAAGGGCAAGTTGGAGATGGATGTGTTTTGCATGCAGAGGCATCATCACACCCTTTCACAATCTCATCTTCACCTGGGCTCATGTGTTACACATCTGTGGCTTGTTTGAAAATCAGAAAATTATAGTGTGGAAGACTCTCAAGTTCAAACGTGACCTTTTATCTTACATTTCCTAATATGTATTCAGTTCCTTTCTTTTCACTATTTCTGTGGTTAAAGGAAAATGGCTACAGAATAAGGCAGTTGTTCCCAGACTGCCACTCCACCAGTGGTTTGCAAGGCTACAGGCTCTACATAACTTCACAGTGCTTATAATTAAAACCCTAATGACAAGAGTACATGAAGGTCCATGAGAAAAGTTGATAGTGGCCCAGGTGTTCAAAAAGTTTGGAAACTGCTGAAATATAAGGATAATTCCAACTGATCCATTTGTTCATTAAAAAGAAGAAAAAAGGAAATGATCTACTTCAAAAAAATTAAACTGTCCTTTATTTATGGTACTCATGGGCTAAATGTTCAAAAAATGCCTAGGTATTTAAGGAACATTCATTTTTTGGGTTGCCAGCCTGACACATCATAGATACACCACATCTATGCTTAACTCTTTTAAGATATTAGTCTTCTTTAAGCGTATCTTAAATTGAGCACACAAAAACTGAGCCATTGGTGAAATCCTGGTTGCTCTTAAATGTTGGTCCTAGCTCTCATTCCTGCTCTAACACCCACCATGAATATGGGTGGGTGGGGAGAGAAACAAGTAAACCAACAGCTACCAGCTAGAAGTGGTTGGATATTAATTGTGAAAAGCACTTGTTGACAAAAGTTTGCTATTATTTATTTATATATGTATTTAATCAGTTATCTTAGAGGTGAGCTTGGACTGTGGGGTGATATTAAAATAAGAGACACTTGGAAATACCACTAGATTGCATGGGGAAGATCTACATTCTCAGTCATGTTGAATAAAGACTTCAAGATAAGTTTATTATAAATAAGTTATGTGTGTATATGTATGTATGTATGCATGCATGCATAAAAAACAGGATATGCCAATGTAGTTTGTTAGCAAGGGTATTCCAAGATGTCAAAATATGAAATTTTCAGAATGAAATGTTTCATTCCAGAAAGGACAAAGCATTTTGTTTTAATTTTTTCAAAATCAGACTTTTCATTCTAAAACATCAGGGTTTTTTGTTTTTTTAAAAAAAGAAAACAATTTTAAAAAGGAACAAATAATAAATAAACAAATCATTAAAAAGTGAGTTGTATGAAATTGTTTGTGTTGACCCAAAGTGAAATTTGTCATTTCACCATAAAACCCTAAGGTTCATGTTTTAGTTTGACCCAGACTATTTCTCCCCCCAATTTTTTGGTTTAGATACTGAACCAAAAAGGCATTATTCCCCTAGTTCTAGTAATCTAATCACTGAAATTTTCCTTTGATAAAAGGCAGAGCCCCATATCACATGGTCAGATCCCATGGCAATGGAGTTGGGGAAATGCCATCTAAGAAGTTTTGAACAAATGCCTCTGTAATATAAGGTGCTGCTAGAAAACCACATAGCAAATGAGAAATAGTCTGTTTGGAGAGCTATTGAGTAGAACTTTAGTACTGAATAAGCACAGTTATTATATAGCACAGCTGTTTCTGCTCTTATTAATATAAAAAATCAGACTGAATGTCCTTTAGACTCCTCCTTGACTTGCACTGGTGTTACAATGTCAGTATGCTCAGTACTAATAGCAGCATATACAGGAATACAGCGGCTGATTTAATCAAAGGTGGTTGCCTTATATTACCTGTATACTGTATTTTTTACCTATTGCATTTTTATAGCATTCAGAGAAAGAAACACCTTTTAAATTTAGCAATGGGTGTGAACCTCTAAAGAGTTCTAGTTTCATTTAGTTTTCAGTTTGCAAACCACCCAACAGTACAAATGAATGTCCAAACCTCCTATAAAATTCCTGGCTCCATGACTTCAGGCTGGAAACCTGCATAAATAATCATTTCTTTTGAAATCATTGCATCTCTCTGCTTCCAGTCAAACTGAAATTATCATGAGAACTGGCTAGAACTTGGAGGCACATCAGAGAACGAACCATTTCCAGGGCTCCAAAAAAGTGGGAGAGTTTTGTTTGAAGGCTCAATAAGGTCCTTTTTGTCCAAAATTGCTAATGCAGCCTCAAGTAACATACAGAGTAATTAATATTCTAAGCTAGCATTCTCTAATGCTGTAGACAACTAAGACGAACCAGGTCAATTGAATAATATCATAGTACTGAGGGATTTGGTGACCACAGGTGTAACAAAGCAGCTGGACACCTGGAGCAGCAGGATGGTGACTTCTGGTGGCCACTGTGCCATTGGTTTGATCATGTGGCTGCAGTGGCAGCTGATATTTTTCTACCCCACACATCCCAACCCAAGTCAGCACTCAGAGCAGCTGTTCTGGCCACCCCACCATAGTTGTGCTACTGGTGGTGACATTTTAACACTTATGCTGAGGTTTGCATGAATATCATATCTATGGCTCTAATATAAAATCCTTCTTTTAGTGTTTTCCTGAATGAGGATGGACTTAAGCACATACAGTATTCAACTGAATCCAAGGCAACTTGGAATTTAACAAAGCCCCCCAATAATTAGATTCTATCCATGAAAAAATTATAAATTTATTATTATTTTCCATGGATTGACTCTAATTATTGGAGGGAAGGGAAGTAGCTACCTCAAATATAGCAGAAACAGTCCCATTACTGTATATCTATTTTAGCCAATGAACATTAAAAGCAAGGTACAGAAAAGCCACTAGAGGTAAGGACCTGAACCCAGGGTCTCCTCACTCCCAAGTCAGAAGCTACTTCATTCAATCTCCATCCATATGCCTTGCCTCCTCTTGGCCTTGCGTATCTTCCACTCTTGGCTGCCAGGGCCATCCTGTCCTAGCCTGAGAAAACTGTGGCTGTAGGGGGCACCACAGCTAACGGGCCCCCTGCGTCCAGCCACTCGCCACCCCACCTCGCCACCTCTGGCTTCATATCCAGCCACTTACCACCGCCCCCCTGCCGCCACCGCTGGATTCTTCGGCCACTTGCCACCCGCTCTGCTGCTGACGCCACTGCTGCCACTCGCTACACCACTACCCCCTGCTGCTGCTGCTGCTGCTGCTGGCTTCTTCAGGGCAGGGGGCTCCAAAAATTGTGGGCCAGCCCTGTTGGCTGCCTAGTGGGCCAGCTTCAAGAAAAGGACTTGAGAAAGCTTAACTTCTTTATACCTCAGGGGAGTCTCACACAAACCAAACCATGTTTTAATATGAATGAATCGCTCTCACTTCACAACCACCTCCAGTGTGGTAGTTTCTCCCATTTATGAGGCACATACTTTAATAAAATCTTATTTAGAAATC
This sequence comes from Crocodylus siamensis, assembly GCF_052110815.1. NCBI lineage: Eukaryota > Metazoa > Chordata > Crocodylia > Crocodylidae > Crocodylus > Crocodylus siamensis. Next base: position 239,498,993 of record NC_143397.1, on the reverse strand, counting down.
TTCATCGAATCTTGATGAATAGTTTTCTCTGGAATAGGATTCTTCTCAGATCCATACCTGCTCACCTTGGGGAATCATTGCATGCTGATATATAATTTCTTGGTTCATCTTCAATACTGTGCGCAGTTCTATTCACCCTGTCTCAAAAAGCATATAGGACAATTAGAACAGGTACAGAGAAGGGCAAAAAACATAATGAAAGTCTGGAACAAAGTATGTATGAGGAGAGAGCAAAAAGGTGCTGGGTGTTTTGAGCTTGAACGAGAGACAACTGAGTTGGGATACAGTAGAGCTTTATAAAACCATGTGCACTATAGGAAAAACAAATAGGAACCTATTACTTATTATATCTCATAAGACAAGAACTATAAGACACTTGATAAAATTGAGGCAGCAGATATGGAAGAAACAAAAGGAAATACTTTTTTACACAGTGCTTAACTAACGTGTGAAACCCACTGGACAGAATGTTGTTGGAGGCCAAGGGGATGCCTGGGTTCAAAAAGGGTTTAGACACTTTTTACGGAAAATAGTTTCATCAGGGGCAAACAGACAAGTAACCTCCTGATGGTGGCTGGGAAGGAATGACAGGTGATGGTTTACTCTATTTATGCCCTGCTTTTTATTTTCTTCCTCTAAAATAGGTGTGCTCAATAGGGGTGTGTGAAGAGGGCCCTATTCAAGTCGGATTTGGCCCGTATCACGAACAGTGATTCGATTAGTTGATTCGGATCACTGTCCCTGATTCGATTCGGCTGACTCTGAATCTGAAGATTCAATGGTGATTCAGAGAATCAGCAATTCAGACATAGACACAGCTTTAAAAGGTTTTTTCACTACCTCAATGTACCAGGTGCGGCTTGCAAACACTGTGTTTCTGGGGTTCATGGAGTGTCCCATAGGAGTGTTGGGGGCCCTCCACGTGCTCATCGGTGAACCCAGAAGTGGGCTGGAAGTACTTCTGGTCCACTTCTGGGTCCACCAGGAAGCCCCCCCACCGCTCAGCAATTGGCCGCAGAGGGACCCCAGGTGCCCCCCTGATGCAGGAGGCACCAGTCACAGAGCTGGGGGTCTGGAGGGAGCCCCCAGTTTGCTCCCCAATGGACCTGGAAGCGGCCTAGAAGTGCTTCTGGTCCACTTCCATGTCTGCTGCTGAGTACGCTGGGGAGGCCCCCATGCTTCTTTGGGACACTTCATGTGCCCCAGAATCACAGCATTCACTAGCCCTTGCTACCTAGAGGTATGTAGAAAAAACATTTAAAGCTGTGTCTATGCCCAAATCTCTGAATCTTTCTGAATCTCTCCAAATCAATTCGGAGGGTTCCAATTCAGAGTTATTAAAGGATCCTCTGATTCCATTCAGATTGAGAGATTTGGCCACCAAATCGGGCTGAATTTCCACTGAATCAAATTGGGGACTGAAGCTTCACACAGCCCTAGTGCTCAACCCCTGGCATGCAGATCTGATCCAGCCTCCGGTTCCACGTAATTCAGCCTTTAGGGCTTCCCACAGGTCTGGTAATTTGATGGTGGGGAACCAGTAGTAGCATTAATTGCCACTCCCCTGCTGCCAAATTTCCCAACCTGTGGGGAGCCCTGCAGGGTGGATAATATGGCATTGTACACACCAGTGTACAGCCAGTTCTGGGAGTGCAGTGTCAGGCTGGTGTGCTGGCTGAGGCCAGTGTACAGTTGGATCAGGGCATGTGGGATCAGACTGGCACATGGATGGATCTGAGTGTGTGGGGTTGGGCTGGCATGCTGGATGACACCCACAGACTCACCCCATGCAACCCTACATGGGATATAGCCCCCTTACTGACCCCACATCACTCATCTAGCCCACAGCACTGGAAGTTTGAGTGTTACTGCTCTAAAAAATCTGCTGCTTGGCACTGTTGGAGACAAGATACTGGGCTACAGAGACTTTTGGCCTGACCCAATATGGCAATTCTTATGTAACCACCCATGGTAAATCTGCCATTTTCATGTGCCAGAACCGTGATTGGCAATGTTTTGGTCTCAAATTCTCTGCTCAGGCAGATTAGCATAGTTGTCCTGACTTCAATGACACACTTTCATTTTACAATGACTGAAAACATCGCCTTTTTGTGTTCTATAACAGCCAGCACTTTTCCTCATGGATATAGATTTACCCAGATATATGTGGGACTGTGAACTTCTTCCTAAATATTAGCCCTAGCCTGTAAAAATGTATGCTTCACTCCAGACCCTCAAAGACATTTAGAGCTTTTATACACATGTTCCAGGAGTTGGGGCCAGGAGTGGGGAGGAGGGAAAGCTTTAATTAGAGCAGGTCTGAGAGCGGCTCTAATTAAAGCATCTGGAGCATCATGTGTATCAGTGTCCCTGTGCTGAAAAGTGGCAACAGGGGCACTTTAACTAAATCTTGTTGAACATTTAGTTAAAGTGCTCCACTGGACTCTCCTTGAGTACAGTAATTTCCACACTCCAGCAAACTCGATTAATCGAATCTGCTCCAACGCACTGTAATTACAGCGTGCCGGAGCAGCCTCCCTATCGGTTTCTAACTTCCATTGAATTAGATACCTAAATAGTTTTGAGATTCTGCTGCTTTGTGCTTAACTTTATGCACATGACTATTTCCACTATTGGTTTGATTTGCATGCATAAAGTTATTTAAAAATGCATATATTTAAAAATGCATGCGAGCTCAATTTCTTACTCAGGAAAGATGTTTTTTCTTGTTGAGAAAATCAGTGATGAAAGTTAAGGCCCATGTCTTTGGAGAAAATTGTTTTATCAAATGCATCTGTTCTGGCTTTTACAGAAAAACAAAAAATAATGAAAATACTGCTCAATTCATTTGCAGTCTTTTGCAAGGAACTTGTTACAAAGGCACAAACTTCTCTAGGGCTGCAGAAGGGAGCAATTAGTCCTCTATATTATCAGCAGTTTAGAGTGTTTGTAACCAAACCACCTGGTGAGCTGACTTCCTTATTCCCACAAGACAGAAGAAGTTGTGTTGTATTCAGTCAGAATCTCAAAATTGGGAGCATAACAGGAAAGCAAGAAAAACAAAATCAAATTGACACTGGGCCTAGTTCCAGAATCACAGAACCAAGCACACCTGAACTTTGGGGATGCTTTGTCCATGAGTTACTGGTGCCTCCTGAATCTGGGGGGGGACCTGCAGAAGATGCTGATGGTAGCATCTCTGTCGGGGGGGCACCAACCCTGTCGGAAGCGTTGGTGTCAGCCATCGGGGGGACACGTGCACCCCCATGCACCCCCATCCAGTCACCTATGCCTTTGTCCCAGATTAAAGTTTAAATCTGAACTTTTCTGACCCTCTAAATAACCCCCATATCCTTGAGATGCTTCCCTTCCTTTACCTGATTTCAGACTTTCTGAACATACCGAAGTGCCTTACATAGAATTCTGGCCCATGCTGGCATGTTCTCTCCTGTCTCCCAAGTCGTTTATGACCTACAGATGTCCAGGTGCTCATTTGAAGTTTGCTAAACTGGGGTAACTCTACAGATTGGAAAAGTCTGAATTGTTTGTGATTCTGTGACTGTCTTATGAATGCTGGGGTACAGCTTGTCCTTCCCTTGCCTACTGAGTGATTGTAAGACCTGTTAATGCATGCATGCTACATGCGCACAGTGAGAGGGGCAGAATGTATCCCGATGTATTTTTCTATCATCCAGCACTGCTCAACCTATGTTCTCTTATCTTTTTCTCGTCCCCAACCCTGGTGGGCAAGCCTCACGGTGCACACCAAAACAATCAAGTGCAGAGGAAGTTTGTAACACAGTGGTCTCCTTGTGAGTGTTACCTTACAGTTTCAGTAGTCCTGTCATCTCCTGGGTTTGCAGAGTTTGAATTTTCTGGCATCCTGACTGCTTAGTGGCTTGATTTTTTACTCTCCCTTCATTGAAAGGCTAACTATCTCCATATGTTCAGCAGTTTTTGCAAGGGAGCTGGGTAGAGCTTGATCACCAGTTTGTGTGTCTAGTAAGCAGCTTGCTGCAGTTCTTTGTTTAGGCATCTAGTTTACCAGCAGCCAGCATGCAACATATCTTTACTCATTAGCACTGTGAAGTGTTTAAATACTTACATTCAGCATTAGTCCTTGCCCCCTCCTGTAGTTCAATTAGATCTAGGCAACCAAAGAGAAAAGTAACAGTGTATCTTTGGTACTGAGAGTCTTAAAATTAGATCTGTTTCCAGAAAATGCACAACAGGAAATGTCATGTGTGATATAAGCCAGCTCCAGATTAGTGGAGTTGCCACAATTATTTAAAGTGATGTAACTTTTATGTTGGTATGTGCAAAAACCCACCCCAAAGCCTGACTTTTTAAAGACTTAATGCCAGCAAATGAAACTATGAAATATTTCAGCTAATGAAAGCCTAATTTTCAATGTGAGTGAACATTTAAGTCATAACAGTCTTGGGAACTTCCATAAGCCTTTGTATGAGTTTCTTGGACCTAAATTTCAGCCCTGTAGGGCAAAGAGGGCATTATGAGCATGGACAGAAAATAATCAGAGCTTTAGTCCTGTCCTTACTACATCCATCCCACTGCAGGTGAGTTAAAATAAGAGTAAAATTTTGTCCTAATGCCTTTGGCAAATTACTACCCATGCCACCAGAGCAGGAAGAAAGCATGATTAAGAGACATATCATTTGTCATGAAGGGTGCTGACAGACATGCAGGCCCCCTCTCTAACCCATTGTGTTTTACACAAAGTGCCATGAGTTAGAGCACCATTCCCTCCATGAACCCACCAGTTGTTTGCTTCTTGGTTTGGTGTGGAAAGGATTGAGCTCTACTGTGGAGCTGATTGAGCCCTAGGCTGCTGCCTCTCTCCCCCATCACCCCTCCCAGCTCAATGGTGGTCTGCAGGAGGGGAGGCAGGATGGGGGAGTGGGGAGTGAGCTGTTGGCTAGGGTTTGCCCAGCCTACACTGGAGGGGGAGGGGGTTGTGAGGTGGGGAAGCTCCAAGCCACACCCGCTCCCCTGGTCAGGGGCACTCTGCAGTCATACATGTGTGTCATGGCCATCTGTAGAGCATTTTCAGGGGACCAATTGCACGACAAATGTAACTTTTGTCTGCACCCAAAGTATCCTGGACTAGGACAGAGCCTAGCCCAGCTTCATTTGGTACATTATAAATATCTGAAGCAGTATTGCAATACTGGCAGGGTTATCAAAATTGCTTCATGCAATAAGGAAAGTGAGTATACACCTCAGAACTATGATGTGCTGCTAAAGCTAACTTCCTCATGAAGCATCTGGAAAAATGATGGTATATTCTCTGGAAATGAACAATTAAAAAAGTCTGTACCACAAAACGTTTTCTTTCATTTCTCTGTCTGTTTACTAGCTTACTTTTAAATGTTGTGGACATGGAGCACTAGAGGGTATTTATGATTAACGCAGACATGAAACAACCTTTTCTCACGAATGTCTCAATGGCAATGTTCTTGAATATTGGGTTAACTATTGAGACTGAGAATATAAGTACAATGGGCTAGCAATACACTTACTATATGCCTATATTGCTTCAATTCAATATACCTGATTCCAAAAAGAAGACAAATAGGCCATCCCAACACCCATTGGAAAGCAGTGGAAAACATTAGTTTGAGGATGCTATATCCTGTCTCCAAGTTGCAAGACTCCATTTGCCAGAGCCAGAGGCTCACCGAGGACTGTAAATGCATGTAAAGTGACTTTGTTCTTGTGAGAGGAGCATGAACCAAACAACAGGATTTAGACATACTCCCTGAAGCAGAAAGAGTGACCTGGTTTGAGTTAACAGAACAGACTGCCACTCAGATCCTAGAGGTCCTGGGGAGGCATGACCTACCAAGACCTCCATGTGGAAGATAGAGAGATACCTGGTAAGCTAGACATGCCTTTATCTTGTATGTTATTTTAAGATATTTTTTTCCTCAGAAATGTGTTGGATCTCAATAAAGAGTACTTTACTTAAAGAAGGTCATCTGGTCACACGTCTAAACTCCCAAGGAACAGAACTGCAGATACTGAACCTGACTGGGGCCTGCTGAGATAATTCCACTTCACATGAAGGGACTGCAATCCCAGGTCTCATCTAAGAGTTAAACAATCAAGTTATTCCATGTGGAGAGAGGTGACAGCCCAAAGCCAGAGGCATGGAAAGAGTGAACTCAAAAAAGCAGAAGGTGTTACAGCTGCAGTTAGCCTAGCATCTGTCAGATAATGTCCTCAAAATATATTCTAAACCCATGGTATAGATTTGCTACAATAGTAAAAGACTGATCAATTAATCCATATTTCAGCTACTATATGAGGAATATTGGAACCCTCTTTGTTGCTTTTGTAGGGGACTGCCTACCAATTTTTCTCAAATTACGGAAATAAACAGCTCACACTGCCAGACATTGAGATTTTGAATGGACATCTGGTATGACATTTTGTTTATCATTTAGTAACAAGGCAGAAAACAAAATAATGTGAAAAGTGTGAGTGTTGGGGGGCGGGGCTGGGATGGGACGAAGAAGCTTATATTAAAAAAGAGTTTTTCCAGATAGTTAATACCAACTCACATAGTTTAATATTTAGGCATATGATGTTTGATTTGCTTCCTTGACTCCGAGCATGTAAAATTGATATCTTAATCATGTAACAGGAAGATAAAGCAATTAAAAATCCATAGACTCATCTCAGCTGGAATAATAGTTATCAATGGGAATCAAATGAGCTTGACTGAGTTACAGAAGATGAGGATCTGGCTCCATTTTCAGAGGGAAACCTCCAACAACTTGCTGTAAGACAGAACTGTTTTTTCCCCAGCAGACCATGATCCTAAACCGGCTGTAACCCTGGGGCCAGTTCCACTGGGAGGGGGGAGACCTAGCTTCTTGTCCCTCTTCCCAGGAACGTTTATGTTTTTCACATTAGATCATCACTGAACACAAAACTGAAGTAACCCTGACAGCAGGGTTGGGAACCCAGGAGTCCTTTTTCCCAAGAGAGTACTCCCATCACTGGGCGAGAGAATCATGTTCTCTCTTGTTCTCTTTCTGGCACCATGGTTATTGCATTCTTGTCTGGTGGTGAATGTGTTGCCCTGGGAAGTGGGGGATATGGTTTTGCATGTCTCTGCCTCCCCCCCACCCCCCAGGATGGGAGGTGCTAGGCTTTTTGGTGAGCTCAGTAGTCTCAGTGTAAAGTAGGTAGAAGTCCTAGTGGGTCAGGGACTTAAAGGAATGAGATGTCTCCCAGCTCCAATCTGGATGAGAATGGAGCTAAAGTGGGAGTTAGGTGCCTAGCTTCTTGAAAGGAATTGCTTCTGAGCATGCTCAGAAGCTCAAATATAAGTTTATGGGAAATTTTTCAGGTCAAAACAGTAGCCCTAGGTGTCTAGGTGGTTTTATGGCTGCTGAAGCAAGATCAATCTGGATGGCTTTTTGTGACTTAGTCACCATCACCTGTCTTTACTGAACCTGACTAGGGCCTGCTGAGGGAGGAGGGGGGACTTTAATTAGAGCGGCTCCAAGAGCCACTCTAATTAAAGTGCCTGCAATGTCATGTGTATTCAGTATCCCGTGGTTCAAAATGGTGGCAGGGGCACTTTAACTAAAGCTCATTCAATGAGATTTAGTTAAAGCACCCCTGCCACCATTTTGAAGCATAAGGATATTGAATACACGTGATGCCGAGACTGCTCACGTGTGCTAATTAGCACACTCCAGCAGATTCAATTAATGGAGTCTGCTCCAACACATGCTAATTAGCACACGTCAGAGCAGACATCCAGCATATGTATAGGTGATCCTACAAGAATTTTGATTTGGATCTGGCCCTATACTTGTAGGATGAAGCTGAGCATTTTCCTATGAGCACAGATGGAAAGAAGATAGTTATAGTTGGTAACTGGATGTTGGAGGGTTGTTATATAAAAAGAAAACTAAGGGGGGTGGATATTGAGTTTTCAGCAAACTACATTTTTGTTCATTTATATATATTTACTTTGACTTTTAGACTGTGAGCTGTTTGGGGAGTAACCTATGTTTTCTGTTCATACACTGCCAGACACAATGGAACGCATGACTGGGGCCCTTAAGTACTACCAAAAGTAAAACAATAAATAATAATAAACAAGAGGGAAAATCTTAGCTTGTCTCACCCCCTATGGCTGAGTTATTCAGAACTCCATTGTCTTCACTGGAGCTCATTCCTCCTGGAGTCCTCCACAATGGGGTTCCAAAGCTGCAAACACATAGACTCACTCACTTCATGCGTGTGGCACTCCATTGTAGTCAGCAGAATCTCTTCCATGTGCAAAGTGAAGCTCATGCATTTGCAAGTCTGTGGTGAAAGCAAGACTAGAATCAGCCCTGTTGATTCAAAGTAACGCACAGATCAATGCAAGTAGAAGTTGGGCTCATTCTTCCCCGGCTTCTTTGCCTCATCCTCACCCTTGTGCAAACATCATTGAGTAGGGACAAAACACACTTGTAGCTGCTTGAAAAGGGTGGACAACCTGAAATAACCCTGGCATCAGGGATAGGACCCCAAGGATGGAAACTCAATGATGGGAATATGGTCACGCACAGGAGTTAAATTGCTTCAAGTTTGATCTTGGATGAAGCTGAGTTAAAGTCTGAGAGGTTTTTGCTAGACTTGTATCACTACAGAATCAAGCAGATATAACACAGGTGGTATCCTTATCCTTGACAGCAGCACCATTGTTTTATCTGTGTATGTCCTTACCCTTCTGGCTGTAAAGTTTCACAGTAAGCAGCAACTCCAAAGAAAAAAATATCTTGGCTTAAAAGTAAATACTTCAATGTGTAACGCAGGAAATATTTTCACTCTACGCTGTGCTCCAGACTGTGCATGTAAACGGGTTACAGAAAATGAAAAGGTACAGTCTAAGAGGAAGAATGGCAGCTTTTTCTTAGTTAAAAAAAACCAAACCCCACATTTGGGCATTCTAGCAGGGAGTCTGGAAACTTAAGTCTTCAAAAGGACGCTGAGAGAGACAAAAAAGCAGCATGTCATATTTTTCTGATAGCTGGAGTGTCTCCGTTTACATCTGTTTCCTGTACAAGGAAGCACAAGTAGGAATGAAATCACAAGGAATAATAATGCCCATGCTCATTCTTTTTTTAAAAAACAGAATCATCTCAGTTAAATGTACAGTTTGTGTCCATGTAGCCAGTAAAAAATTACTAAAATCACAGTTGGGAAAAAGGTTTTAAGTGGCTGTGTTAAAGGGGCAGAGTTTAAATCATACTTTTACTACTGAATGAACTATAGACTGGTGGGATTTCCCAGAAATTTAGAGGGCATGTCACCCATTGAGCTCATTCCTGTTTCCGAGTGCAAACCTCAAAGCTCACATGAATCAGAGTCTATACATGTTCCTGAGGATGACGAGGGGTCTCCGTTTGCCAGAGGAATGGAAGAAGCAGTCAAATTAGTTTGAATAAATTAAATTACACCCACCATGCAGCAAATAACAAACGTATTTGTGAAGTGAGAACAGAAATAGGATGGTCTTTCAGGACATTGACCCCACCAGGGAGAAGGCTCTTTTTATGTCTGAAGGGACAATAGGAATAGTGAGAGCCATACTGACCCCTAATTAGCATCATCCCAAAACAGCACCAGAAACATCCCTAATATGGCTCTGTTGGCTGAAAAAATATATTGTTACTTTGTCTTTATTCCAGACAACTGAAAGACAAATCTATGAAGTGGGTGAAATATAGAAAGATTTCATAGATTTCATAGACATTAGGGCTGGAAGGGACCTCAGAAGATCATCGAGTCCAGCCCCCTACCCCAGGGGCAGGAAGTCAGCTGGGGTCAAAGGATCCCAGCAAGATAAATGTCCAAATGCTCCTTAAAGGAGTCCAGAGTAGGTGCTTGCACCACCTCTGGAGGCAGTCTATTCCAGGCCTTGGGGACCCAGACAGTAAAGAAGTTTTTCCTTATGTCCATCCTAAAATGGTCTTGGAGGAGTTTGTGACCATTGGACCTTGTCATCCCTTGGGGAGCTCTGGATCCTGATGCACACCCCTGATGTACTTATAGGCAGCCACCAGGTCACCCCTGAGCCTGCGCTTTTCCAGGCTGAAGAGTCCCATGGCTCTCAGCCTCTCTTCACAAGGCCTATTCTCTTTCCTCTGATCATGCGTGTGGCTTTCCTCTGGACTGTCTCAAGTTTCTCCACATCCTTCTTGAATTGTGGAGTCCAGAATTGGATGCAGTACTCCAGCTGTGGCCTCACCAAGGCCAACTACAGTGGGAGGATGATATCCTGAGATTTACCTGAGGAGTATCTATGGCCAGAGTTTGGTCTGCTTTACCAGCTGCGGCATCACATTGGTGGCTCATGTTCACCTTGTGGTCAATCATGGCCCCCAAGTCTCTTTTGGTCATGGTGCTAGCGAGTGCAGCACTGCAGAGCATATAAGTGTGCTGTGGGTTTTTTCCCTCAAGGTGGAGTACCTTGCATTTGTCAGTATTGAATGTCACCAGGTTTGTATCTGCCCAATTTTTGAGCCTATCCATCGTTTCATAGTTTCATAGTTGGTAGTGTCAGAAAGGACCTAAGCAGATCATCTAGTCTGACCCCCTGCCATGGGCAGGAAAGGATGCTGGGGTCAAATAACCCCAGCTAGGTGGCTGTCTAGCTTCCTTTTGAAGACCCCCAGGGTAGGAGCACGCACCACTTCCCTTGGAAGTTGGTTCCAGCTCCAAGCCACCCTGACAGTGAAGTAGTGCCTCCTGCTTTCTAGCCTGAATCTACTCTCAGTCAACTTATGGCCATAGTTCCTTGTTACCCCCGGTAGTGCTCGGGGGAACAGGGACTCTCCCACTGCCTGCTGGTCCCCCTTGGCTAGTTTATAGGTGGCCACCAGATCCCCCCTCAGCCTTCTTTTGTGGAGGCTGAACAGGTTCAGGTCCCGTAGCCTCTCCTCATCGGGCCTGCAGCAGGCTTAGTTTAAAGCCGGGTCAAACAGGTCAGCCATTCTGTCTGAGAAGAAGAGTCTTCACCCTTCTCTCACAAAAACATCATGAATGTCCCCAAAACACATAAAGACTATCTGAGGCTGTAAATAGATGCCTCATTTGATGCAGGCCTGATTGTCTCAGGGTTTGATCATCATTTACACATGTTGCCCTTCCAAGCTTCATTGCTGCTCCTCCACCAGAAAGAAGCATGCAGTCTGGCTGGAGCCTGATAACCTTACAGATGCACACAGCCATGTCCTAGGAAAAAGCAATAGCACAAGGGTGGCCAACCTGCGGCACTGGCAGTGGTGTAGCAACATGGCTGTGTGCCTGGGACACAGGGGCAGTGGTGACACCACTCTACTTCTCAGTTGTACAGCCATTTCCCCCTTCTCCCACAACAAATTGGCACTGGGAGCAACTGCTCTGGTCACCCTGCCCTTGTTATACCACTGGCATGTGTGCTGCAAGTGGCATGAGTAGCCTCTGTGTGTGGCCTGTAGCAGACTGGGGTGGAGACAGGCAACACACTGCCAGATAAGTCAGGCAGCAGAAAGCAGAGCATCAGATCAAACAGGGTACACAGGGCAGGAAGCAGAAAGCAGGGCAGCAGTTTGGGTAGGGGAGGAAAATTGGAGTGGTACCTGGGGAAGGGGTTGGGCTAATTTATGACACACCTGCCAAAAAGGGTGGCCCCCAACCTGTTAGCTTATTTCTTTCCACATACTTCTGAGAAACTTGAGAGGGGAGAGTGGACTTGTATGTCTGTAGAATCCCTGGATTAAAAAGGCTTTCTTCCAGGACAAATCCTGAGCCTAGTTGTGAATGGACAACTGAGATTGCATTTATTTTGAAATAAAAACAGTCTTCCATGAAGTCTGAGGCCTAACTTCAGAACATCCTCTGTTGCTGACAGCTGGCTATAGTTTCCTTTTGTTTGCCAGCCATCTGCAAACCAAGATGAGGATGAGGATGAGGATGGGAAACACATTACATACTCTTTACTGTTGTTTGACCAACATTATTTGGTCAAACATTTATGGAAACAAAAAACTTTTGGAAATAATCATCAGATTGTAGAAAAAACTTGTTATGCCAGATAATCTGAAAACCTGGATTATCTGAGTGCTTCATTTTGAGTAGATGACTGCAGTCAGAGTTTTCAAAAGTAACCAGTAAGCTTTATTGCCCAAGTGTGTGATAACTGAAAGGCAGATGTTGTTCAGTGCTTTCTGTAAATGGGGCTGCATTCAGATGCACTCTCAAAATCTGGACCAGGACCTGTAAATTCTGCAGAAACTACTGCAGATATCAGAAGAGTGCCCACAGCAAACATGCATCACAGTAATGACTGCTAGATGGTTAACAGCAACTGTTTCTCAAACTTCCCTCTTCCTGCCCTGTCATGCCTCTGATGTAAACCACACACAGGGGCAGTGTATGTGTGGGGGAAGAGTGGGTGGTATATCATTCAGCTATATTGGGTCTGCAATACCTAGGGACTTTTTCTTGCTGGCAAAAATCCCAGCCAGGGAGATAGAGTGCTTCCTTTGCACTGTGCAGAACAAAAGGAGTGAGAATCTGGCCCCTGACCTCCCTTATCTGGCCTCATGGGGATGTTCACAACAGCCATTTAATTTTTGTGTAGATTTGCTTTCCCCCTTCTCCCCCCCTAAAGTCAAGATAAGAATGCTCAGCCAGTTTGGAATATGATTAAAGCTATTTGGGGTTGAGGGAGATATTGTTGCCATTGGGAAGACTTGGTATATACATTTCTTTATCAAATGAGCACTTATTTTGTAATAATTTAGGATTTATTTTATAAAGTATGTTACCACTGTTTATTCAGCGCTGGCTAGTATGTCAAATTAAAGCTTCGGAGACGAGAGAAATTAGCTCCTCATCAATAACTGGTTATATCTATTCTGCTGTCTCTCTGTCTCATTCCTTTTGTAATGGAGTAAGAATGCCCAACAGACAAGTACACGATGTAGCAGCTGAACATAAGTCCCTGATGCATGCTTTTCCTGTGCTTTTCCTGTGCTCATCAGACAACTGGGCTAGTGTTTCAGGAATGCCCTTTGATATCAAGTCATTAGAATGCTGAGCCCATAGCTGCTTTGCCGTCCCCCCAGCATCATTACCTTTGACTCACCTTTATTCTTGAGGATAACTTGCATTATCTATAATATCAGTTCCTGTACTGATTCCTTATGATAATATATGCAGGATCTCTATGTCATCTGGCTAAGTAGATGCACGGGCTTTTGGGATCACTCATATCCTGTTACAAGGGTCACTTGTTCCTCAAATGTTTCTTTCTGGATGGTGAACTTCACAGCTTCTGTGTATACAAAATATTGGGCAGCTTTTCCCTGCCCCAAAATTGTTACATGGGAAATTTCTATGAACAAAGAGATTGACGACGAAGGTTGTTTAAGGCCATGTGCAAGTTAGATTGGACACTTTGCACTCTTTTGTCACAGGCCCTGAGACTGCTTAACCTGCTTAGAGAGATTGCATTATTCTGTTACTTTCCCAGAAGCAAAACACATCCATTGCATGTTTGTGTTGCCATTTCCCCCCTTTCATTTCAGTTCAAACTAGAAAGAGCTGGAGGCAAATTTCCCAACCGAAGGGAAAATGCCAACAGCAAGAGTAAAAAGTAGGAATGGGAACAGAATAATAATGGTGAAATTGGCTATGGATCCCAAATAAAAACCTGGACAGGAACATACCCCAGCTTTGTAGCTTGCAACTATCTCTAACATTTATGGGGGAGGATTAAAAACTACCCAGACATCAGCTGCCATAGTGTATGCGTTTGCAGGCACACACACACGGCAATCAGGCTGTTTGCAACTCTCTGATATCTGCAGATAATTTCCTAAAGCAACATATGGGAGAAAGCACTACAACCTTTCCTTTTAAGCACCAGGGAGGATGCAAGTCACAGAAGTGAAGGCGGAAAAAATCTTTAACAGGGAGTGACTACAATGAAATAAGGTTCAGAGTAAATACTGGGGTTATCAGGAGAGAGGATTAGATGAGATCATTACACTTCAACAGGGCAAACTTCAAGAAAACGAGGGTAGCATTTGAAAGAGCTGCCTGGGATGCCAGAATGAGGTGTATAAACAGCTGAGGAGAAATGGAGGTTTCTAATAGGAAACATATTTCTCGCTCAACATATTGCTCAGACAGTGATATGAGAAGGATGAATAAGATGAGTTCTGATGACAAAGTATGCTAAAAATACTGAGAACAGAATATGATTATTGTATGTAAACTAAAGGATTCTGAAAGTCAGAAGGGTGGAAAAACTGATGTGGTAAATTAGCACAAGTCACATACAAAACTTTCCAATAACTACCATACATCTATTCTTTTAATCAGCAGGGCAGAAGTCTCAGATCAAACTGTCCAGGCCTCATGCTAGTCAACAAATACATTGATAGCTTTGTTAAATGCTACTAGTGCTACAAAGGAGTACTACTACTAAACTCCTACTAAATACTACTAACCTTTTAGCTCATCTTTAACTTATTCCTTCTTCCACGCTGCTAGCTGCCTGATGCGCTGGGTGATGGAATGAAGGCTCTATCCAGCCTTTCATGCCTTGTCGACCTGTCTAAGGAAAGAGTAGTCTCATAGAGCCTGAAAAAAATGGCCATACTCCCATAGCTTTGATCCATGAAGGCCAGAGGTGGGGACGGGAAGAAGACTTTTAGCAGCTTTAGCCGGCTGGAGTGTTTCACAGTCTCAGTATGTGGGCATATTTATAGTTGTGTATGCTGCAGCAGTTCAGAGTGTGTGTGTGGGCCATCATCACCATACATAAAACTGGAATCTGTAGGTTATTTCCTAAGCATTATGAATTATTTTTTAGATCCATTCCTGAAGGGGAAAAACACTACAGCATAGATTTGGTGACAACTAATCCTGTTGGCCTGTTAGCAGCTCTGCTGTTATCTAAATGTTGGCACAAGCTATATACATACAGGGGGATTAGCTTTAGGGTCTGTGCAATTTAAAAAGGAAGATGTTTTTCAAATACACAAAAATGATTTTCTTAATGTGCCTCACAATGTAACCTACACCTCAGTAATTGGATGAGTGCACCGAGTAACAAGTGGCCTGATGAAAATGCAAGGTGTAAAACTTTCAAATGAAAAATTTTTCAATGAAAATGCATCTATTCCAACACGGAGGAAAGGCAGCAAGAAGGCACAGCAGCCCCCCTGGCTCTCCAGGGACCTAGCGGACCTCCTGTGGCTAAAAAGGAAAGCCTACAAAGGATGGAGGACGGGATTCACCTCCAAGGAGGATTACTCCGCACTGGTCCGGTCCTGCAGGGAGCAAACCAGGAAAGCCAAGGCTGCAACTGAACTCCAACTAGCTTCAGGCATCAAGGACAACAAAAAGTCCTTTTTCAGATATGTGGGGAGCCGGAGGAAAAGCAAGGGCAATGTTGGACCCCTGCTAAACCAGATGGGGCAACTGACAACTGACGCCCAGGAAAAAGCCAACCTATTAAATAGGTACTTTGCGTCAGTCTTTCATGAGTCACATGGGACGCCCATGCCTGCTATGGGACAGGGAAATCTGGGTGAGGGGGATCCCCTACCCTCCATCAATGTTGACCTCATGAAGGAACATCTTGAGAAGCTGGATACCTTCAAGTCAGCTGGCCCTGACAACCTGCACCCCAGGGTACTCAAGGAGCTGGCGAGCGTCATAGCCCAGCCCCTGGCACGGATCTTTGAAAACTCCTGGCGCTCTGGTGTAGTGCCCGAAGACTGGAAGAAGGCCAATGTGGTGCCGATCTTCAAGAAAGGGAGGAGAGTGGATCCGGCTAACTACAGGCCCATTAGCCTGACTTCTATCCTGGGGAAGATCTTAGAAAAGTTTATTAAGGAGGCCATCCTTGAGGGACTGGCCCAGGCTAACTTTTTAAGGGATAGCCAGCATGGGTTTGTTGCGGGTAGGTCTTGTTTGACCAATCTCATTTCCTTCTATGACCAGGTGACCTATCACCTGGACAAGGGAGAAGAGATTGATGTCATATATCTTGACTTCAAAAAAGCTTTTGATCTGGTATCCCATGATCACCTCTTGGCCAAACTGGCCAGTTGTGGCCTTGGCTCCACCACAATCCGCTGGCTGGGAAATTGGCTTCGTGGTCGGACCCACAGGGTTGTGATTGATGGCAGTCACTCATCGTGGTGCCCTGTAACCAGTGGGGTCCCTCAAGGCTCTGTCCTGGGACCCATACTGTTCAACATCTTCATTAACGATGTGGACATTGTAGTCAGGAGTGGACTGGCCAAGTTCGCCGATGACACCAAACTTTGGGGCAAAGCATCCACGCCAGAAGACAGGCGGGTGATCCAGGCTGACCTGGAGAAGCTCAGCAAATGGGCAGATGAGAACCTCATGGTGTTTAACACCGAAAAATGCAAGGTTCTCCACCTTGGGAGGAAAAACCTGCAGCACCCTTATAGGCTCGGCAGTGCTACGTTGGTTAGCACTACAGAAGAAAAAGACTTGGGGGTCATCATTGACCACAAGATGAACGTGAGCCTGCAATGCGATGCTGCGGCTAGTAAAGCGACCAAAATGCTGGCATGCATCCATAGATGCTTCTCGAGCAAATCCCGGGACGTCATTCTCCCCTTGTACTCGGCCTTGGTGAGGCCGCAGCTGGAGTACTGTGTCCAGTTTTGGGCTCCACAATTCAAAAAGGATGTGGAGAAGCTTGAGAGAGTCCAGAGGAGAGCCATGCGCATGATCAGAGGTCAGGAAAACTGATCTTACGATGACAGGCTGTGAGCCATGGGGCTCTTCAGCCTGGAAAAGCGTAGGCTCAGGGGTGATCTGATGGCCACCTATAAGTTTATCAGGGGTGACCACCAGGTTCTGGGGGAACGTCTGTTCACCAGAGCGCCCCAAGGGATGACGAGGTCGAACGGTCACAAACTCCTGCAAGACCGTTTCAGGCTGGACATAAGGAAGAATTTCTTTACTGTCCGAGCCCCCAAGGTCTGGAACAGTCTGCCAGCGGAGGTGGTTCAAGCACCTACATTGAACACCTTCAGGAGTAAATTGGATGCTTATCTTGCTGGGATCCTATGACCCCAGCTGACTTCCTGCCCTTTGGGCAGGGGGCTGGACTAGATGATCTCCCGAGGTCCCTTTGAGCCCTAATGTCTATGAATCTATGAAACTGTGTTTATCCTTTGCACTTGCTCAGGGTATTATTGAAGTTGCTCTTTGAACCTTGACTCCTTGCTGTTTTGAAAATCAATTTAATGTAAAAATGAATGCATATTGTACATCCTTCCTTGATTAAACTGGGCCCTGATCCTCCAATAAGATCCTATCAGAGCTCTAGGAGGATACTGTGGAAGTCTAAATCAGTCTGTGGTAGGCAAGTGGCTGGTAGAAATTAGCATCTTTAGTTTTACTCAATTCATATTGGGCTCAACTACATGGGATGTTTCCCTATGGAGTTCCCTAATTAGCTCAGCAGTAAAGTCTCAACATCTATAGGCGTAGCCCAATTAGGCCACAGGAAGCTGCTTAACTTGCCCTCAGGTTAGTACTTATAAATACAAGTACTATCCTATGACAGAGAGTGTTAAGGCTGAAGATACACCCAATAGTTATGCAGTTACAAATTAGCAGCATACACTTAACACCTTCCACTAGGGAAGCTTGTTGCTATCTGGAATTGTCTTGATGTTTATTGCTATAATGTGAGTACACTGGAGTTATGACCCGATCAAGGCTCTTACACATGATGGCAATACATGGGAGATAATGAATGAAATCCATGGAGTTACACTGGGACAGAGACTTTGTGGCAAGTTTCAAAACTTGGGGCTAAACTATTTGCTTGTTCCCTGAAACTGAAAGCATGCCAAAGGAATGGCTGGCTTTGAAAATGTTGAAATAACTGACATAGAATGAGTCAGTACACAAAGAAATGAATAAAACTGTACTTTCTTCTGGACTCTTCCCTTTGTTCATGTACTGTTCCTTTGAACTTGCATTTCTAGTTATTTGATTTTACCTTTGCAATTTCTGTGCATGTATTTTAATTCAGGTGGGGCAGCAGGAGTAGGAGCAGAGATTATATTGTTGCTTCTGCTCAGTTCCTCTGGTAAGATATTATGGCATGTTGCCTTGTTCTTATTATTGCTTTTTGTGTATTTTGTTAAGGTGCCTGGAGGTCTCTGGGCATTTCAAGCCAAAAAGATTAAAAATTATTACTACTTCTGTGTTGATTATTATTACATTTCCTCTCCCACAGTACTGTAGGGTCATGATCCCCTATTCAATCACTGTCCCACTTTTCTTAGCTCCAAAAATAGAGGGTGCAGGAAAAAAAAATTGAAGACAAAAACAAACTGTAGTAGCTTAAAAACAAGGTACTTAATGATTTTTACTGGGAGAAACTGTCCTAAAGTAAGAGTATTATACTATGTAAGAGGTTAGTGTTCTGTGTGGTGCATGTGACTATTGGAATTGCACAGAAACTAATGTTTCTATATACTGTAAGTACTAGACCTTGGGCCTCAGACTTGTAAAGTAAATTTTACAAATGGGAGCTGAAAATAACTAAACTGGGTCTGCAGGAAACAGAGATAAACTGCCCCATTAGCATTAATCTTAGTTGAATACCACCAGCATTCAAGTCTAAACCAGGGGTTGTATGGATTTACCTAAAAGTGTTATGTTCCACCCGTTTAACTAAATCAATATACTTTTTTGTGTATGGATATACTTATAGGAAAGTTAAAACTGCCCTGCAGAGTTTAGCTTGCATCAGTAACTTTAGTCCCAAAATACCATTTTGCAGTTACCATGGACTATTTAATTTTGCTGGGGAATGGGGTCAGAGCTAAGAGGGAAAGAGAAGAACCAAGGAAATGTACAAAGATTGGAAAGAAGGGAAAAACAGAGGATGGAGAGAGAAGAGAAAGGAAAGACCAGAAGCATATTTGCTTCTCTTGACGAGGAGCATATTTCCCTACTCCGAAATGCTGAATGTGACAAAGTACTGAAATGACAAATAACAAACTAATTTCTTAACACATAAAAGCTACTCTTTAACTATGTGTAGACCTCCCCAGGAAGTCAGTGGCTATGTCAATGTGGACTGAGAAAGGTGTGGTGGCTTAAATTCAGCCTTCAGGCTCTTGAGAATAAATGCAATTGGAATTTGGTGAACTCCATAGATTGAATTTGATACTCCAGAGCAACTGAAGTTCCTAGCTGATGTATATTCAAGGCATAAATAAACAGGGTGTTTTCCCCTCTCAGTTCTTCATAAAGCCAGTTAAACTGCTTTTTGTGAATAATTTGCCTAGTGAATTTCACACTCTTATAGTTTTTTAGCCTATTTATCTATACAACCCCTCTGTGAAGTAGGGAAATATAATTATCCCCATTTTATGAATGGAGTTCTGAGGCAAGGAGAAAATAAGACTTGCCAATGGTACACAGGACATCTGTGGAAGGGAAAGGTCTCAGAACATCAGATTGGTACGTTACCTTTTGGACTGTACATCTTCTCTGCAATGGCAGGACTTTTATTGACTTTAGTGGGAGCAGGACTAAATCCTTGGATGATGGTGACACCGTGGACGTAATCTTTCTGGACTTTAAAAAAGCCTTTGACACCGTCTCTCACCCCATCCTCATCAATAAATTAAGTGACTGTGGCATTGATGCCTGCACAGTTGGATGGCTAAAAAAATGGCTGATGGGGCGCACCCAGAGAGTAGTGGTGGACGGGTTGTACTCAACCTGGCGAGATGTGGGCAGTGGGGTTCCCCAGGGCTCGGTCCTCAGGCCTGCACTCTTTAACATCTTCATCAGCTACTTGGACGAGGAGGTGAAAAGCACGCTGTCCAAGTTTGCTGATGACACTAAGATTTGGGGCGAGAGAGCCTTTTGAAGGCTGCAACTAGATTTAGACAGACTACAAAAGTGGGCAGATGAGAATAGGATGGGGTTCAATGTAGACAAATGAAGGATGCTGCACCTTGGAAGAAGGACTCCACAGCACACATACAGGCTGGGGAGTTCCCCTCTTGAAAGCACAGAGGCAGAAAGGGATCTTGAAGTCATTATGGACTCCAAGATGAATATGACCTGCCAATGCCAGGCAAGGCCAGCCATACCTTGTCATGCATCCAAAGGTGCATCTCAAGCCGATCCAGAGAGGTGATACTCCCCCTCTAAGTGGCACTGGTCAGGCCACAGCTGGAGTACTGCGTCCAGTTCTGGGTGCTGCACTTCAAAAGGGATGTGGCCAGCCTGGAGAGGGTTCAGAGGAGGGCCACTCGCTTGGTGCGAGGGCAGCAGGACAGGCCCTATGAGGAGAGGCTGAGGGACCTGAACCTGTTCAGCCTCAGCAAGAGGAGGCTGAGGGGGGATCTGGTGGCTGCCTACAAACTCATCAGGGGAGATTGACAGCAAATAGGTAGAGCCCTTTTCTCTCCAGCACTACCTGGGGTGACGAGGAGCAATGGTAATAAGCTGATGGAGAATAGGTTTAGGTTAGAAATCAGAAGGCAATATTTTACAGTTAGGGTGGCCAAAATCTGGAACCAACTTCCCAGGGAAGTGGTCCTTGCCTCTACCTTGAGCAAATTCATGAGAAGGTCTGATGATCACCTGTCTGGGGTCTTGTGAACGCAGAATTCATTCCTGTTTGTGGCAGGGGGTCAGGCTAGATGATCTGTTCAGGTTCCTCCTGACCCTAGCTACTATCAAACTATGAAACTATGAATTTAGGCCCTAATTCAGTAAAAACCTTAAGTTTGTGCTTTTGTTTCATTGGTGGCAATTGCATTCCACCAAACATAGCACATGAAATATCAGAACCATGAATCCTAAACTGTAAATTGAACTGAGCTGTTTGAACAAAGGTTGCCTTGGGGTATTGGAGTGGTATTAGTGGGCAACTGTAGGTCAGCTGTAATCATTTTTAAGAAATGCAATTCTTAGAACTCAAAATCTGAGTTGACTTTAGTGGGAAAAGAATTAGGTCAATTCATAGATTGTAAGACTGGAAGAGACCTCAGAAGATCATTGGGTCCAGCCCCCTGCACCAAGCAGGGAAGGCAACTGGGGTCAAGTGACACCAGCAAGGTGACCATCCAGTCTCCTCTTCAAGATCTCCAGGGTAGGCAATTGCACCACCTCTGGAGAAAGCTTTTTCCACAGTCTGGACACACTAGCTGTGAAGAAGTTTTTCCTAATGTTGAGCCTGAAACAGTCTTCCAGGAGTTTGTGACCATTGCTTCTGGTTTTCCCCAAGGGTACCCTGGGGAACAGTTGTACACCTCTGATATAGGTGTACCAGTTGTACACCCCTTTCCTCATATGGTTTGCCATGCAAGTTTCTGATCATATGGGTGGCCTTTATCTGGACTCTCTTGAGCTTTTCCATATCCTTGTTGAAGTGCAGTACTCAGAACTGGATGCAGTACTCCTTCTGCGGTCTTACCATGCCAGGCAGAGTGGAAGAATCACCTCCTTGGTTTTGCTGGGTGTTCATCAATTGATGCATGCCAGGGTATTCTTAGCCCTGCTGGCTACAACATCCCACTGACGGCTCATTATTACCCCAGGTCCTTTTCATTCATAGTGCTGGTCTGATTGGTGTTGCTTAGCCTGTAGGTGTGCAGGAAATTGTTTGTTCCCAACTGGAGCACTTTACATTTCTCGATGTTAAACCTCATCTGGTTCCAATCCTCCCAACTTGCCAGCATGTCTAGATCCACCTGTATCTGCAGCCTATTTTCAAGTGTGATCACACTTCCCCATAACTTGGTGTTGTCCGAGAACTTGGCTAGTGAGCTGTTCACCCCTACATCAAAATCATTGATGAAGATGTTAAAAAGCACTGGACCAAGCATCGACTCCTGAGGGACACTGCTGGCTACTTCTTGCCAAGACGACACAGATCCATCCATTCAGTAGAACTCTCTGGGTCCTACTCTGCAGCCAGCTTCCTACTCACCTGACTGTCTCACAGTTAAGCTCACGATCCTCCAGTTTTCTGATGAGAACTTTGTGGGATATCAGATCAAAGTGGTGAATTATCTGATTATAAAAGGAGATGAGGTTGGTAAGACAAGACCTGCCTGTGATGAAGCCCTGCTAGCTGTCGTTCAGAATCTTACCTTTTGCATATAGACTCCTTGATGAATTTTTCCAGGATTTTCCCTGGGATAGAAGTTAGGCTAATTGCCCTATAGATACCTGAGTCCTTCCTCCTCCCCTTCTTGAAGATGTGCACAACATTGGCCCTCTTCCAGTCCTCAGGGACCTCTCCAGAGTGCCATGAGTTTTGGAAGAGCTTCACCAGGGGTTCCACTATGACTTTAGCCAGCTCCTTCAGCACCTTCAGACGAAGTTAATTCGGGCCTGCTGATACATATATGTCTAACTTTTTTAATTGGTCACACACCAGTTCTATGGTGATAGTAGGAAGGCAGTCATTCCTACCTTGCTCCTTCTGTACCCTGTCTGGCATGTTTTCCCCCATGGCCCTGTGAAAGACCGAAGCAAAGTAGTCATTCAGGAGTTCAGCTTTCTCCTGAGCACTGGTAACCAGCTGTCCTGAGTTGCTGAGAAGTGGTCTTACACTCCCATTTGTTTTTCTCCTGTTCCCTACATACCTAAAGAAGGACTTCTTGTTGTCTTACCCCATTAAACCTATTCCCTAGAAATACAGGCCATTATTGTATAGTCCTTCTTGGGGCATGCCCCGAGTTTCCATTGTTTGTATGACTCTTTCTTCTTTCTTAAGAGGACTGTGATTTCCCTGTTTAGCCAAGAGGGCTTCCCAGCTGCCTTTCCTCCACATGGGAATGGACTTCCTTTGCGCTTTAAGGATTGTGTTCTTAAGGAACAACCACCCTTCATGTAATCCTTTTGCCTTCAGTCCCTGGTTCCACAGCACTTCCCCTACTAGTGACATGAGCTTGTAGAAAGTTGCATTTTTGATGTCCAAAACTTCAGCCCTGCTATCTGGTTTGTCTGCTTTGTGATGGACAGTGAACATGATGGTTTCATGGTCACTGTTGCCTAGGCTTCCCTCTATGTTTAAGGCAGTCACCATGTTGTTTCCTTTGGCCAAGACCAAGTCTAGAAGAGCATTACCTCTGATTGGCCCTTGCACCTCCTGAATCAAAAAAAGCTCTTTGATGCAGGTCAGAAAGGAATGCAACTGAGCCAACCTGGCCAAGTGTTCCTATCAAGAGATGTCCGGGTAATTGAAGTTACCCATGACAACCATGTCCCATGCACGCACAGCCTCTGTCAGTTCTCAGGCGAACTTAGATTCATAGAATAATAGAATCATAGAAGGAGGGTTGGAAGGTACCTTGTAGATCTTCAAGTCTGAACCACTGCCTGGGCAGGAGAAAAACTGGGCTCAAATGACTCCATCCAGGTAGGCATCAAGTCTCTTCTTAAAGACCCCCAGGGTAGGAGCCAGCACCACTTCCCTTGGAAGTTGGTTCCAGATCTTAGCTGCCCTGACTGTGAAGTAGTTCTTACGGATGTCTAATCTAAACCTACTCTCCAGCAACTTGTGGCCGTTATTCCTTGTTATGCCAGGGGCCCTAGGGGAAACAAGGTCTCTCCCAAACCCTTCTGGTCCCCCCTAGTGAGTTTATAGATGGAGCTGAGTTCCTCCCCTTGGTTTAGTGGTCTGTAGTACTCACCTACAGTTAGGTCTCTTTCATCATGAACCCCTCCAATCTTTACTTTTCCAATAGCACCCAAGAGGTTTTGGAGCTAGAAATTTAGGATTTGCTGGATAAGATCTAAGGTCCATCTACTACAGTCTTCTGCCATTGACCATGGTCAGCACCAGGTATTACATGGAAAGATGGAAGGAATGCCATAGTAGGCAGATGTGGAGAAATAAGCCCCTCATAAAGGCTGCACCCCAATCCTTAGTAAAGATTGGTTTATACCTATCCACAAAGTTTTGGATCTTCTCCAAAATCATTTTTCACAGCAACTACTATATCCATGGATATTCATGTCCTCCATAAGATATATTGTCTATTCTAATCCTTCTTTGGCTCTTACTTAATTCTTAGCCTTAGGATTGCCATTGAGGCTAAGAATTTAGGAAGAGCCAAGAAGGATTAGAATCCTGTAATCAGGGGAAGATCAGAGGGAGGGTGATCACACCCCACTTTAGCTGTTTGGTTGTGAGCTCTCTTCACTGCATGTACACAACACCACTGAAGGGGGTGTGACTACACCCCCCTCACCAGGACCCTGGATCCACCAATACCTGTGACGATAAGTGGCAAAATCCAGTTCCACCCTGTGTAAAAAAAGACTTTCTGGCTGTGTGCAGATGAGCGCAGTACATTCAGACATTCCCTGCTCTGCTACCTTGCAGTGTGGCAGTTTTTTTTAACCCTGAGGTCAAAAAAACCCATGCAGAAAAAAAAGTGGGGTGGCGCATGTGGCAAGTACATGTGCTGCCCAAATCCAGAGCCTGGCTGGCCAGAGCAACACTCCAGCTGCTGGCAAGCTCTCAGCTACAGGAGTGTCATGGCTGCAGTATCATGACTGCACCCAGCCCCCAGGAACCCAGATAAGGCTGCTGGGACCAACACAGTTGCTGGCCTCTGCCTCCCCTACCCCACCGGGGTAACATGCTGTGCCTCAGAGCACGCATGGCACAGGCATTCCCCAGGGACAAGAAGCAGCAACACAAGGTGTGCCACTGCTTCTTGTCCCCAGGGAAACAAACATCTGCCCTTGGGCGGACACAGTCTCTGTGTCCATTTTGGATTTTCTACCCTTCAGTTTCAGTGGGTGCATCTACACAAAATGCTTACTGCAGTTGACTAATTAGCTCTGCAGTAAAGTGTCACTGGTCTACACATGGAGGTCTATACGTAGGCTGGAGTAAAATAATTAACTCCACTGTAGGTTAATATTGCCAGATACTATCCTATGGCAGAGCTATTTACTATGCTACAATGCACATGTAGATGCTGATGGGGCTGGCTGGGGTATGCGGGTGCTTTAGTGCAGGGACTGCCTGCCAGCTAGTCCTGCACTGAAACACCCTCATGTCCCAACCAGTCCCTTTGAAGCATGTTGAGCCAGGTTGGAGCAGCTGTGGGCTGGCAGGCTGACCCCTGGGCCCCCTGCCAGCCGGGGCTGCACCAGCCTTGCTCAATGTTCCCAGGTGCACGTGTAAACTCTGTGCCCAGGAGCAATAAACTGCGCTGGAGTTTATTGTGTCACATTAATATTCACATATAGACATGCCCAGTAACAGTTTCCTTGTCCTTGTGCTGGACAAGGAAAACATGAACTTTTGATTTATTGACTTCATAGTCGTTTAAGCTGGATGAGCTGAGTTGCATGTCTAGGAAGAGAAAGTTCCATATTTTATGAGCCACAGTGGGCACAGCTACACAAGATGTTTACTGTGGAACTACCAATTAGCTCTGCAGTAAATGTCTCTACATCTATATGTTCAGCCCTATTTGGCCCCAGTAAACTAAAAAACTACCCTTCTGCAGGTTTTTTTGTTGTGCAACAGCACATGTGTAGATGCTGACCCAGCTGGCTGGGGCACAAGGATGTTTCAGTGTGGGGACTACCTGTCAGCTAGCTCCACACTGAAACAACCCCATGCTTCAGTCAGCCCCCCTGCCGCATGCTGATTTGGGCAAGAGCAGCACCAGGCTGGCAGGCTGACCTCTGGGACCCTCTGCCAGCCAGGGGTGCTCTGAGCTGGCTCAATGTGCCGTGGTCCCAGGTCCACATTCAAATGACACGCCCAGGAGCAATAAAGTCAATAACATGCCAGAATTTACTGATTCACATTAATTGCATGTGTAGATGTGCCCAGTAGCAAATAATCATTCCTCCATATGCTTTAGAATAGAAGAAAGGTGGGTTGTGCCAGCACAAAGAAATTTAAAGATACAGTCTTGAATCACCTGGTGTTAAAGCAGCAACTGCACTTTTGTAGGTTACCATGACCAAATTATTTCCATGCTACAGAAGCAGCCTTTCCAATAACAATTTATTCATAGGAGCAGAGGATAGTTGTCCTCATCTGGCATATACATTAAATACATTTTATATTCTGGTTGCAATCCTTTCAGTCTGAATTTAAGTCCCAGTGTGGTGTTTAATCTAAAAGTGACAGTGTTTCTGTCTGTACCTCAGCCTTGTCAGTCCAGTTGTTGATAAGCAGGAAAAACTGAATTGGAGAGTCATGCTGCTTCATTTCAGTTGCTTTCTCAAAAATAGATATTGAAGTGAAGTAGCCGTGAAAGGGCTTTTTGTGTTTGGCTTTATCCTGTCATAGCAGGGGTTGCTGTAATGAACTGAGGAAATGTGAGATGAAGTGGGAATACAGGCACGGGGGAAAAAACTGACCAAAATGTCAGGAATCCTTTTCTTTGTAAATCTAAATTTAAAACTGAAACCAGAGCTGTAATGTATTAAATAGCTGGCAAGCAGAGAATTAGTCAAAGCTGCCTCCTTTCATTCTGCATATAAGATGCCTTTCCAAATACTAAGTAGCTCTTAGTAGCAGCTAAGTGGCCATAGCTTATGCCTTCATACAGCATATATGGGAAACTGATATAAACTGACATGGTGCTAATGACTTTTGATGGAGCTCACACCAATTATTGCCAGTTTAGGCCCTAGTCCTGAGCGCTAAATAGCAACAGATATCTTAAAAAAGAAGTTGCATAAGGAAAGGACAGAATTTATGAAAACACACACCTACACTTCTCTAGTGTTTGAATAAAAGAAGAATATAAAGAAAAATGAAGGCAATAGGATCCCACAGTTTTTGTATGAATATGATGGGAGTTCTGTACGCGAGAGGACTACTTGGGAAAGGCTTCCAGGAAAGAATATTATCCTCTTTCCTTCTCACACTGTTAAATTTGCACTAGACATTGACACAAGCAGTGAGAATGCTGGCAACTATGGCTGATAAGCCATTGGACCGATGACCTAAAGGATTATTACAACCAACTGTTGTCCCTGGCTTCTATGCAGTGCTTCTATCCTCACAGGCTTCTCATGTGCTCCCATGAACTTCTGCAGGCAAAATATATGGATTGGAGTTTGGACTAGTGCTTCTTCACTTGTAGACTTCTTTCTGGTTTGAGTCGTGCCTGCTGGGTCGGTGCACGTATTGTTGGTAAATGCAGCCTGGACTGGTATTTTGAAAAAGTAACGTATCAAGATATGGAAAAAAGAAACACTGGAGGAAATCTGCACTGTCAAAGAACCGTGCTGGGCAACTTTTCAGTGGAGCTTTGGCTGGGATGATCTAGTTGGGGATGGTCCTGCTTTGAGTAGGGGGTTGGACTAGATGACCTCCTGAGGTCCCTCCCAACCCCATTTTTCTATGACTGTGATTCTACAGTACTCCCTTCCACATGCATTACTGCCAAAATGGATGTGATGTAACTGCTTAGAGCGATTCACCAATAAGCACACATGAAGCAGTAAGCATTTGCCCAGTGACGTTCCAAGATCATCACTGCAGTGGTATCTACAGCAGTCTGGAGGCCACGTAGATATGCCCACAGTTACAAAAAGTTTCAGATTGAAAATGTAAGGAAAGCAGCTTTATCAGTTTGAGTTTAACGCTGATGCCTGAAACCAATGTGCCTTTTTTGGAGTAGTATTCTCATGCTGCAGCACCTACAAGCTGTGCAGATATTTCAGGGAAATCACAGAAAAGGTCCTGAAAAACCTGTTGATTGTTTTACAAAAGAAAGCAATTAACTTTGCAAACCAAAAAAATTACCTCTGACACAAAACCTTGATGGCATCATAAGCTAGGTCCTCCATAATCACTGACTGTAGAAAGGTTTAGGAATTCAGCAAAGAACTGCCACCAAGAACTGCTATGGCTGGGATTGATTCAGAAAAGCAGAAAAAAACAAGGAACAAAGGGGAAAAGCTTCCTTCTGTCTGACAGCACTGTCATATGCCCGCCTAAGAAAATGACATTCAGTGTGACGTTATTTGAAATATGCCTTTCAAGAACCTTTGCCCCTTGATTTCACAAGTCACCTGCCATTGCCCAGACTTGTTGAACTTATCACATTTTGAAATTTAATTGATAAAAGCAGGGGTGTAAAAGCCCTGCTGCCCGTGTGCAGACTAATCCCAAGATAAACCACAGGTAGCGTGGCCATTCATCCATTTTTATAGAGGACAGCCCAGTTTTCTGCTACTCTGTCCTCTGTCCTATTGATATGAAACCGGATGCCTTTATATCAGACTGGTGGAAGTCTGCAGAGAAAAACAGAGGACATAAAGGCATCCAGTTTTGTATCAATAGGACAGAGTAGCAGAAAACTGTGCTGTCCTCTATAAAACCAGACAAATAACCACCCTAACCACAGGTAAGCAAGACTTCATCTTTGTAGTTTTCAAAGAGCATGCTATTGAATGGGGCCTGTCTCCTTTTGCTCCAAAGACACAGCTGCTTGGTGGGCAGAAAGAAAGGGTCTTGTTGCAAGAATCAAAAGGATTGTGCTGCCTGTAAAATTGCAATTATTGCATCATTCACAGAAAACCATTTGCAACAAAACACTCCTTGGTGTTAGGCAAATCTGTGGAAGTGGTTAAATATATCAAAGTAAAGCCACACAATGACTGACTATTTGGCATGAGCCAGAAGGTGCTGGATTCCAAGCATTATCCAGACTGAAAGCAACTTGTTATCAGGAAGACAACTTCTGAGTCGGCTGTGTGTGGCCTCAGTCTTATGGAGCATTCTGTTATTTGCTTTCCATTTTGCTTGCCCATACTAAACCTTAAACTGCAGGAACCAGAAGGGGAAGAAGAAAGGAAGAGACCATCCCTGATGCTAATTTGCAAGCATTGTCATTAAACATTTGCTAAGAGGCTTGGGTTGTTTCATTTAGCCCAGATTAGATGTGCCTGCCTTTTGATCCCAAACACACTACTTGAACAGATTAGCATTTTTAAAACTGCTAAATAATATTTGATTTAACTAAGCCTGGAATGTGATTATTTTGACTTAAGCAATTAAGAGAGCGTTTCTTCTGATTAAATTTATAAGATGCACTTGTAATAAATGGATGCAAACAGTTGTTTTGAAGAGAAATGGGCCAAAACTGGGAATGACTGCAGTTCTGGTGACTTTTCAGCAATTTGAAATCCAGAAGAAAATCATGTGTGAAAGTTTACAATTTACCAGAATGAGGAAGCAGCCACGTCACTTCCAGCCAGGGCCAGGGAATATGTTTTATCCTTAATTGCCCCAGCTTTTTGTTCAGAGGTTGCTTATCTACTTTCATTTTGACCCTGTCTACATTACAGAGCTACGTCAGCACAGCTGGGTTGGTAAAGCCCCTAGAAGAGACAGTGTATGCCAAAGGAAGGAGTCATTCTGTGCTTCATTGTCAGCCCTCTAGTGTCAGCATGGGGGTGTCCACAACAAGGGATTGCAGGCACAGCTATATGAGCTACAGTGTCTGATTTTTTTCACACTTCTAGCTGACAGAACAATTCTGGTAGGACTTTGTACTACAACCCAGCCTGTGTTACTTCAGTGCTTGTTTTTCCAACAACCTGCTATTAGATTAGATCAATATATTAACATAAAGTTACTATATGTGTTAGAAATTCTAACACATATAGTAACTTTACCTCATTGACCAGGTCACTTGCAATCTACATATCATTATTATGTATCTGAATTCTTAGATTAGGATGTAGCAATGTCACATCAACCACAACCCCCTCTCTGAAATAACCAGGATATCCTGTACAGTATCCCTGGTCATGTACAGACATTACATTTCTACCATTCTCCAGGTAGAAATGCCAAGCATACAAGCACCCACTCAGTTTCTCCCAAAGGACATGTTCCCCTTCCAGGATCTTCAACATGTCAACCTGGAAGGTCTCCCTTGCAAAAGAGTTGCTTTCTCAGGAGTGAATGCTTATATGGTCCCCTCCTGGTCTAGTCTGGGAGGGAAGTGAGGAAGTGGGGCAGTGCTTCCCACACTTGCCCAGATTGGGACTTCCCAGCTGGTAGAATGGGGTTGGGGACATTGCTCCACAGCTCCAGGCCCCTCCAGACCTGTCTAAGAGGGGCCTGGAGCAGTGAGGGTACTCCCTGCTCTCCTGGATCATCTCCTATCCAGGATCCCTGGTCAGAGGATCAGGGCAGACTTTGCCCTGCTGTTCATTGCACTTGTTTCCCAGGCACCCCATTCTGCTGCCTGCTCTACAGACCAGGGCCCCCTGTCCAATGAAGAGGGTCCAAAGAAGACCCACTTGCCTGACTAGAGGCCTGCAGGGAAGGCCCTATAAGGAAAGGCTAAGATAAGGCTGAGAGGGGACCTTGTGGCAGTGTACAAATTCATAAGCGGAGAGCAACATGAAGTAGGCGATGATCTGTTCACCAGGGCATCCCTGGAACAACAAGGAACAATGGCCATGAGCTACTAGAGAGAAGGTTTAGGCTGGGCATTAGGAGAAAGTTCTTCATGGTCAGGGTTGCCAGAATCTGGAATGGGCTCCCAGGGAAGATGGTGCTCGCCCCATCCTTGGGGGTCTTCAAGAAGAGACTGGACAGGCACCTGGCTGGGATCACATGAGCCCAGGGTTGGTGACACTTTTCTTGCCTGCCAGGGGCAGGCAGGCGGTCGGACTAGATGGCCCACTGAGGTCCCTTCCGACTCTATGAATCTATGAAAGCATGAAGAGCAGGGGAGAAGGGGCAACTGCAGGATGAACACCTATATATTCCCTTTCCTGGAATGATTTTAGTGGTGGAAATTTCTCAGAAGTTTCTATTGAGAGAAATGAATGCCTGTGACCTCTCTGTGCTGGGTGTTGTAGTGGGTGTGATTTAATGGTGGCTAAATCAGTAAGTGTGTATTGTTTAGGAATGCTTTATACAAACTCCTGGGTTTAAGTGACTGGTTTAATTTTGTTCCTATTACTTATGACAGGAGCATCCAGAACTTTCAATAACCCCTCTTTTTAATTATTGCCTTTACTTAACTAAAAAAAAAAATGTCTTTCCCCTAGGGTGAAGTTGTAGCCATGATGATCCAGGAATTATGCAAGAGGCACGGATTTCTTAGAGTGATATCTTTATTGAACCAACTGCATAGTGGGAAAGAGTTAGACAAAGTTTTTAATGTAAGGCATTCTTCATCAGGGCACTCTAATGCAGTGCAGTAAATAGTATCCTCCTTTCTTCTGACACAATGACTGAATCAGCCTAGCCAGGTACTGGCCGTGTCTACAGAAGCTGCTGACTGAGCAATAGCCAGAGATTACTGCACAATAGTGTTGCATGGCAGAAGCCATGACATGATGCTACTGTGCAGTAGTCTTGGCTACTGTATAGTTGCATCACACAAAAGCCATTTGTCAGTGCTACCGTGTAGTAATACACTTGTTTATACAAGTACTAATGACTACTAGGGCTGTGCGAAGCTTTGGTAGTCAATGTGATTTGGAGATTTGGCCTGATTCGGCAGCTAAATGTCTGAATCTGAATCAAATTGGGGGACCAATTAAAAAGGTCTGAATTGAATCAGAAGCCTCTGAATGGATTCAGAAAAGATTTGGCGCCACTTCAGAGATTTGGCCATAGACTAAACAGGCAGCAGTCCTCACCATGCTGGACACACCTGCCTCCAGCTGGTAAGCCTGTTGTGGTGGATGGAGGGGGAGGGCAGCAGTGTGGGGCAGGGAAGGATTGGGGCTGGGACAAGCTTCCCTGCCAGGGTGGGGGGGCATGGGACTTGGGGAGGGGAGGAGGGGAGTGCGGGATGCGGGTGCAGCAGCAGTAGAAGTGGAGGCTCTGCCCTGCTGCTGCTTGCCCACTTCTACCCAGAGTGAGCCATGTCTGCATCATGCCCCCCTGCCCCAGCTGGGCAAGTGGCAGCAGGGCAAAGAAACACTTGTGCAGGCGGGGGCATGGGGGGGGCACGGGATTCATGTTTATATTGTAAAACAGATAGACCTGTAGTGTTTAACCTTTTGGCCCTGCAGGCCAGATGAGTGGTGTGGGTTCTTCTACCTTCTGCATGGCAGGATTGGGTTCCAGGGGCCTGGCACTGTCCTCTCCCCCACTAGGCTTGCGCTCTGGGGGTCAGCACCATCTCCACCTGGCTCAAGCACACAGAGCTCAGGCACCATAATCCAGTGCATAGGGCTTGTGGCTCCCTATGGGTTTGGAGACTTGGCAGCATGAGAGTATTGCCACTGCTTCCCCACCACCAAGTTTCCAGACCTGTGGAGAGACTGCCAGCTAGATGACAGGCCTGGTTGCATCTACACAAGATGCTACATTGCTGTAGCTGTGATGCCAATGCTACTGCGCAGTAGCATGGGAAAAATAATCTGTGTGGCATCGGGACTTGCTTAAGCAAGTACTAAATGATGGGCCTGTATGAAGCGGCTAGTATTTGCTTTGGATTTGGATTCAGCCGATTAGGGGGAGAGTGATTTGATTTGGTGATTCGAATCACTATCCCGAATTGATTTGGCTGAATCTGATTCAGAGATTCGGCTGCTGCTGAATCTCCAAATCACACAGGCCAGGCCCATCCCCTTGCCCACTCTCCCAGCCCTGGAAATGGCTGCCCCACCCACCCCAGCTCCTGGTACTTTAAAAAAAAAGAAGCCTTGACTCACTGGGCACTGCCGGGCAGAGGGCTATCCCCCTATGGCCCCCTTCTGGCGCCCCCTCTCCTGGCCCCTCTGAGTCTGGCTCCAGCTCCCCACTGCAGTGCCTGGGGACTGCCTGAATCATTGAAGCTCTCTGAATCTTTTCTGAATCAATTTAGAGAGCCTTGAATCAATTTGGACCTTTTCATTGGTCCCCTGATTTGATTTGGATTTGGAGACTTGGCCACTGAATCAGGCTGCATCTCCTCCGAATCAAATCACCACCCGAAGCTTCACACAGCCCTACTAAATGACTGCGTAGTAACAACTGTGCAGTCCAGTGCATGTATAGATGCGCCCAGGGTGCCACAGGCCAGATCTGGCCCACAGGCCACAGGTTGAACACCCCTGGTGTACCCTATAAAAACGATTTATTTTTTTTCAATTTTATCCAATGAGTTTTAAACATATAAATGTTTATACTTAATGAGACATTAACAAAATTCATTTTGGTATTATATACATTAAAAATGCTGCTCTCAGAACAGTTTAAATGAGGAGGAACTTCATTGAAATGAATAGTTTCTTGGGCTAAAATGATGTAACTCAGAGCAGATCTTGGCCTTGTGTTGGTATGTATATGGCATCTACAAACTACTGAAACATAGGTTCCCATGAGCCATTTAATAATGGTTTTAATCAAGAAGTTTGTATTTCTATAACTTTATACTCTTAATGTTTCATTTTTCACAAAGTTTTTGCAGTTTAGTAGAGAAAATCCAAATATGCTAAATGATGAGTAGTGAGTTAAATTCGCTTGCAGCAACACTACATATAAAATCTTATCCAGCTAACTGCCTTTTTCATACATCTGGAATGGCTCTTGGTTTTATCTGGTAGAGTCTTACAAGGGAAGTATATTATAAAAATAAACATAAGCATGTAAGTGGTCATAGAAAGTCTGAATTGAGTATAATCTTACAAAAACAAATCCAGTCTCAGTACTCCTTTGTTTGGTGCCTTTTGGCACTATCATTGACTTTCTCATGTGTACTGTATAATCATTACTGCACTTTATCCTAATATGAAACATGGGCACAGTGATCTGTAATAGACATATTGGCAGGTGGAATACAGGGTTCTCTAAATGGAAAGAGGGAGCTTCTACATGCATTTTGTGGTAGGGAGGACATAATTTCAAAGCCACAAATAGAAGTTAGGTGTATAATTCACATGCTTTTCAGTGGGAATTGAAACCTAGCTGCCATTTATGCTTTTGAACCTCTTTTCCTAGCCCTACCAATAACTAGACCTGGGCAAGTGGGAGATTCTCTCTTCTTCTGTAGACATAACTTGGGATCTACTTAAAGTCTGGCATGATTTTTACAAAAAACACAAAAAATGGTGATCTCCATGATTGCTTTGAAAAATGGCATTAAGCCATAATTTCCTGTGGCATTGCCCCCTCCCCCCATGTTACTGGAATACAAAGAAAGCATGGCAATCACTGCAGACATAGAGCATGTGATATGAGTGAGAGCTAGTGAGAGCCTTGGCCAGTGATGTAGACCATGTAAAGGCACCAGTCAGGAAAGTGAAAGTGTGTTGGTGCCAATCAGCAGTGAGCAATGAGGCCACTGGGGTCACTCCATGAATCAGCAATGAGGGGTGGGGAAGCTAGAAAATGTTCATGAGATTTTCTCTGCGCACTGTGAATGGGCGTGAAAAACCCTGTCTCACCACAATTTAAGTAGGTCCCTAGACATAACCTTCTATGACAGATACATTGCACTGGAAGAATATTATTCTTGACCAAGATGGGTAGGCTTGGGAGTGACTGTGGAGATGGACCGTTCCCGAATCAGACTGAAAAGAGTGAACTCATTAAATACAGAGTTTAGAATACCTGCTAACCTCATCATATTCCGAGCCAAATGTAAGACTCAACTTCTCACACAAAAATAACAATCATATTGTTTTTCAGTAACCCTAATGTTACTGCTTAGTAACTAGGGAAGAAGAGGGAGGGAATTTTATCATTCTTGTACAAGAGGAAGCACTGCTATTATGACTAAGTACTGAGATAGATAGGCAGATGCTGCTTTTGTCTCTGAATTGTTGTCATGTGCATGTTGCTATGTAACATACCAGGTAAGGAAATGATAGAAGAAAAGTTATCCAGGGAGATAATTACTGAATGTATTGGCTACTAAATAGTATGTCCGTGATAATATAAAGGCCCTGAGAATTATTATTTCAATGCTACTTGCTGTAAAACTCAAACAATTTAGATCAGAAATGGTAATCTAAAGAAAGCCAAACTGGCTGTTCCTTTTTATTTATTGCAAACTTCTTATCCTTATTGATTGATCACTCTGGTAAT
Organism: Crocodylus siamensis; assembly: GCF_052110815.1. Classification (NCBI taxonomy): domain Eukaryota; kingdom Metazoa; phylum Chordata; order Crocodylia; family Crocodylidae; genus Crocodylus; species Crocodylus siamensis. Next base: position 239,463,892 of record NC_143397.1, on the reverse strand, counting down.
GTAGTAACTTATTCAGCCAACCCTAACATAGAATAAATAGTTTTATAGAAATTATACTTTGAGAAAAGGAGGACAATAATTTCCGTTTTTGGAATTGTCTCCTTTCCCCCATTCTACAACAGGCAGGCGTTTGGGAGAGGTAGAATTAAAGTGTCAATGAACGGTGATGCAAGGAGGAGAAGGAGAAATTGTAAGGTTCAAACTATACCTATGTTCAGAACTACAAACCTTTGTTTGAAGTACACTTGCTGAGGGCAAGTGAACTTTAACTCCAAACTGTGAAAATCTGAAACGCACAGTAAGTTCCTCATCCAGGCAGCAGCATTTTGTGTGCCTGCTATACTCATATGCAACAGTCTGGAAATCCATATAATTCCTTGCAGGATCAGGGGCTAAAGCTGTGCAACTACATGCATCACCTCTGGTGCACACACAGCCAATCCCACCATCCCTGTCCAAAGCAAATCAACAGTTACCATGGTAACACTCACTTTCACCGGACACCCTGCCTAGCAACCCTGCCGGGTTCCAGTCTGGCAACAGTCTTTGTTGTAGTTTAGCACTAGAGATCCTAGAGGCCCTTGGCTGCCCCTGTTACCTTCATCCATTCCATCTGTTGCATGCCTTTGTCCTTCAGATGTCCTCCTTTCATTCCTGTATGATAGGATAGGATTCACAACATGACCTAGGCATCTTTGTCCATGTCTTCCCGGTGGCCTTCTCTTCTCTGGTACTCGGAGGATTACCTTCTTTGGTGTGTGAATCACTTCCATTCTTTCAACGTGGCTCAGCCACTATGGTCATTGTGCTCCGATTTCCTGTGTCAGGATGGGTGGGGTCTCTGTACAAGTGATATAACTCATTATTAATTCTAATGTGCCATTCTTGTCTGGCAACAATCAAAGACACCTATTAGATTATGGTGAATGTAAAATTAGGAGGTAGAAGATGTACTGAAGTTTTCTAGGCCCTAGGAATTGTGCTTGGTTTTGCAGGAGGGACACCGGTTTAGACAGCTTCTTACTTACTCAGAACAAATGACCCGAATTCTACATAACATGCAAGTCAGTTTAAACGATTTAGAAAGCTGAGTTTTTGAAGAAACATCATTTTGGAAGGGTTTTGTTGTTCCTCTGGACTCTTTGGATGTGAGCTGAAATACAACCATCAGAATAATTAGATCTCTGTGTTTCTTTGTCTGAGGTTTTGCGCTGCTAACAATCTCTCTACTCAGCATTCTAGATCAACCTTGTCATTCCAATTTGTCACACATTTCTTTAAATGTTCCATATTGCCATGAAGTTTCATAACTCCTGCCCACTGCTGAAGGCCATAAATATGGAACAAGGCTTCTCAGCAAGAAGCAGGGGAAAATTAACAGAATTGAAAAAGGGAAATGCAGTAGCTCACACACTAGCATGCAGCAGTGGATCCAGGGAAGTGCAGTGGTGCATCTGCACCTACCTTTGATTCCTGGTTCACCTACCTGCCTGGGTTTAAAACCAGCTTAAAACCTACTGCCTGGAAGTGGCAGCAGCATTTCTATTCAGGCAGCAGTGAGGGAGTCAGTTAGCTTCCTGGCTCATTGTCATCCATCTGATTCTTTCTAAACTCTTCATTCCACAGGTGTTAATGATCCTCTCTCCCTTTCAATGACCTTTAATGGTTCTGCTAATCAAGCTATCCTTTCTTTGGCAGTTCTACTGTCTTTTAGCTGCTTCTGGTAATGTAGCTTCTATTTCACAGCTGTGAAGACTGTTTTAGCTAGAAATTAGGGCTGTGCAAAGCTTTGGTTGATGATTCGATTTGAAGAAGATTTGGCCCGATTGGGTGGCCAAATCTCCAAATCCAAATCAAATTGGGAGACCAATAAAAAGGTCTAAAAAAGGTTGAAGCCTCTGAATCAATTTGGAAAAGCTTCAGAAAAGATTCGGACCCCCCCACCAGGCCCTATCCCCTGCCTGCTCCCCCAAATCCTCTGAGTTCCCCCGACCCCAACCCACTCTCCCAGCCCCACCAATGGCTTCCCCGCCCAGCCCCAGCGTCCTGGCACTTTAAACAAACAAAAAAAAAGGCCCACACTCACCGGCTGTTGCAGCAGCCATCACAGCCTCTGAGGGCTTGTGGCAGAGTCCTCCCCATGCAGTGTGGGATGGTGGGGTCAGCAGGGATTGCCCTTCCTCCTGGCAAGAGTCAGTGAGTGTGGGGCTTTTTTTTTTTAAGTGCCAGGATGCTGGGGCTGGGCAGGGCAGCCATTGATGGAGCTGGCAGAGCAGGCGGGGGATGCAGCCTGTTCAATTCAGAGATTCGGCCAATTTGGCGGCGGCCTGCTGACACTTGCCTGCCTGTACACTAATGCCAGGAGCCTGGGCAACAAACAGGATGAGCTCGTCCTCCTGCTCAGTGCAAAGAAATATGATGTCATTGGGATAACGGAGACCTGGTGGGACTCCACCCATGACTGGACCATGGGTATAGAGGGCTATACCCTGTACAGGAGGGATCGTGTTGACAAAAGGGGCGGGGGTGTAGCTCTCTATGTCAAGGAAAGCTACTTGTCCCTGCAAGCTGATGTTGGCGACCGGCATGGATAGCTAGAGACCCTCTGGGTAAAAATTCATGGGGAATACGGCACAGGGGACACAACGGTGGGAGTCTACTACAGACCTCCCACTCAAAGTCCTGAACTTGACCAGGAGTTCGCCAGGGAACTGACGGAGGTCACTTGCTCCAGGACCTTGGTTGTCATGGCTGACTTCAGTTACCCGGACATCTCCTGGGAAGATCACTCAGCAAAATCCGAGCAGTCGCAAAGCTTTCTCTCGTGCGTGGATGACCTCTACCTGACTCAAGAAGTCTGTGGGCCAATGAGAGGCAAAGCGCTGCTCGACCTGGTACTGGCTACGGGGGACGACCTAATCGGCGACCTAGTGATCGATGGGAAGCTGGGTGACAGCGACCATGAGCTGATCACCTTCACCATCCGCCGTAAAGCTGGCAAGTCAGTCAGCAACACAGAAGTCCTTGACTTCAGAAAAGCTGACTTTGACAGGCTCAAGAGGCTAGTCGGTCAGGCCCTCAGGGACCATGACCCCAGGGCGATGGGAGTTCAAGAAGAGTGGTTGCTTCTCAAGGAAGCGATCCTCAATGCACAAGCTAAATCTATCCCAACATGGAGGAAAGGCAGCAAGAAGGCACAGCAGCCCCCCTGGCTCTCCAGGGACCTAGCGGACCTCCTATGGCTAAAAAGGAAAGCCTACGAAGCATGGAGGACAGGATTCACCTCCAAGGAGGATTACTCCACGCTGGTCCAGTCCTGCAGGGAGCAAACCAGGAAAGCCAAGGCTGCAACTGAACTCCAACTAGCTTCAAGCATCAAGGACAACAAAAAGTCCTTTTTCAGATATGTGGGGAGCCGGAGGAAAAGCAAGGGCAATGTTGGACCCCAGCTAAACCAGATGGGGCAACTGACAACTGATGCCCAGGAAAAAGCCAACCTATTAAATAGGTACTTTGTGTCAGTCTTTCATGAGTCACATGGGATGTGCATGCCTGCTATGGGACAGGGAAATCTGTGTGAGGGGGATCCCCTACCCTCCATCAATGCTGACCTCGTGAAGGAACACCTTGAGAAGCTGGATACCTTCAAGTCAGCTGACCCTGACAATCTGCACCCCAGGGTACTCAAGGAGCTGGCGAGCGTCATAGCCCAGCCCCTGGCACGGATCTTTGAAAACTCCTGGCGCTCTGGTGTAGTGCCCGAAGACTGGAAGAAGGCCAATGTGGTGCCGATCTTCAAGAAAGGGAGGAGAGTGGATCCGGCTAACTACAGGCCCATTAGCCTGAGTTCTATCCTGGGGAAGATCTTAGAAAAGTTTATTAAGGAGGCCATCCTTGAGGGACTGGCCCAGGCTAACATTCTAAGGGACAGCCAGCATGGGTTTGTTGCGGGTAGGTCTTGTTTGACCAATCTCATTTCTTTCTATGACCAGGTGACCTATCACCTGGACGAGGGAGAAGAGGTTGATGTCATATATCTTGACTTCAAAAAAGCTTTTGATCTGGTATCCCATGATCACCTCTTGGCTAAACTGGCCAGTTGTGGCCTTGGCTCCACCACAATCCGCTGGCTGGGAAATTGGCTCCGTGGTCAGACCCAGAGGGTTGTGATTGATGGCAGTCACTCATCACGGTGCCCTGTGACCAGTGGGGTCCCTCAAGGCTCTGTCCTGGGACCCATACTGTTCAACATCTTCATTAACGATGTGGACATTGGAGTCAGGAGTGGACTGGCCAAGTTCGCCGATGACACCAAACTTTGGGGCAAAGCATCCACACCAGAGGACAGGCGGGTGATCCAGGCTGACCTGGACAAGCTCAGCAAATGGGCAGACGAGAACCTCACGGTGTTTAACACTGAAAAATGCAAGGTTCTCCATCTTGGGAGGAAAAACCTGCAGCACCCTTATAGGCTCGGCAGTGCTATGTTGGTTAGCACTACAGAAGAAAGAGACTTGGGGGTCATCATTGACCACAAGATGAACATGAGCCTGCAATGTGATGCTGCGGCTAGTAAAGCAACCAAAATGCTGGCTTGCATCCATAGAAGCTTCTCAAGCAAATCCCGGGACGTCATTCTCCCCTTGTACTCAGCCTTGGTGAGGCCACAGCTGGAGTACTGTATCCAGTTTTGGGCTCCACAATTCAAAAAGGTTGTGGAGAAGCTTGAGAGAGTCCAGAGGAGAGCCACGCGCATGATCAGAGGTCAGGAAAACAGATCTTACGATGACAGGCTGTGAGCCATGGGGCTCTTCAGCCTGGAAAAGTGTAGGCTCAGGTGTGATCTGATGGCCACCTATAAATTTATCAGGGGTGACCACCAGGATCTGGGGGAACGTCTGTTCACCAGAGCGCCCCAAGGGATGACGAGGTCGAACGGTCCCAAACTCCTGCAAGACCGTTTCAGGCTGGACATAAGGAAGAATTTCTTTACTGTCCGAGCCCCCAAGGTCTGGAACAGTTTGCCAGCGGAGGTGGTTCAAGCACCTACATCGAACACCTTCAAGAGTAAATTGGATGCTTATGTTGCTGGGATCCTATGACCCCAGCTGACTTCCTGCCCTTTGGGCAGGGGGCTGGACTCGATGATCTCCCGAGGTCCCTTCGAGCCCTAATGTCTATGAAATCTATGAAATCTATGAATCAGATTCAGCTGAATCGATTCGGGACTGTGATTCAAATAACTGAATTGAATCATTGTCCCCGGAATCAGCCAAATCCGAATCTGAAATGAATACTAGCTGCTTTGCATGGGCCTACTAGAAATATTAACACAGGTGTGGGAATTTTAACTCAGCTGAACGTCAACTGCATTGTCAAGATCCTCAAGAAGGCTACATTTTGATTTATGAATCTGAAATAAATGTACATTTAATTCTAATGACTACAGGATGAATGAAACAATAACTTTTGATTATTTTCACCTAGTTTGTTGTGTTTTTATACATAATATATAACGCAGCAAAGTGATGTAGATTCCAATAATGTTTTCTTTCTTTTTTTGGCTTAAATCTTAACCTGAGTAATATAGGAAATAGGCCCCTAGCTTATAAGTAAAGCTTGGAGAAAAATATGAGATGGATTATGCAATGATGCACCACACCATCTGCACTCCCCTTCTCAAAATTCAACACCTGTCCATGCCAGTATCTGTCCTACTCTTGGAAAGGTAGAAAGATTTTTTTCTGTCATGGTTTTCAACTGTGTAAAAGTAAGAAGATACAATAGCAGTGACTACAGTGTAGTGCAGATATATTCAAATTAGCTCTAAGTTATCTGGCTTGGATACCAGTAGCAAATTGGCTATGGCAGCACAGAGCTCAGTGCTAGCTACTAGGGGTGTGTGAAGCAGGCCCTACTTGATTCTGATTCAGCCCAAATCAGGGACAATGATTCAATTAATTGATTCAGATCACTGTCCCTGATTCAATTCGGCCAAATCTGAATCTGAAGATTCGGAGATTCAGATAATCAGCGATTCAGACATAGACACGGCCTTAAATATTTTTTCTACATACCTCGAGGTACCAGGAATGGTTTCTGAATGCTGCAATGCTGGGGTGGATGGAGCATACCATAGGAGCATGGGGGGTGGGGGGTTGCCACATGCTAAGTGGAGAACCCGGAAGTGAACAGGAAGTACTTCTGGTCCATGTCCAGGTCTACTGGGAAGTGCACATGGGGCCCCCCCATGACCTCTTGGCTCAGCGATGAGCCATGGGGGAACCCCAAGTGCCCCTCTAGACCCAGGAGGCACCAGTTGCTGATCTGGGGGGGGGGGGCACAGGGCAGTCCCCCCGTACTCTGTCCAGCAGACCTGGAAGTGTACCGGAAATGCTACTGATCCACTTCCAGGTCTGCTGCTGAGCATGCTGGGGAGACCCCCATGCTTCTGTGGGATGCTCCATCTGCCCAGCATTGCAGCATTCATGAGCTGCCTGCTACCTTGAGGTACACAGAAAAAACATTTAAAGCTGTGTCTATGTCTGAATCACTGAATCTTGCCAAATCTCTCTGAATTGATTCAGAGGGTTCTGATTTGATTTGGAGAAATTAAAGAGTCCTCTGATTCAATCTGGATTTGGGGATTTGGCTGCTGAATCAGGCTGAATCTCCGCCGAATCAAATCAGCGACCAAAGCTTCACACAGCCCTACTAGCTACAAGATCTCCCTAAGATGTAGGCAACTAAGGAGAAGTAGTTAGCTGTGTTAGTCCAAAGTCAGGCAGAAGGTGGGGTAGATTTTCCCTCCCTCACCTCCCCACCCCCATGCCCCACTCCTACACGTGCCAGTTTTTTTGTTAAGCCTTCCTCAGAGGCATTAATAGTATGTACATACATGCTCTGCACAGGTTTTATAGCAGTGTAATTGAGATCACTTTTTATAGCACTATAAAATTAAAGTGCTCTTAAACATGGCAGAAGTGCAGTGTTTGGTGGGTTGGGGTCTCTGAACCTCCCTGCAGTTTACAGGCTAGGTAGCAAGGGGTACTCCACAGCCTCCTGGGGCTTCTCCACTGGTCAGAGATTTGAGCAGCATGCAGAAGTTATTTAAAGTGTTGTAAAATACAGTGCTTCAAATGTAATACCTCATTTAAGTTAATTTAAAGTGTGGCATCCATTTTTAAAGTGTTGTAAAAATGTGCACTTCTGTTAAGTCATAGCAATAAAGCTCTTTAAATGGTGACAAAAGCAACTTCTGTACACACCCTGGGTGTTGTCTGTAGCCAAGGCTGGGGAGTTTGCCTGGGGTGTGCCAATGCCCCTGTTGGGACTTTAACCCAGATGTTCCTGGCTAGAGGGTCTTGGCCCTCTCTTCCAGGTCAGACCAATCTCCATATTTGGGGTTAGGAAGGAATTTTACCCCATGGTCAGATAGGGATTAACCCCCATGGACTGTGGGGTTTTTGCCTTCCTCCATTGTGGGGATGCGGCCCTCTTCCTGGGTTCGATTGAACATATATTAACAATTTTTGCAGCATCAGAACATTGGCCACCCTGGTCCCCTGCTTTACCTGTGAAAAGTTAGGATGTTATGTCCTATGTTGTGTCAGGGTTCACTGTAATTTTGCTAAGAGGTTAAACATTAGAGATGTATTGGATGTTTGGAGAGGGATGATCCTGCCCCAGGCAGGAGGTTGAACTAGATGACCTCTCAAGGTCCCTTTCAGTCCTACTTCTCTATGATTCTGTAATTGGAACTTTCAACTTTGAAAAAAATGGAACTTTTTCATTCAAATTTCACTTGTAACTGGCATTTCTTGCAGTAGAAATCTTGCTTAAGGAAATTGTCAGTAAATACAATAAGCTAAAATGCCCTCTGAAACAGATCTTAACCCTGTATAGCTGTTCTGGTGATGTTTCCTCTGATTATATACCAAAGTATTTCTAATGATGAAAATACCAAACAAAACCAAACCTACTTTTCTTTACGTATGAAACAGCCCTGCCCAAGCTATAACCTCCTCCACCCCACAAGCCCGTTTAGCAGTCTGACTCCTCTGAGGCTAGCAGGCTAGCCTGATCCTTACTAACACCACACACCCCTTCAGAGTGAGTCATTTTTATATGGCCCCCTTGGGTACACTCTTAGCTCCTGATTGCTCTTGGTTAGAAACCCTGCTTCATTACCCTAGCTCTTTCCACCTGTGTGGAGATGGGTCTCTAGGGACTTGAGCAGATTTGAGTTACCTCCCTGCTTGCCAGATGCAGGGTGGGGTCTTTGCAGCCCTCACGCTCTAATATCAGATGATGCAAAAATTACTTTTACAAAGAAAACCCCATGTTCACGTTTCTTTCAGACCCGCTCCCCCCCGCTTGCAATTTGGATTTCTTGTCCAACTCTTAAGTGCTTTCTTTCTGAATAGTGTTGGTTAGGAAAACTTAAATGGCTGAATTTGGGGTTTTTTGGATCTAAAATGTCGATTCAGGTGTTGAAGTCTAAACCTAAGTCCCACTTTAGGCACCTAAGCCATTAGTCAATGTAACTGATCCAAAGCCCATCAAAATCAATGACTGCCTTTCACTGTCTTTAATAAGCACTGAATCAAACTTTATTACAGAGAGGAAGGGCGGGAAGCACTGTTTCCCATCCTTTTCCCAGAGGGTACCACTGTTTGGGATTCAAATCTAAACAGCTTTCAGGCACAAATACGCTTGTGAACCTTTAGATGGTCACAGAAGCCAATTTTTAAAGGTTTTAGTATCATTGAAGGAATTATATTCGTCTGTAAAGCAGAACATCTTCACTTAATCATCAGTTTTGCCTCACAAAGCTCTTTTTTTTTTTACTATGTAACAAAAGCAGGGAAAACCCTTTAAGTGCTCCCCTAATGGAAAGCAATCCAGAGAGGGAGAAATGTTGTGACTCATTTCCATGGCAACCTGAAAATGATGACGTGAGTGGAGCTCTGGATTATACTTGTTTAGCAACAAATGTACAACACATCGATACATATTTAGTGACCAGAGGATTAAGGAGACAATGATGAATTGTCCATAGCTCTTGAGCCTTCAGAATATTTCAGAAAAATGGTGGGTGGTAATGTCTATCTGAAACTGATGGTCCTCCCATTATGAACTGTTTGCTCATTTGTTTGTTCTTTACCTTGTAGACTAAGGTTCAGTGAAAGGGGGAGAATTACATTGATTTTTAGAACTCACTGTGCTTTGACTATGAAAGCTAAGCCTATGCACCACTCCCTGCCTTGGACTGTCAGCAAAGGATGAAAAAGAACCTTTATTTTCAAAGCATGTACCTCTAATACTTGAACTGGCAGCAGTTGGCAGTGGCTGATCCCTGTGCACCAGCCACCATGCAGATTTTTCACCATGCATACCTTTCCATCCTGAATACCTTCATATGGAAGCTACAGATTTTTCACAGGTGAACCCTGTATTTTTCACAGGTGAACCGTGTACACTAGTCATTATAGGAAATGTCCTATGGAACATTTTATAGATGGTGGTCAATGTTTTGCAGTGTTCTATTGTATAGAACAGGGTGGGCAATTATTTCGGTTGGAGGGCGGCTTAATGAGTTTTGGTGAGCTATCGAGGGCCACAAGGTAGCCCCACCCCTTGACAGATGCTCCGCCCTCTGATTGCCATTTTGGGACTTTAAGTCCCACCCCTTAATCCCTGACTTTGGCCACTGGAAATTTCTCCCCTTGCTCAGAAAGTACTCTTTTTTGGGGGCGGTGGAGGTGTTGCTTGTATATTGTGTGTGGAGGGCTAAAGACGTTATTTGTGTGGGTGAGGTTGGGGGAGTATATGGTTGGGGGTGTGTGGGTGTGCATGGGGTGTAGGTGTGGTGCAGGTAGGATGTTTTGGAGTGTGGGAGAGCTGTGGGGGGTGAGGGGTGTTGTGGGGGGTGTGTGGGTGTAGGTGAGGTGTGGGGTATATGGAACTGCTGGGTGTGTGTGTGGGCATGGTGTGGGGTGGGGGGTATGGGGAGTATGTCTGTGTGGGGTTTGGGTATGGTGTATGTGTGGATGTGTGTAGGGGTGTGGGATGTGTAGTTAGGGTGTGGGCTGTACCACGTGCTAGGTGTGTGTATGTACTCTTACAAGTAGGTGAGACACTACTATGTTGTATTTGTCTACTGTTGCTGCCTTTTGTTGTGTGAAAAGCATTCAGTTAAGCCAGTGGTGACCAGCCTCTTTTGCCAATCATGCCATCTGCTGCATGAGATAGTGCCACCGTAATAATTAGCCACCACTCTCTACAAGTGGCACTGAATCCTGTCAGCACTGGGATGTGGCAACACTGAATTTGACAGTGCCTACCCCTGCAGCTCCTACAAGGCTAAACAGTAGAGCCAGCACCAACCTCTGACTCCTCTCCCCTCCCTGACTGCCTCTCTGTTCCCTGCCCACTCCCTGAGTGCCACCCCATTTCCTGTCAGCCGTGCCCCCTTTAACTGAGCAACCAGGGTTCATGTGCCAAACACACTGACTGTCTGTGCCACTTGCGGCATGTGCAGTGCAAATTGGTCACCACTGAGTTAAGCCTTTTCTTTGGAGAATAAAGGTGGTTGCCCTCTTGTTCCTTATGTGATTTCACTGGGACAAACAAACCCCTGCAATACTCAAAAACTTTCCTCTACTAGATGCAGTATCACCAGCCTGCAGAATCTCCATGGTCTAGAAGTCTGTGATAGAATAAGTTAGGAGACACTTCTCCATCAATTTTAAAACTGGGAAGTAAAGCTGAGAAAGTGATAGCCAGGGAGTTTTCCAGAATTAAGGAGGGTGCATCACATAATAAAACATAAACAGTGCAAAGCCTTCCATCACAACAGGAAGAAGATAAAATTGCCTCTAAAATGAAGCCGTCTCCTTTCAAATGAGTGTCTTGGCAGTTCCGCTAGACTGAACAGGTGCTTGGCTCGACAGTGATTCCGAATGTTTTCCCCCAGTTTGTCTGGCATTTGGCAATACAGGGAAAATTTTGTTGAAAAGGATAATCATGAAATAGTATTGGATTTTGTATCTTAAAATTAAGTAAAAGCAACAATCCTCTCATTATTGAGTGTCTACTGATCTTTATTTGAAATGTAACAAACAGGTCTGGTAATAATTACTGCTTTTTCAATGGGTACCCACAAATGGAATATCTAGATAACTATAAAGATTAAGGGTGACTAACGAATCTGAAGACCTAGACAACAAACGTTTATCTCTAGCAATCTTCCAAGAGCCTGATTTTCAAAGGCTGAATGCTTAGGACTTTTTACAAATTAGACATACTTCAAATTGGGACCTAAATACCGAGGCATTACTAATCAGTTCTTTCAAGTATAGGAGTTTCTCTCCCAAATCAGGAGTCTTTTCTCAAAAGGTGACTTCCTGTTTTTTGGTCTGTCCTCTGATTTTTGTTTATTCCCCATGTCTGTGGCAAATAATATTTAGGAAGAGTCTGATCCCTGTTTCACAGGCTCTTGCTATAGGATCTATCTTGAGATCAGATGCTACACATTTGCACAGAAGTCTGTCTGCCAGTGCAGTGTTCAGCTTTTCTTCAAATGACAATTCTGTACTTCTTAACCATCACCACCAGGAATATATATTACTGTAGTGTTTGGAGAGGTGGTTAGCTGTGCCAGTCTGATGTCAGGCACAATTAGGGCAGGATAGCTGGCACCTGAGGGAGCCTACACACTTGTTCAGAAGTGGGGAGTGGTGTTTTTATTATAGACCTTCCTGGAGACCTGCTTTATTTAAAATTCCCCAGTGTGATGTGTAGTAAGCCCTCACACACTAAAAAATGGCCCTGGGATGCTTTAACTAAAGCTTATTCCAGTGGTCTCCAAAGTGGGGTGCATGTTAAACTGTCTTGGATGGGGTAGGGGAGGCTGAAGCCAGCACCTGTGCTGGCCCCAGCAGCCTTATCTGGGACCCGGGGGGGGGCTCCCAGGGCAGCAGCGGTGCCGATCTGGCTGCATGGAGCCTGGCTGGCAGCCGGAGCATAGCTCTGGAATGCCAAACTCCATTTCTGGTGGTGCACACTGCTGCCACATACACCATGCTGCTTTTTGTAGTGGTATTTTTTGATACTGGGACTTTTTTTTTTTTGATACTAAGATATCCCAGTATCAAATTTTTGGCACTGCAGTACAAATTCCAGTGTGGCGCACAGTTGCACATTCACTGCATGTATTTTGTGGTGCAACAAACAGGTTTAAGGTACCACAAACTGTGTGTATATGCTTGTCTGTACATGCCCTAAGGTGCCACTCTGCCCTACCTTCTGCCTGTAGTGCTTAGGAGCCCAAGTCAAAAAACAAAATCTCATCTTGATAGCCACTGTCCAAACACAGAAAAAATGACCCCTCCTGCCTGAAGAGTTTATAAGCTAAAGAGAAAGCAAGAGATGACAGATGGCTATCTGTTGTCAGACACAGCAGCACAAGGAATGTGTGAGAGTACCAGCCAGTGTGATCGGAGTCATTGCACAGCATCAATCTAATCATCGACAAGCTGTTTGACATCACGGCAGAGAAAAGTTTTAAGACGGGCTTTGAAGGAAGACAATAAAGTAATTTCTCATATGCTTACGGGTGTGGCAGACTTACCCATACAGCTCGGCACATCCGGGCGTGGAGAATCTCCAGTATGATTGGTGGAGCCTGTCAATCAATCTGGGAACAGCAGGGAGGGGCTTGCCCCGCCCCTACCCAGAGAGCCCTGGACATGGTTTAAGCCTGTACTCTGTAGTCCTGGCAGAACTTCGGGGGGCGGAGCCTCCAAAGAGAATAAAAGGAGCTGTGTGCCCAGCATGCAGCAGATTCATCAAGGGACGGAGATGAGAGTGAGGCTAAGAAGAGCTGGGGAAGATCTGCCCAGTGGGTGGATGCTGCTGCCCTGAACAGCCCCTGTGAACACTTCTCGCTGGACAGGAGCAGTGGACGGCTTCAGCCCCAGTTGGTGCGCAGTGGGGTGCACAGGGAGAGATCCTGGAAGCTGTGTGAGACAGCTCAGGTGTTCAGCCACTTGGTGCACACTGCACGGTGCACAGACACAGACCCTGGAAGCAAGAGGCTTGGGTCTGCAGCCCCTGGTGTGTGGCCAGGGCTCCTTGTGCGCAGAGCCAGTGAGACTCCGGGATCCACCTGCGGCGGCTCGAGGTTCCATCTCCTGGCATGCGCTGGGAACCCGGTGCAGGAGTTCCTGCACAGGGGGTTTGGGAGTGGACCAAGCTCCGGAGCCACACAAGGTGGTCCGGGCCTCTAACCTTGAGCAAAAGCCAAAGTCCCCAAGAGCATGTGATGGTGCTCAAGGCTTTAAATGGGGGAGTGGCCCAAGAGGAGCCAGAGGCTTGAGAGGCTTCTCCAAATAAGGAGCCACTCACCTGAGGGGACAAGAACCGCCCACCTGGGCACCAAATTCATGAGCTGTTGGGAAATAGGGTTCCCACAGGGGAGGGGAAGTCCTTCTTAGCTAGAAAGGGGCTCCTGGAGAGGAGTTCTGGGGATGGTCCCTTCTGAGTTGGTAAGCTTCCTAGTGGGCTTGGCATGAGGCTGAAGGGGCAATAAGGTCTTCCTTCACAGGTCACTAAAGTATAATCCAGGCCCCAGGGATGTGTCAGGGCCTTGGGGACCCTTTAATAGTTTAGGTTACTTCTATGCTTATGTTAGTTTTCTTACTCATACAGGAGCACACAATTCACAGAACATAATATTTCAACATAAAATACAGTATTACAAAATGTAAGGCACGATATCACAAATTGCAGCTGGGACGCTGCAAGCACTGCACAAGACGTAATGGGTGTAAACTGCAACAAGGAGACGCTTTTACATATAGTATATGGAAGTATAGGGTCTCACTAGGGGGGAATGCCTAACTGGACTTGGTGTTGGTTACAGGGGATGACCTGGTAGGGGAGCTGCAGACCCGTGGTCACCTTGGGGACAGTGACCATCCATCAATTAAATTCACCATAAGCATAGGAAAGATAACTAGTACAGTGGAAGTGCTTGACTTTAGGAAGGCTAACTTCAACGTGCTCAGGAGTTTAGTCAATAACACACTGCAGGACAGGAGTATTGGTTAGATGGGAATCCAGGAAGGGTTGTCGTTCCTGAAGGAAGTAATCCTTTGGGAACAGAGGGAGACGATACCATTGTGAGAGAAAGGGACCAAAAAACCTCCGTGGCTAAATGGAGAAATCCAGAGGAGCACCTACATTGAACACCTTCAAGAGTAGATTGGATGCTTATCTTGCTGGGATCCTATGACCCCAGCTGACTTCCTGCCCTTTGGGCAGGGGGCTGGACTCAATGATCTCTCGAGGTCCCTTCCAGCCCTGATGTCTATGAAATCTATGAGTCAGAGCAGACTCCAAGATGAACATGAATCGTCCATGTGATGAAATCATCAGCAAAGCTAACTGCACTTTATCATGCACCAGCAGATGCATGACAAATAGATCCAAGGAGATGATGCTTCCCCTTTATGCGGCATTGGTCAGACTGCAGTTGGAGTACTGCGTCCAGTTTTGGCTGCCGTACTTGAAGAAGGATGCGGATAACCTCGAGAGGGTCCAAGGAGAGGCACTGGACCTGGACCTCTTCAGCCTCCACAAGAGAAGGCTGAGAGGTGATCTTGTGGCCATCTACAAATTAATTAGGGGGACGCAGCAAGGAACTGGAGATGCTCTGTTTATTAGGGCGCCTCTTGGGGTAACAAGGAACAATGGTCACAAACTGACAGAGAGCAGTTTTAGGTTAGATATCAGGAAACGCTTCTTCACAGTAAGGGTTGCCAAAATTTGGAATTGGCTTCCAAGGGAGGTGGTGCTCTCCCCTACCCTGGGGGTCTTTAAGAGAAGGCTGGATAGGCATCTGGCTGGGGTCATCTGACCCCAGCACTTTTTCCTGCCCAGGGCAGGGGGTCGGACTCGAGCTGTTGAAGTCCCTTCCCACCCTAGCATCTATGAATCTATGAATTTACAAGAGAAGTTTACTGTGGAGTTGACTTATTAGCTCCTTAGTAAATCTTTAGTATTTACATGTGTGGTGATATTAGAACAGAGTAAACTAATTAATTCTACAGTAGGATAGTACCACCAGACACTAGTACTATCCCATGCTGGAGTTATTTACTCTGCTGCAATGCACATTTAAGCACTGACAGGGCTGGCTGGCTTGTCCCCACACTGTAGCACTCTTGTGAGGTTGAGCTGGGATGGAGCAGCCCTGGGCTGAGAGGCTGAGCCTTGGGACCCCCTAGCTCCCAAGGTTGCTCAGCCCTGGCTCAGTGTGCTGTGGTCCTGGGTGCATCTGCCAACACAGCACCCAGGAGCAATAAACTCCAGCACGCACTGCCCCAGAATTTATTCAGCTGCATTTTTTAATTGCACATGTAGATGCACCCAGGGAGATTTAGCTTCAGGATTAAGAAGAACTTTCCAAGTATAAGTGTGGTTAAACACTGGAACAGATTACCTAGAGAGGCTATAGACTCTCTGTCGTTGTTAAGTTTTTAAGCACAGGTTAGACAAATTGGCCACGTACAGACATTTTTACTGGTATAAGTGATCAGAAACCAGTCTATCCCTGTATCAGAACAACAGTTTAGCATACATGGATTAGTTTAAAAATGGCAGAACCCACTCTAAGATTTCTACCCCTCCCCTGCCTCCACCAAAGGACAAATGCATGTTCTGTTCACTACTGATCTAAACTATGCTGCTTACAGAAAACCACATAACTTAGATTGATTCTGCCTTGAGCTTTTTGAATGTCTGTACCTAGCCATATTAATCTAGGCTGGTTTAGACAAGGATGATCTTGCCTTGGGTAGATGCTGGACTAGATGACCTCTGAAGTCCATTTCAGCCCTATGTTTTTATTATTTTTTGTTAGTTTCAGACTCCGATGTCTGAAGTCAAGCAGTTTGAACTGGGAACAATATGGAGTGAAAAGGTTTATTTTCACGAAAGCTGTGTAATTACATTTTAATTTTCTCCTGCTTTCAATGTATTTCATCCGCATTGTCGCTAAATGAAGATGAGCAGATGAAATGGGAAGTGAAGCTGTACAAAGTAGAACACTTACTTGTGTGTATGTGTGTGCACGCGTGCGTGAGTGTTCATGTGTGTGAAACCTATAGTTTGTTTTTAAACCAGTTCTGCTCAATCCCTCATTCTTGCCAGATGTGTTCCATTACTGATGTGGAGACAGATGTGTCTGAGGTGGAGAAGAGGTGGCAGGGGAGAAATGGCAAAAAATCACAGTTGTTTTCATTTTGTATGTTTGTTTTTATAGGAATCAAGAAAAGGTTGTATGAAGACCGTGTTGCGGAAGCTCAGAAAGCATCTGTATCCAGTACCCATAGAAGGTGAATTCCTGCTCAGCAGAGCCCTAGATTTATTGCCATACTTGCAGTGGAAAATATGTCCCTATGGGCTGATGGCTCCTGCTGCTTTATGGCTCACTGGCACATTGACATGACAGCAGCTACTTCTGGGTGGCTGCAGGCTAAGATAGATATGTTTCTTCAGTAACAATTTACCTGCTCTCCTGTGGATTCCCCTGCCTTAATGTATTCCACCGCTCCACAGGAAGTGTTACAGATTCATCCTATGAAAGTTTGTAAACTCCTGGCGGGAAAGCAAATGATTGGCAAACAGAAAGGCCAACTGGATTTTTTCTGTATTTTTCTGTGCGGAGTTCATCTAACTGAACTCTGACATGGGAACTCATTCAAAGGAGGAGGGAAAATCCCCAAGATGTTTCTGCTCTCTGTCTGATCTTTTCTTGTGGCACTTACGTGTTGATGCAATGCTGAGTGACAAGAAGATTGCTAGTTATTTTTATTCTGATTATGCTTTTCGCTGTTAACTACAGAAGAGTCAATCATGGCCGGCAACATTTCTATTTAAAGAATTAGATACGTTTCCTTTGGCACTTTTTTGCAGAAATGCTGAAAAGCATACTGGCTTAAAAATTCAGTGTTGGAAATCATAAATAACAGAGAGATACAGGTAGGTGAGATGGCAAATTTAGTTATGGTCTTGCTGTAGGCATGTTTCCAGTAAAATACTCACCCAAGAAATATTCATTTTAATACAGAGATGAGCAATTATGTAGGCTGGAGGGCCACTTAAGGAATTTTGGTGAGCTGTTGCAGGCCACGGGGTTGGTGCTGACCTAGTACAGGAGGGGACAGGCAACTGATCCTCTCCGGCCCTGGGTTGTCTACCCCTCGCTCACCACCAGGGATGCCAGATGGAGTGGGTGGGGGGCAGGTTCTCCATGGAGACTGACCTAACACCCCTATGAGCATGGCATGCTCCCTACAGTCCCTGTACGTCCCTACAGTGAGCATCCGTTCTGCGGGCAGGGGCTGGCTGCTGCCCACAGAACTGGCGCCCATTGCGGGGATATGCAGGCAGTGGATAGTGGTTCTGCCCTGGGGCCTGGCCCCACACTGTCACTGCCCTGCAATCCCAGCCCCAGCCCTGGCCTTGGCCCCCGCCTGCCCGTCCTGCTCCCTGCCCACCCAGCTACATGTGGCCCCATCCAATCCACCTACCTGAGCACACCCTGCCCACTGGGGTCCCAGGCTGGTCTTCATGGAGACCCCACCTGCCCACCCGCTCCATCTGGCACCCCCAGCAGTGGGTTCAGGGTGGACTGGCAGCAGCAGCTGGGCAAATAGCCTAACCACAGCCCCTGGCCCGCTGTGCACCTGGGGGGCAGAGGAACCAGCTGCCTGCACCATGGCCCAGGCTGGCCCCTATACCTGGGCCAAGGGGAGGCTGATGGACCCACCATAGACTGGATAAAATCCTCCAGTGGGCCGGATCCAGCCTGCAGGCTGTATTGTTCCCACCCATTTTAATATCTTGTACAGAAACAGAGTAAAAGAAAATCTGTATAATCTAAAGACCACATAATCTAAAGATGGAAGAGAAGGGGGAGCCCTAGTGGTCATGGTGGTTATAACAAGAATAATTATAATGATGATGACAGTGGCAACAAGCAATAAGGCCTAACTCAAATAGTGTTTTTTATCAGTAGATTTCAAACTACCTCTCAAAGGAGGCTGGTAGCATTATCCCCTTCGTACAGAAGGAGATACAAAGGCTCAGACTGCTTCCCAGGGAATTTTTCATTTAAAAGTTTTGTAACTCCAGCCTTGAGAAAACACCACCCAGCAGGTATTGTCCTTAAACCTGCAATCAGATTAATGTAACTGCTCGTATGTAGAACCTCTTCATTTCACTGGGACTGTATACTGTATATATATTTCACTTATTTCTGTATACAGAAATAAGGTCTGTCCATGCAGGCCCAATTATGGGATGCAGGCGTTCACTCATGCGCAAACGTTTTAGACTCTCAAGGGACCCCTCATCCCACTCTTAGTCTTCACTCATTTCTTGACTATAGAAAAATAACAGAGCAATTATTCGATTGCTAAGAACTTAGCAAGGCCACAATAGTCAGACGTGGCATCCTTTTACAATAGGATGGCCTATTTAAAATCTCTGGATTTCTCTTGTGAATCACATGTTTGCATGCCTAACAGCGCTAATATTTATGACATCTTATGTCAAGGGTGTAACTAGAGCAGGGTGACTAAGAGAGTTGTCCGGTCACTGACTTGAAGGGTGGGAGGCAGAAAAAACTGGCAGCTGCTGCAGTCATACAATCATGATTGCAGTGGAGGTGGCAACAAGTCACTACTGCCTCTGTGTGTGGCAGCTGTCCCAGGTGCCTAGCCAAGTTGTTACGCCACCGCCGTATGGCACAAATGTGTGGTACCCTGGTTGAGAATCATTGCTGTAGATCAACCTCCCCTGCTCACATCTTCACTATTCCTCTAAGATTTCTAAAGTTTGTCCCAAGTGCACATGCCTTTACTTATTTTCACCTCTCTCTCTCTCTCTCTCTCCTTTTGTTTTCTATTCCTTAACAGTGACAGCTTTAGGAAACATTTACACTGTATTTTAAATGGTCTATTTTTAAAAGATATGAAAAACACAGCCAAAAAATGTATATGCAGACATTATGGATGGCAGCTTTAAGTAGAAGCGTGAGAAATAATTAGTTAAAAGACTCAGGCTTTTTTCCCAGTCGGTTGGTTGCTTGTTTGTGATTGCTGCTGCCATGAATGAGGCTCATTCGGGACAGATTCTGATAGCATCAGCTCCAAAAAGCCAATAGCCTGGGCACTTATTTGGAAAACCAGGCCCTAATTCAGAGCAGTCTCCTAAATCTGTGGCCTGTATATCCCAGGTGGGTCAGTGTCCCCTGTTGGAATCCTTCCGCTTTTTAGAAATGATAAAATAATTTCTCATGGAGGGGAAATTCCATTCTCTGCCTAAAAACCCTTTTCTCACCGAAGCAGTGTCAAAGCTGGCATGTTAGATTCAAGGAAAGTGACCGTTTCTAATGAAAAAAAAAAACTTTAGCTGAAAAGTTCCTGACTAGTTTAGAGATCTTGTCAAAACTTCTACGTTTAGGTCAAAAAGTCAGTTGTCAGTATGGGTCCCTCTCTCTTTTGGCTCAGTGGGATCAATTAGAAAGTGCAGCATAAACCTGAAAAAGTCACATCAGATTAATCAATAAGCTTCTCCTTAATGCTTCCATATTGACAAACTGCTATTTTTCAATTAAAAGAATTTTCAAAACTTTTCCAATTAGCTCTGTTTAGAAAAATGTTTCCCTTTATTGGTTTTAAAAAGCAGATCTTTTATTCTGTCAATTTAATGAATCAGCGAAGCTATCCTATTTTTCATGTCTTTTGAAACAGAAGATTCCCTGGAGGACATTCAGATGCCCTATTGCTTTATAGACAACTTATATTCGGGTGGAATTTATTCTATAGTTTTGATGCAATCAAGAGGGAAAGGTAGAGCAAACAAATACAGAAATAGTAAGTTAATTGAGAGCCTTTACAAGTAATGTGTGTTATTAAAACATATATTTATCCATGACCAGTTCTAATAAGGAATGAATAATATTTCCATGATATATGAAGTGGTGAGGAAAACAAAGATGACATACCAAAAGAATTAAATTAAGATGTTTTAGGAGGGCGATACAACCTAGGATGTTTTGACTGCAGAGGAGAACAGCTGTCATCATTCAACCTTATACTATGGCTGGCTGTGCTCCCATGCAGTCATAACTCCTTGAATAAGTTCCCCAGTGCAGGGATCACTTCTAAAGGTCAGCTGACTTTTTCTACCACCTTACTGTGGTGCTTGCTTTGTAAGGCCACTTTTACATGTGCTCCAGGGGAAGGAGGGGCGCTTGAATTAGAGCAGCTCCGCATGCCTCCTTACATTCTTGTTGATAGGTTTTTATCGCAAACAGGTCAAGCTTTGCAATGGCAATATAATGGCAATACACAGAACTGCTTTTATAATTCAACTGAAATCAAATCAATTTGACTTAAAACTTGCGTGTTGTTGGGAAAATCCTAATATTTCATTCCAGATTGGGCTTCTTTGGTTTCTATGATTTTCTCTTCTAGTCATATGTATAACTAGCAGGTGAGGTCATTGCAAGTCGCCTGGCACAACTTTACGAGCACTTGTGGTGCTCTGGTGAGGTACCGGAGGACTGGAAGAGGGCCAACATGGTTCCCATCTTCAAAAAAGGCAGGAAGGAGGACCCGGGAAACTATAGGCTGGTTAGTCTTACCTCGATCCTAGGCAAGCTGTTCGAGAAAATGATGCTGGCACACAATCCAGAAGGGGCCAGCAGGGGACTGCATGCTTAGGGGCAACCAACACGGGTTCATCAGTGGCAGGTCCTGTCAGACCAACCTGGTGGCCTTTTACGATCAGATCACCAGATCATTAGACGCAGGGGTAGCAGTGGATATAGTCTTCCTGGACTTCCGGAAGGCTTTTGACACTGTCTCTCACCCCGTTCTCATTAAGAAACTGGGGGGCTGTGGTGTAGACACCCACACAGTCAAATGGGTCGCCAACTGGCTGGAGGGCTGCACCCAGAGGGTGGTAGTGGATGGGTCCTTCTCAACCTGGAAGGACGTAGGCAGTGGGGTCCCCCAGGGCTCGGTCCTCGGGCCCGCACTGTTCAACATCTTCATCAGTGATTTGGACGAGGGGGTAGAAAGCACCCTGTTCAAATTTGCTGATGACACTAAGATGTGGGGGGATGTGGGCACACTGGAAGGATGCAACAGGCTACAATCAGACCTAGACAGGTTACAAGGGTGGGCAGATGAGAATAGGATGGGTTTCAACACAGACAAGTGCAAGGTGCTGCACCTGGGGAGGAACAACCGGCACCATACCTACAGGTTAGTGAACTCCCCTCTTGTCAGCACGGAGGCGGAAAGGGATCTGGGGGTCATCATTGACTGCAAGATGAACATGGGTCAGCAGTGTGGAGAGGCAGTCAGGAAGGCCAACCGCACCTTGTCATGCATCCACAGATGCATCTTGAGCAGGTCCAAAGAGGTGATCCTCCCCCTCTATGCGGCACTGGTCAGGCCGCAGCTGGAGTACTGCGTCCAGTTCTGGGCACTGCACTTCAAGAGGGATGTTGACAGCATGGAGAGGGTCCAGAGGAGGGGCCACTTGCATGTTCAGGGGACAACAGGGCAGGCCCTATGAGGAGAGGCTACGGGACCTAAACCTGTTCAGCCTCCAGAAGAGAAGGCTGAGGGGGGATCTTGTGGCCTGTTATAAACTAGTCAGCGGGGATCAGCAGGCATTGGGGGAGTCACTGTTTCCCCAAGCACCGCCAGGAATGACCAGGAATAACGGTCACCAGCTGGCAGAGGGTAGGTTTAGGTTAGATATCAGGAGGCGCTACTTCACGGTTAGGGTGGCTAGGGTCTGGAACTGGCTTCCAAGAGAAGTGGTGCAGGCTCCTACCCTGGGGGTGTTTAAGAGGAGGCTAGATGAACATCTTGCTGGGGTCATTTGACCCCAGTACTCTTTCCTGCCATGGCAGGGGGTCAGACTAGATGATCTGCTCAGGTCCCTTCTGACCCTAGAAACTATGAAACTATGAAATTGAACTAGTAAGCTTCCTATTAGATTCTTAGGGTGCCTGTACATGAGCGTGGAGGCAGTTCTGGGTAGATTCATAGATTCATAGATGCTAGGGTCGGAAGGGACCTCAATAGATCATTGAGTCCGACCCCCTGCATAAGCAGGAAAGAGTGCTGGGCCTACATTACCCCAGCTAGATACACATCCAACCTTCTCTTGAATACCCCCAGGGTAGGGGAGAGCACCACCTCCCTTGGGAGCCCGTTCCAGAGCTTGGCCACTCGAACTGTGAAGAAGTTCCTCCTAATATCTAATCTAAATCTGCTCTCCTCCAGCTTGTGGCCATTATTTCTTGTAACCCCCGGGGGCGCCTTGGTGAATAAATACTCACCAATTCCCTTCTGTGCCCCCCTGACGAACTTATAGGCAGCCACCAGGTCGCCTCTCAACCTTCTCTTGCGGAGGCTGAAAAGGTCCAGTTTCTCTAATCTCTCCTCATAGGGCTTGGCCTGCAGGCCCTTAACCATACGAGTGGCCCTTCTCTGGACCCTCTCCAGGTTATCCGCATCTTTCTTGAAGTGCGGCGCCCAGAATTGCACGCAGTACTCCAGCTGCGGTCTGACCAGCGCCCGATAGAGGGGAAGTATCACCTCCTTGGACTTATTTGTCATGCATCTGCTGATGCACGATAAAGTGCCATTGGCTTTTCTGATGGTTTCATCACACTGCCGACTCATGTTCATCTTGGAGTCTACTAGGACTCCAAGATCCCTTTCCACTTCCGTGCCACCCAGCAGGTCATTTCCTAGGCTGTAGGTGTGCTGGACATTTTTCCTCCCTAGATGCAGCACTTTGCATTTCTCCTTGTTGAACTGCATTCTGTTGTTTTCTGCCCACTTGTCTAACCTGTCCAGGTCTGCTTGCAGCTGTTCCCTGCCCTCCGGCGTGTCCACTTCGCCCCATAGCTTAGTGTCATCTGCAAACTTGGACAGAGTACATTTCACCCCCTCGTCCAAGTCGCTGATGAAGACATTAAAGAGTATCGGTCCAAGCACCGAGCCCTGCGGGACCCCACTGCCCACACTCTTCCAGGTCGAAACCGACCCATCCACCACAACTCTCTGGGTGCGACCCTCCAGCCAATTCTCCACCCACCGGACTGTGCAGTCATCCAAGTCACAGCCCCTTAACTTGTTCACCAGTATGGGGTGGGATACCGTGTCAAAGGCCTTCCTGAAGTCCAAGTATACGACATCCACCCCTCCTCCTGCGTCGAGGCGTTTTGTGACCTGGTCATAAAAAGAGACTAGATTGGTCAGGCACGATCTACCTGCCACAAACCCGTGCTGGTTTCCCCTCAGCATAATTTGTCCTGCCAGGCTCTCACAAATGTGAGCCTTGATGATTTTCTCAAAGATTTTGCCAAGGATGGAGGTGAGACTGACTGGCCTATAGTTACCCGGGTGCTCCTTCCTCCCCTTCTTGAAAATGGGAACCACATTGGCCCTTTTCCAGTCCTCTGGGACTTGACCCGTGCACCACGAGCGTTCAAATATTCCCGCCAGTGGCTCTGCAATGATGTCGGCCAGTGCCTTCAGTACCCTCGGATGGAGCTCATCCGGGCCTGCCGACTTAAAGGCATCCAGTTCCTCCAAGTGACCCTGCACCACCTCAGGGTCCACGCATGGAAGTCTGGTGCCTTGCTGCTGCCTCCCTACACTCCCAGGGAGAGACTTGTCATGCCTCTCACTTAGGAACACTGAGGCGAAGAACTCGTTGAGGAGTTCAGCCTTGTCCCCTCTGTCCGTCACCAATTGTTTCTGCCCATTTAGCAGGGGTCCTATTCCTCCCTGGGCCTTCCTTTTACTCCCTATATATCTAAAAAACAATTTCTTATTGTCTTTTACTTGGGTTGCCATCCTCAGCTCCATGGTAGCTTTGGCCTGTCTAACTGCCTCCCTACAAGCACGAGCAGAAGAGGTATATTCCTCTTTGGTGATCTCTCCCTGTTTCCACTTTTTATGTGCTCCCCTTTTGGCCCTTAGTCTCCCCAGGATTTCTCTGGTCAGCCAGGGAAGCCTCCTGGCCCCTTTCCCTCTTTTACCTCGCACGGGGATCGTCTCGCTTTGTGCGAGAAGGATAGCTTCCTTAAGGCACAGCCACCCTTCTTGGGCTCCCATCGTTTCAAAACTACTACTCTGCAGTGCATCCTTCACTAATCGCCTGAGTTTGCTGAAATCAGCTTTCCTAAAGTCCAGCACGTTCACCCTACTGGTTACCTTACCCACTCGACGCCTTATGTTGAATTGTACTTTTAGGTGATCACTGTCCCCCAGATGGCTACCGATCTGTAGGTCCCCTACTATGTCATCCCCCGTTGCCAATACCAGATCCAGTAAGGCATTCCCCCTAGTGGGACCATGTACCTCCTGCGTCAGGTGGAGGTCCTGTACACAGGTTAGAAACCTGCGTGAGCGGTGGGACTTTGCTGTCTGTGTCTCCCAGCAGATGTCCGGGTAGTTTAGGTCCCCCATGACCACCGCCTCTTTAGCTTTTATGGTCTCTGAGAGTTGCCTCAGGAGCCCCAAATCTATTTCTTCCCCTTGATGTGGGGGTCTGTAGCAGACCCCTACCACCAAATCCTTTTCTCCTTGCCCCCCATGTAGCCTAACCCACAGTCCTTCTACTTCCTCATCCTTTGATTCTGTCTTGATGAGGGTTGATGTATATTGCTCCTTAACAATATATAGTGCTATTATATTGCCGTTGCAAAGCTTGACCTGTTCTTGATTAAACATATTAGCAAGAATATAAGGAGTAAGCCCCTTCCTTTGTGGTGTTGAGTATATCTAACTCATATCTCACTGGATTGAGTCTGTTCTCTTTCTCATCTGTCATCCAAGTTAGTGCAGAATCTCCAGCTTTGTGAAAACAGCTAAATTCTGGCCTTATTGAAGTCAACAGTGCAATTGTCATTATTGGCAAAAAAACAGGTATCAGTTTGCTCAGAATATGGTTAAGAAGTATCAGATTTATCAGATCAAAATTCAGCCATGTTGGAGTTTGGAAATTTCACCTGTGTCAGTGCAGGATTTCAAGATAAAATAAATATTCCCAATAGCACTAAAATTCCCTCATGGGGCACGTCTAGATGAGGGCATCCATGTAGTATGTGGCCCTGCAAACAGTCTGCAGCACCCCATGCTGCAGAATCAGGTGTTCTCCATGGAGCAGGAAAGTGCTGCCTGTGTATGCATTGCTCCGCTTTTTTTTCCTACAGGTTTTTTTGACCCCTGGATATCCAAAGCGCGCATGGTACGGGCATTCCCCGGGGGCAGGTAGTATGCCTGTGCAAAGCAGCAAGTATTTGCTTCAGATTCGGATTCAGCAGATTCAGAGGGAGAGAGATTTGATTCAGTGATTCGAATCACTGTCCCAGTTCGATTGCACCAATTTGGATCTGGAGATTGGTGCCGATTTGGAGATGTGGCCATAGACTATACAGGCAGCAGTCCTTGAGGATGCTGGACACAGCTGCCTCCAGATGGTAAGTCTGTTGTGGTGGGCGGAGAGGGGAGGAAAGGGGTGTGGAGGGTAGATCAATGCCTCCACAATGAGGGAGGGATTGGGGCTGGGACAAGCTGTCCAGCCAGGGCAGGGAGGTGGGGGGGGTGCCACATGCCACCAGTCTGGGAGCTACTCTTCCAGTGGCTTCTATAGTGGTTCCTACGGCTCTCACCGCTGGTCCAGGAGGGCACGGGAGCAGGTGTGCCCCCAGATCTGCGCAGGGCAGGCTGGGCTAGGCTGGGCTGGCCTGCGCTCCAGATGGGTGGCAGAAGGCACTGGGAGCGGGGGCTGTGCCCTCCCACCACTCACTGAGCCTCCCCGCACCTCCCAGACAAGCCATGGCTTCGCCACAGGTGGGAGAACAATAGCAGGGCATGTGGGTGGGCACGTGCACTCAGACTGGGGCAGGGCCAGCGGCAGGGGCTATGGGGAATTTTAGGGTGGATGCAGCCCCTCCCATAGCCCCCACTCCACTGCGCTCTGTGGGGTGGGTGGAGCCAGGGCTGCGATCTACCCACTTTGTGAAGCGTAGCCCAGTGGCGGACGCCTCCCAGAATGCAGCCTGGCCTAGCCTGCCCTGTGCAGATCTGGGGGCATGTGCCCGCTCCTACACCCTCTCAGCCTGGCGGTGAAAGCCACTGGAGGAGCCACTGGAAGAGCAGCTCCTGGATTGATGGTGTGCGGCAGTGTGCAGTGGCAGAAGCCCCCCTCCCCGAGTCCTGCGTTCCTTCACCCCAGCTGGGCAGTTTGTCCCAGCCCCAGCCCCAGCCCCAATCCCTCCCTTGCTGTGGGGGCATTGATCTGCCCCACACCCCGCACACCCCTTTCCTCCCCGCTCTGGCCACCACAACAGATTTACCAGCTGGAGGCAGCTGTGTCCAGAGTCCTCAAGGACTGCTGCCTGTATAGTCTATGGCCAAATCTCCACATTCGTGCTGAATCTCTCCAAATTGATTTGGAGTCTTCCAAATCAATTCAGACCTTTTGATTGGTCTCCCAATTTGATTCAGATTTGGAGATTCAGCCATTGAATCAGGCTGAATCTACTCTGAATTAAATCAGCTACTGAAGCTTTGCACAGCCCTAGCAGGTAGCTGCAGCGCAAGGTGTGCCACTGCTACTTGTCCCCGGGGAACCTAACATCTGTGCTCATCTGGACGCAGCCATGGTGTTTATTTTAAAAAGAGAGAGAGGGAAATCTTTTGTATACATTTCAAGATTTTTACTAAAAAGGCTTAAATATATATCTGAGTATTGAGCACTTTTCTTAATTAGTGTAACTAGTTTAGTTTATTTGCACTTGCTTTTATGTTTCATTTTCATTATGATATTTATATTTTATATTTATATATATAGTAATATATATTTATTGCTATATATTATGTTTATACATTATTATTATTTTACATGCAGTTCAACATCGACATGAATCCTTAGAATACAGTTTATAACCTACTGCTCAATAAGAACTTATTTATGATCCATTCAAGTCAATGTGAGTTTAACCCTACAGACGCATCCAGGCGAGCATGGCTGTGTGGTATGTGGTGCTGCAAACAAGTCTGTGACACCACACGCCTCACAGTCAGGTGTTCTCTGTGTTGCAAGGGAGCACTGTCCATATGTGTGCTGCTCTTTTTGAGGGGGGGTTGCACCTTTTTTTGACCCCTGGATATTCAGGGGACAAAAAAACCCACGGGAAAAAAAAGGTGGAGCAGCGCATGCACAGGCAGTGTATGACACTGAAAAGCAGAGCAAGGCTGCTGGTAGCTGCACTGCAGCTGTCAGCCAGGCTCCTCCCACCAGGATCACTGGTGCTGTAGCACCAGGAGGCCCCCAGGACCCAGGTAAAGTTGCTGGAGTCAGGCCAGTTTTGGCTCCAGCCTCCGCTACTGTCCCAGGGTAACTCGCCACACACGAAAGTGCACGTGGCACAGACATTCCCCCGGGATAAGGTATGCTGCTGCTACTTGTACTCGGGGAACCCAATGTCCACACACTTCTGGATGTGGCCTACTTGGCTTAGAATTGCCATCTACCCTACTGTAGTTTGTGAGCATTAGTCTCCTATGGTACAGATTCTAATGACAAAACAACCCATTATAAAAATTTAGACTAGCGTATGTATTATTAATACTTCTTCAAATAGTAGCACTTTTAAAGTGGCCAGTTATGTTTCAGTAATTTAAAAAATGGTGCCGTTTGTATACTATCAATTACTTAGCTCACAAATAAACAATGAACTTCAGAAAACTCCCGATGCATCAAAAAATAGATGTTAATAACCGTTGTGTCTCTGTCTGCCTCATTATAACAATGCCAGCCTTAAATAAGGGCCTATAAAGAATTATTTCCATTTGAGAAAGTCTATCAAATAGACACTCCAGACTTTTGTATCCTATACAGTGTACTCTTGTCTGCTAGCTTGAATGGAATCTATCATGACATCAGACTAAAGTGATATGAATGCATAGTGAACAGTCTAAGAGTAGATGGAGTTTAGTGCTTCTGTTATACAAGTGCCAGCAAAAGTGACAAAGCACACACAGCTATGTTAAATCGTCATGTCTCCAGTGAATATCTTCCCTTGTGAAATATCACCACTATGAAAGCATAAAGGCCATCTCTTATGCAACCATTATCAACCTAGAAAGAGCTTTTCCTTTGTATACCTTAAAAACTTGAAGATGCTTTGGATTAGGCGTAACATTTTTATTGGGAAGGGGAAGAGGTAAGGGATGGTTAGTAGGTATGGTTCACAAGGGTTGACATAGTGAATGTCAACAGAATTTTTATAACCTACAGCACACAGGAACTGTGATCCATAGATCTAGCTTCATGACTCTGATTACTGCTCTATATAGTGCAAATCTTTCAGTGACCTTTCTTTTCTACTTGAAAACAGCAATAGTTTCAGAAATTCCCTCAGATTAGGGAATTACTTCTATGCGGTACAGTGACTGGAGTGGGAAAGCATGCTCCCATGAGAAAGGAATAGATAGTACTTGCTCTTAGGCAGTTTCAGCTTACATTTCCTTGTTTTGAGGTCTTGTATCATATATCACTTACTGTATCTTGTGTCATATATCTAAGGTGACCATAGGTCCTGATTTTGCTGGAACAATCACAGTTTAAGTGCCTGTCCTGGGTGTCCTGTTTGTTTGGGTATATGACAGCCTTTGTCCTATTTTCAGCAGGATGCCTGGGACTGGTGTTGAAAATGGGATGAGACTGGTGAAAATGTGACTGCTTTACAATGCCACTGCCTCTGCACTCATATGGTCACCCTACATATATCCTTTCTCAGCTCAGGTCGCGGGTGTGACAACTTTAACTTTTACATAGTCAGGGGTTCTTCTATGCATATATGAAATTATTTATATAGTCTGGGTTTTTTAAATAGGAACAGGTATATTTTAACAATTATAAGACATGCCTAAAATATGAACATAAAAGAAACTCAAGTGGTCTGCCTAATCTATATAACCCATCTGCCAGGCACTAGATGGCAGTAACGAGGGCCAGGTTCAGCTCTGGGACTATTATACCATACCTCAATTTAGCTCAAGCCCCCACCCAGAAACTGGGGACAATAAATTTAAACTGTGTGTTCTAATGTGAACAAACTTCTTCACTCACAAGCAAATGTTAATTAGAATTTATTGTAAGGGAAATGGTGAACAAGCATACACCTTAAGGAAAATTTAAATATTAAGCCTTAACTAACTATATCGCAGACAGATCTCAAACATAGTTAGCTCAAACCAGATCACAGACAAGGACACAGTGGGTGCATCTACACAAGACTTAAATGCTCACTAGGCTAATTCTACTGTGCATTAGCGTATCACAACAAAAGCCATGCTGTTGTGTTAATGACCAGTAGAATTAGTTTACTGCACATTAATGTCATTTAAAGGGCTTGTGCTGATGCCACTGCACAGTACCATCAGTTACTACACATTTAGTTAGTACCTGTTTTAAAGGTACTAAACTTAAGGTACAGTAACCACAGTGCATTAATGCATATGTAGACATGCCCAGTCACTGGCAAACAAACCCTGGGAGCGACCACCTAGCTCAGTCATCTGGAAAGGGAGACTCACCTAGGGCTGGTGTCTGCTACCTACACCGTCTAAATACCAGGGGCTGGGTAGCAAGTCCCACTCTGGAGGCCTTGGTGCTCCCCACTGCCAGGGGTTTGTGCTATGCACTGGGAACTCTATCACCTACACCAGCCAAAGTACCAAATGCTGGGTAGGAAGACTCACACTGGAGTTGCTGCTATTCTGAGCCTCTGGCCACAGTCTCCAGGGGTCCTGCCACTCCTCTATGTAACCCTAGCTCTTTTAGAGCATGTTCAATGGTAGAAGACTTCTTGCCCGGGGCGGGGTGGGGGCGGTGTTCAACTCTTCTAGCAATAGTAAGGGCCAGGCTTTTCCTTGAGCCTACTATAGGGACTTACAAGCACTTTGCCTCAAGGAATTGAGGAGCGACAAGGTGGTCCACGGAGTGATTCCTGTCCAGAGTCTGTCCCACTCCTCACAGCTACTAACTTTATAGTAAACCTCAGGACTACACCACTGCAGACCTCAGCACAGCTTGAGTGAGGATTAACCTATTAGCAATCTTTGTGTAATTTAAGATCAACATCATTTTATAATTTGGAAGAGTCGGCCAGTGGACACAAAATCTGACCCACTTGCTGTTTACAAATGAGCACTTTAACCTCAAACAGCATAATCCTGACCACAGACAGTGAAAAGAGGCACAGATAGGCCCTCAAAACTGCATACTGATGATGGCATATAAATCAGAAATAAACAAGCTACCACTATAGAACAGAACCATAGTCAAAGATGCAGAACGTAAGTGGGGTTGCATCTAGAAATCTCTGCTTTTGACCAGTACCAGCTGTTTCTATGGGCAATGCAAGAAATCCTCAGGTAGACAGTTATAGGATAACTTACCATTGGTAAATTTACCTGTTAATCCTTCAAGAGTTAGAAGCTGTTTAATGCACTGAAGCATAAAGTTTTATATCCCTTCCAGACACCTTGCATGTATGCATGCACATATGTGTTCTTTATGCTTTTCTGGTGAAAATGACTTTGGTTTGCTTTCATGGTTTATCATAAAAATAGAGCTGCCTGATATTCTTTTTATTAGTTTGATTTAGATCCTCTGCATACATTTTCTCATCCTAGGTTACCGGAAAGTCAACTGGTGTGTTTGACCAATGCCTATAGTGCTGACCGGTGTTGTTTCATTGTTTCCTTATATTCCTCCATGTGATTGTATCTGTCATTTTGTACTTGTGAGCTCTCTGGGCTGGAACTGTCTTTTTGTTTTGTTTGCATGGTGCTTAACATAAGGGGGTCTTTGTCCTAGTTGTTACTGAAATAAAAATAATAGCAACAACAATAATAATTTATATCTGTTAAAGGAGAATATGGAAAAACAATGCAAAAGCAAATAAATACTCCAGCCATAGTGAAGAGCACTGATTCGCTCTTTCTTGTTGTCCCAGTGACCCTTATGATTGATTGCAATGAAATCAACCATGTGAAAGTTATGCACATATGTTTCACGCTTCATAGTTCAAACTATGTCCAGCTGATGGCTTGCTGAGTTCTAGATCTAACCACAGAGAAGTCCCTCCCTATACTGTGCATGAAGAGGGTGGGATGAAGGCAGATTGCCCATGAATTTTCCTTACAATATTATTAAACAGAAACACTTGCGATAATTTCTAGAAGGGAACTCTACATTTGTGTAAGCAATATGGGATTCCAGCAATGGGACACATGCATCTGGATAACTTGGTAACCTCCCAAGCCAAGCTTCGCTTTTAGTGATTAAGTCGCTGATTATATTTCTTTCCAGTCCATGTGGAAATTGTCAGGCTTGAGCTACAGAGGGCTGGTGTTGACAATGCTGATGTATTCAGGATGCCCCCAGATACTACAGATTTATTGACGCACAAGTTAGAGGTTTGATGTCAATGAAGTTTGTAAATATTACAAATGAAGCAACTGTAAAACTTTCAGATAAGCTTATAGGACCAAATGAATGTGGGAGTGTAGTTTCCCTACTGAAGTCAATGTAGTTACGCCCAGAAAGAATTTGGCATGGTGTAGTGGTTTTGCAGTAAACCACAGAGGCCTTGACCAAATGTATTCTCTGATCTCAAAAGAGTTTTGTAGAAAAAAAATCAACTGGAGCACTCAGTCTCACAGACAAAATCTAATGATGGGGCCACTTTGTAAAGAAAACTGATTATATCATATGTTGTCTTATCAGAGGCTGTATTCTACCCTACTTCATGTAACCTGCTGACTTCATTGGGATTATACTGATAGCTCTAAAGGCAAAGTTTTGCCTGGGGAATTCAACTGACAACATTTTAAAAAAGTTCTTAGTTTATACCTGAACCCTGATTAATCACATGGCATTCAACATGATATAAACAGGATGGGGCTTATTCCTGTGCTGTGAATTAACATTACAGATTAGCCAGAGGCTTTTTCCTTTCTTTATTTGGCAGCCTGTCTCTTCTTTTGTGCTATTTTCCCAATGGGTTAGTACTACTGAATAAAGATTTTCTGTTAAAGAAAAATAAAACAGCCTCACTGGTGAACTTCCAGATTTGAAGCATGTCTGTGAACTGGGTGGCCACGGATGGGGCATGTTCAGTCCTATCTTCCCAGAGACCAGTTGGTGATGTGTATATACATGCCCCAAGAGTCCAAAGCAGAAGCATCTTTCTGTGGAACAACACAGCTGGTATTGTTCCCCATAATGTGATCACTATCTATAGATATTTACATATGATGGGGAGAAACTTATCAGTCCTTCTGAAATCAAACCAAATCCAGTGGCTAGAAGTCATAGTTAGACAGTTCAGTCTCAAAATAAGACTAGTTTCCTATCAGTGCTGAAGCACTGAAATGGTTTACCATGGAGGTAGTGGACTGGCAGGTGCTTGAACTCTATAAAATAAAATGAGATAGTTTGCCCTCAACATATTTATAACACCTGTAGTCCTGTATTAAAGACAATGACTATAATGAGTCTCAAGGTTTCAGCTGATCACATGCCCCCAGGACACATCTGGTCAAATATACTGATTTCTTACACCACCTTCCTTTGAGGGAAGAGGGATTGGCCACAGCTGTAAATAAGACACTGGATGAGGTAAACCACTGTTTGTTGGAGCCAGATAGGATAATTTATTTAGATTGTTGCCTGGTGTATCTTGTTCACATGAATAATGTCAAATGCATGACTGTATTTGGTGTCAGGAACACAATTTTCCTCAGGTCAGATTGTCAGGGTTTTCACCTTCTTCTGCAGCACAGGGCATAATCTTCTGGGCCAGGGACAGACATTCAAAAAGCCTGAACCTGAATTGATTTAATCTTTGCAGGTTAACCTAACTTGGATAGGCTGAACTGGTTTGTAACCAGATAGACATTCTCTCTGGACTGGGGATATTTAGGCATATACTTGAAGAGGCTCAGGCTAGAAGCCAGGGGGTACAACAGCAGCCCTCCCTTCCCTTTTACAGTGCTGAGCTGAGGGGGGCATGGTCAGTCCCCAGCAGGACATTCTGATTAGGGAGGTCTGTCTGCACCATCAGGCTTTTTTTCCCTGTTCACTGTTCAAAGGGTAGGAGTGTTGCCATCTCCCAGCCCTGCTAGCACTCTGAGGGAAAGGTGACTGGGGAGGGAGGTGTGCAGTGATGCATCTGTTGATGATATGTAGCTTTTCAATCTCCCTCCCTGCTTCTTTATATTGTTTGCAGCAAACTAACAGGTGAGCAAATCAGCAGGGGCTGATAACAGTATTTATCACCCAATCAGCAAAACAATAGCCTCTCTCCATTACTTCAAATTCTTCTTAGACCATCTGACTTGTTGATTAGCAACAAACAGCCCTAAACCATAACTGTTCTGTCTGTCTGTCCCAGTGAAATTGAAGACACACATATCTGCATTAGCTAACATACCACATGCCTAGGATCTGTGGGGTTGGGGTCCCTGCTTTGGGAGATGGGTGGGAGGGAGGGTGCAGAGAGCATGCCAGGATGCTGGGAGTGTGGTTAATCTTAAACCAGCAAGGGGTCTGCATAAATCAGTTTGAACCAAATCAGTTAAGTCTGATACTACATACAACCACATTTATCTCAAACTGGTTTCAGCCATTTTCAACCTGGTTTATGTGCCCTGAACATCTGTTCTGTTACAGGTTTACACCAGTTTCTGATCACTTAGCCCAGTTTATATGTAATGTCTGTCCCTAGCCCTGGAGTCACTCTCACAGATTTCACCTAAATATTACCCTCCTGCCTCGGGAGATTCATGAGTTGGTGGTAACTTGATCTCTGTTGTTCTCTACCTATTCAATGCTTTAGCTTAGCCTAACTAAAATCATTGGGCTCAATGTAGAAAGTAATTGGATAAATGGTGTACAGAAGTCCTATGATATACAGACAGTCAGATTAGATAATTGACTTTTTCCTCCTGGCCTTAAAGTTTATGGAATCTCCACAAATATTTACTATTTTAGGATAATTATAGAAGTCTATGTATTTTAGACTAACTGTAGAAGAATATCTATTTGGGAGAAATAAATATATGGTGAGGTCCTCCTGACCGTATATGTGATAATATGAAGCCCTGAAGCATGAAACTGATACAATATTTCTTCCGCTAATAAACACCTATCTTATAGAAGCAAAAGAAAACTCCAGTATAATAGCTTCAAAATGCAGATAATTTGCAGTTATCTTCTTTTGCTTCAAGATAAAAATATTGTTAAAACTCAGTCCCACAAACATTGCTACACATAGTCCCCTGGACTTCTCACCTGCATCAAACCTGCAGGCTTGGTCAAATTCATTTATTTTTATTATTTCTTTGTTTTGCCTTTACAGCCTTTTTTCTCTACAAGGGTCAGGAATGTCAATGACCCAGATATGCCTCATGGATGAATAATGTTTTCAGAGCTCACAGTAGATGGAAATCAAGTGTTGGAGTTTCTCTGCCTGTAATAGTAACCTCCATGGAAGTAAGAAGTTAACCGGGCTTTCCCCGCTTTCTGAGAAATAAGTATATAAAACATGACTTGCTTGTTTTCCTCTGTCAGATTCTCTTGCACTCATACTCAGACTTAACATTTGCTGAGGAACATTTTTCTTCTGACAAGTCTTGGGATTGTTGCTGTCAGAAACCGTCCCTGCTGATCTGAGTGAAGGCATCAAACTAATAATTTGTAGTGATGCATAGTAACACAAATTACTACTAAATGTTGCATTGCACATCTAAGCTGCCTTCTCACTGAGTCTTTCAGTTATTTTCTGTAAATAAATTCACCTTTACAGGAGGAAAATAGTATTGTTGACACATCATAGAAGGGAAACTGAGGTGTGGAAGTGAATTTTCAAATGTGGTATATAATTTGGAGTATCTTATTTCTTGCATATACAATTATCATAATGTCACAGAGTTTAAGATCACAAGCCATTATGTTTCAGCTAGATTCCCTAGACTAGGTCCAAAGACTAATTAAATATTTCAGTCTTTAAAAACACTCACTTGTGCGGCACAGCTGGAGAATAGGAGAGTCTTAAATGCCACAGTACCCATGATCCCTACCAAAGGGTGAAAGATGCCAAAATGCCCGAGTAGCTGAATCAAACCAAGTCCTTGTTGTTCAGAGAAGCTGAGCGCACACAATTCATGAGCACTGGTACCAGCTCCTGGAGTCCTGCGATTTTCACTTTATTTTTTAAAAGTAAGTTTCTAGCCATCATGAATGCAAAGACGATCTTGATTAGGTGACCTAGTGCCTCTGTCTTGAGTTGTAGGCAGCCCAAAAGGGACATTTATGGGATAAATTATGGAAGTTGGGTACTTCTGAAAATCAAGCTCCAAGTCAGACTCCCACAAAATAACTGATAAGGTGTAGTGTTTAGTATGCAAAGCTCCCTGTGTATTGTTTAGTCTGCTGAAGGACGTCTGCCTGGAGAACATGAGAATACAGTGAAAATAATGTGCCAGATTATTCCAAAGTTACTATGGCCGCCTCCTTTGCAATCGCTAGAATTAAGCTTGTCAGCCTTTTCTTTGTAACACTGCTCTGAAGACTTTCTTACGCTCAGTCATTAGAAATATATTCTGGGCGGCTGAGACTTGGCACACAAAGGCTTTAATAACGCATTCACCCAAGAGACAGGAACAGCTGCAATCTCTCAGATACATAATATGAGGTTTATAATTTTCAGTGGAGAATTTTATCGGGGGAGGGGGGTTAGTGTGGTTTACACAAAATTCAGAAGACCTAACATTTGAAAAAGATCTAACCACACTTATGAAGATTGCCCTTGGCCCTCTTTCTCAAACTCTTCTCACCTTATGTGCACCGGAAAAGTTGTGGACTCCTAACCCTGATGATCTATTCTCAGCTTATACCACTGCATTTTTTTTTTCTTTACAGCTGTAGAAGTTAAGAACAGAGTGTTAACTGAAATGGATTTGCTCCATTATGTCTGATAGTGTGTTTAATTTATGCTTCCACCTTTGCTGAATTTGAAATAAAAAACTGAGGTATTGAATATTTGTTATGATCACAATATTTAAACTGATTTTGAGTTTATTTCAGAGTGTTGTTGACTAACCTAAGCTGTGTTTGACTGCCATCCATGTCAGCCTAATGACTACACTGCTGAGGAAGTGCTGTTCATTTAGTTTGTAACAAGCATACTAACATTCTCAGAGAGTATGTTTTGAAAGAAAACATGTCATTGTGAGATCAGATTTAAACAAGGAAGCTGTTCACATTCAACGTTTACCTTCTCAGTAGTTATGAATATTCCAGCATCTACACTGCAAAATATGTATGTGCCCATCGACTCTGTTTTTACCATCAATAGAACAATAGGATTGTCCTACTGAACTGAAAGTGGGTCATGAAAATACCAGCACAAATGACATTTTCTATTGTCATCAGCTGTATTTGAGAACAAAAATAAAACAATGCAATTTATAAATTATATATTTAATGGATGAGGTTTTTATAGCTACCTCAAAGATTTGGACACTAAATCCTATCAATTATAGTAAGTGCCAGAGGTCCAAAATTGTAAAACAGCTTTGAAAACATACAGTAGATATGTGCATAATATATATTTAATAAACAGTGCAGTAATAGCAAGGCCCAATTTGCCCTTTCCCATAATAAGGACTCATCTATCATTTGCAGATTGTTCTTCAGTGGCTCAGAGGGTTGCATGGGATTTGGGGATTTAATTTAGCTAGGTCAGGGATCCAAAAGCTGTGAAGTGTCAGCAGTATTAGTTGCAGTGGGAGCTAGATGTCAAATTATGTTTCAAGGGTCTAAGGCAGGCTGGCAGAACCCACACTATAGACCAGAGTAGCATGGCTTCACTGCTCCTGATATCTCAGCAAGATTGTAAGTAGACTGAATAAGTCTACACTTGCAATCACACATCCAGATACAGTATAGAGATAATAAGCCTGGTTCAAGTTCAATGGACGAGAGTAGTCTGTAACAGTTATTACCAACTGATGGCTATTCTGTGACATTTGTAAACTGAGGTGATGGTATCTGCCTAGTTCCCAGTGGACAAATACATATCCACTAACTTTTCTGTGTCTCAGTATACCCATGAATTATGATTTGTAAATCTATGATTCTGTAGATCTGTGGTACCCCGTTCATTCCTTCCTTCCATGGACCACGGAGAGACAAAGAAGCCTTGATTTGACTTCAGCATGTCTATAACTTTGCGTCTCTGAACTACGTCAGTTACTATAATCAAATCGCATGCTTCCAGGTTTCAGACGGGTGCCTCCAGAGATCAGGAAGGGCTTTTTCCCCAACCCATAATTTGATAGATGTCTTCTGTTTTTTAAATCTCCCTATGAAACAAGAGACTGACCAGAGCTATAAGCAGGACACTAGATGGGGAATATCAGTGGTTGAAGATGATACAGAATTTTCTTAGACACTTATTTGGTGTGTCTTGCTTACATGCAAACATCTGATTTGAAGTCAGGAAGAAAGCTTTACCGAGGCCTGATTGGAAGAAATCTTGGACATTTAGAATCAAAGAATCAAAAGAAGTTAGGGCTGGCAGGTACCTCAGCAAGTCATCTAGCCCAACCCCCTGCTCAAAGCAAGACCATCCCGACTATATTATCCCACCCAATCTAGCCGAGTCTAAAAGCCTCCAAGGATGGAGATTCCACCACCTCTCTGGGAAGCCTGTCTCACTACCCTCCTAGTGAGAAAAGTCTTCCTGATAGCTAGCTTAAATTTCCCTTGTTGCAACTTGAGCCCATTGCTCCTTGTTCTGTCATGTCACCACTGACGACAGTCTAGCAAGGACATTATTACTTCACTGTGTATTTTTGTTGTTATCCTCTGTAGTATAAAGCAAGAATTGCTTCCAGGAAACAGTTGGGCCTGCCTCATAATCCATTTGTTGCCTAAGAAAGACCTTGGGCATTTGATGCCTCTTGGTCTCATCTGTGGCACACAACAATTCTGTCTTCTGAGGACTGAAATGCTTTTGTCAAGTTATTGGGCTCAATAGAGGGTAGGACTTACTGGCCTCTAGATGACAGGAGGTCCAACTAAATAACCCAACAGCCCCTTCTGGTCTTGAACTTCATGAAATCAATGAAAATAGGTATAAAGTCAAATCTTCTTCTAGATTAATTCCTTCTCTAGATGTTGAGGAGTTTATTAATTAATGTTTAGTTAATACTGTAGGATCTTCTAATGAAGCTGTATTATAGAACTGCTAATTATTATCATTTATTACATTTGCAGTCTGCAGTGCTAACTAAGCCAAAGTTGAGTAGTTTTTAAAATCTCATCTTATATACAAGTGTGTGAGAGAGTTGTAGACTGCATGTGCTGAACAACAGTTTCAGAACAGTTTGGGGACCACTTAATATTTTTAGATTTATTCTAATTCTTGCAATATTAAACATGAAACTTGGAATGTTTTCCAGCTTGTTCAACAGCTTTGAGTTCAGACCTAACCAGCAGAAATGCTTGTCAACCAGATAGTTACCAGCGTTCAATATGAAATCATAACTAATGTCCAGGTTATGTCAATATATGTTTAATTTGAAGAGCTCAGTTTCAATTTCAAGGTACTCATATACAAGATACTATTATTCCCTAGACTTTCCTTCTTTATTTGGTTTATACCATATATCAAAAACGTTCATAAGTAACAGAAGACTTGTATAAATCTGTGGTATTTATTGTTTAGAAAAGCAGGAATCTTTGCTAAAACCTTTTAGATTAATGTCAGACAAATGAAAGTTCTCATTCTACTGCCTGCATCTCTTCACTACACTATGGGCACTTACTTGAATTAGTTTAATTACTTGAATTACTCGAGCTACTTGAATTTGTTTAATTTCAAGGCAACATTTTAACATAAAAGAGTTTTATGTCTTGGGTGTTTTTAAAAGCTTGGGACAGATTTGGATCTCAGTTACATCAATGTCATTTTGATTTAGGAATGGCATCTAAAAATTGGAACCCCTTTTTCTACCCCCCAAATCCTAAACTTTTTACTCTGGCAAGGAACAAGTCCCAAAGGCTGCACAAAATCAACCACAGATGTTACTACTTCAAATTTTCTGAGGGTGGTGCTGGTATGTTCTGGTGATAGCAATGTAATAGCCTTAGGCTACTTCTGCATCATATATGCCCAACAGCCCTGTTCTCAAGCACACTGCTGTGCTTTCTGTGAGCTGCCCCCTAAACCAAAAGGAGTGTACCTGAGTCTGTGCAGTGGGCAAACTAATGAGCATAGATGCAAGTTAATTGGCATTACAAGCCGTGCTTACAAGCCAACTGGCAGAACCACATGGATGCAGCTGTATTGGTTCCAGTTTAGGCAGACCCTGTGTTGTGTCTGGGCATGGTAAGTTTGCTATGTGGACATTTCCTTAGATAAAACAGAATCTGGTCTGATGCTTCGGGTACTCTGTACAGATCTGGATTTCCACTGCTCTAGCTGAGATTCCTATCACCTGTATAAATAAAATGTACCTCCAAGGGAGCCCACAGAATTATCAGTATTGAATAGGACCTCTGGACTAATAACTACTAACATTTTTAAACAAGCTTTCTGAAGTCTGGGAATGACCTTTTTCTCGTTTCCTCCCTTTATCTGACTGTTAAGCCTCCAACAGTGTCCAAACAATAAGCTTGTCAAGAGGGTCTAGTGCAAGTACTTTCCATTGCATTTATCACAGCCTCTTCCATCTTTTCAGCTAGTTCCGACAGTTGTTTGGGCTCCATTTTCACAGACAAGTTCAGATGAACCTTAGTCTGCCGTTCAGCTGACAAATCCAGCGGCTGGGTGGGCCCAAAGGAATGTTTTTTTACCCCGTCTCTGTTTAAAGCCCTTGTGAGCAACTCCCGGCAGCTGTCCATAAACATTGCTTTGTAAATGGAGTAAGAGGTGTCTTGAGGCATTCCCTTGCTCCTGCTGCTTACTAAAAGAAAACAAATAAAATCAACACCCATTATGCAAAGAGTTGCTACTTTAAGCAAATGGCTTTGTAATCACCCCCGCTCGTTTTTTTTCGAGGAGTCTAGTAATGTTTAATATCTAGCATTTAACTTACCAAGGCAAGTGATGGATAGAAGACACACACCAAGGAAGGCAAAGGAAATTGAGCCAACGAGCCTCAATTTACAGTCTTTATTCAGGCACTTCTTTCTCTGATGAAGTGGGGAATTATACATGTCTAAAAAGTCATATAGAAAGAAACTAGTTATTGCAAAAAAATTAAAACTAGGAGAAACATATGGAAAAAGGAGAAGCAAGAATGTCTTTGTTTGGTGTCAGGATAAATTTTGGCTATTGGAGGTAGCAGTTTTTCCCTGAGTTTTTTCTGTATTTATAGTTCTAGCTAACATGTTGGATATGACATTGAGGAAAAGAAGAGTTGTATTGCTCTCAGAACTACCAGTCCTCTTCCACCTTCACTGATTCCCCCGGAATGGGGTTTCATAGATATATCCCTGTCTGCTAAAAACTGGTAAACTATTTACTTTCCTGGACTTGGACTTGACCGCTGGGTTCATTATTTGGCTCTGCCATAAGCTTCCCATGTGAACTTGAGCAAGTTGTTCACCTGCTCTGGACTTTAGATCCCCATCTGTAATATTCAATGAAATGAAAATGAAGGCTGTCCGGCATACAAGAATTCACTTTGTATTGGAATAAATCAAAACCTTTCAAATGCTCTTGTGAAACAGAATTGTGTCACAGTAGTGGCTTTCAGTTTGAAAATGTGTATTTTTGAGTCTTTCACTGGTACTGAAATTCCTGGACTGAAATAAAAACACAAAACACCCTGCCTTTGCAGTGAAGACATCAGTAAAACTAATATGTCTCCACTAAATGTTTTGGTGTTGGTGAAACCCTGTGTTTTGATGAATTTTCATTTGCTTGCCAAAGTTCCTGCTAGCTCTAATTCTAATGCTTTCTTTATCATTGGCTTGTTCTGGTTGATTCATGGCCTGATCCAGTACTTGCTGAAGTCAACATGAAGATTTCCATCAGGACCTGATGTTGTAAGCTCCGTGGAGCATGTCTCTCACTACGCACAGCCAGAGAGCTGAGCAAAACGCCAGTCTCCAGGTCTTCGAGATTCTCCTGCAAGAAGAAGAATAAAAAATAAACAAAGGAGCAAATAAGAAATATGAATACTAGTATAATAAATACTAATAACGCTATTAAATATCGTAAGAATAAACAAACCAGATGACTGAAAATGGGACTAGAGTGAGCTGATTCTTTCTTACCTCTTTACGTAATGCCACTCACTCTGCTAGACAAAATGGGAAGACTTCAGCTCAGATCTTGTTAAGAGGCTGTATTATTTCAAACTTGGATTGCTGTTTATTATATTTTAACAGAAGTGATTTGAAGCATTTAATCTGGAAACTTTAGTAATGTTCTTCAAACAATGTACGAGAGTTGGATAAAATTTCTGCTGGTTTTAAAAAGGGAAATGGAATAACGGTAGGAAAACCCAGAAATCCCGCACAGGAATCCTTAGTCTCACAATACAGGTCTCTGTCACTTGATTAAATGGATTTATTGAGAGCAGCAGAAGGTCATTGTACATTGTGGCCACATTCAGACAAGCAGGGATACGTTCTTGCACTGGCACAAATAGTAGCAACCCAAATTTGTGCTGCTACTTTGTGCCACAGAGCACACCCCTGTACGTGCACTTTATTGAGGGACAAATTATCCCGCTTCAGGGAAACTTAAGCAAGCTTAAGTAGATTTTTGACTATCAAGTGCTGGTTCTAACGCATGGGAACACTAGGCCTTCTCAAAAGATGGTCCCCAGAATTTTTCACTCTCACTCTCAGAACCAGCGTAACTATTTTGGCTCTGAAATTATCATCATCATCATTGTTGTTTTGTCATTGTTACTATATTTTGTTTTATATTATTTTATATGTATATTGTTAATAACAATATCGATAACACCAACATTAATAATGCAGTTGGTGTGAGGTACACACATCTAGCATGTGAACTGTCACACCAATGATTAGTGCGGCAAAGTTAGAAGCTGTTAAGATACCCCCTCTTATGAAGGGAAGTGTCAGACATTAACAATAAGTGATGCTCTTTGTCCCATCCATTATATATTTCCATACTGAAGGCTAGCACTGACTGCTGGAACGTTACTGACATTAATACAAAGAGTTTCCGTTTTTGGGACAGTTTTTAACAAGTGTGAAATATTTTGTTTCATTAAAAGTGAGTCAAGATCCACTGAATATCTCCTTCGCATGCAGTCTTTTTTGTTATTTATGAAATGCAAGAGTCACTCTTAGGGCTTCTTCCACTAAACAGCACATCCAGGAACGTGTGTGAAGCCACAGTAGCCCATGGTGCCATATAATTGTGATTAGCATTTGTAAACTCCCAGATCTCTGTGCCAGACCTTCAGCATGACAGTTCAAATGGGTTAGGAGTTCACTCTCACTTAATTAATCCCAGATTGCTTTCACATGGCCTGCATCGTTGGTGGCGGGCCTTGCAAGCAAGGTCTCTGTAGGTATAAAATCAGCTAACAATGACTTCATTTTTCTCCATGACCTACTGCAAGGCAACTCTCAGTGTAGTAAAAAAAATAAAATAACCCTGCTACTGTCCTTCAACAAATCTTTCTAAAATCATTTCCACAACAGATACAGTCACATTCTGCCTTAAGTATTGTTATTTGCTAGGGTGACACTTTCAGACATGAATATGAGAAATCATTATGTGTTTTGCTTGACTAAGAAAATATGTTGACCAGACTCCAAACTGAGCCAGAACTATCCCTCACTGCATCACATTAAGATGAGTATTAAGAAAATATGTCCGTTTTCTACTACATGGTTTTCTGCAGTCGGCGTTTCTTGTTTATTTGGGGGGCATTTGTTTTGTTTGAGGTGCCTGGAATCCACAGCTTCAGATAGTTTTGTGGAGCTCATATTGTGGACACCTTTGGTTTCATGTATCTGTGCTGAATGTAGGAATTAAATTGCAATCTATAAAGTTGAATGCTCTCTTAAACCAGAGCTGAGGGGTAGCAGAGTGACATTATATGCGTGACAAGAATACCATATTATCTTGCATACAATATGTGCTTTCTCCCTAAAAGTCAGCCACCCCAAATTAGGGCACATGTATTAAGTAGGAAAGCTAATTTTCTGCCTGAGGTTGGAAGCAGCATTGTTTGATTCCTGATCTATAGTACAGCAGCTCTGGTATTATTGTTCAGGCAGCTAAGGGAGTCAGTTGACTTAATTGCTCATTGTTAATGAAGAGTTCTCCTTTGTAATGGTCTTCATGTTCCACTAATCAAGCTAACTTTTCCTGGGGCAATTTTGATGTCTGCTAGTTGTTCCTGATCTCTGTATTTCACAGCCTCTATAGCTCTTTAGCTCTTTTCAGAATCATAGATCCACCTGTGGTGACCAGTCTTCAGCAGCAGGGATTCGGCTTTACCTATGCTGGAAAGGGAGGGTGAGTCAACTGAAAATTAAGCTCTGCTCTACACAGCCATAGCAATGGGAACATTATTTTTCTTCATTCTACCTTTCAAAAACAAGGTGCCTTTTACAGGTTGGACTGCGTTTCATGCAAGAAAATGCTATAAATTGACCTCTTCCCTAAAAAAATATTCTTGTTAACTGTGTTATAATATGACATGAAGCATGTGGTATTTATTTTGCACAGGGAGCTCAGGAAGGCACACGTGTGTTTTCAAATCTAATCAATCAGCCAGATAAGTCTCTTTGATTGCTGCCCATAGTTTCCTAATGCTAAGTGTATAGTCCTTGTGTGGGACTACTCAGCTGGGCAAAGTTATTTCATAGATTTCATAGACATCAGGGCTGGAAGGGACCTTGGGAGATCATCGAGTCCAGCCCCCTGCCCAAAGGGCAGGAAGTCAGCTGGGGTCATAGGATCCCAGCAAGATAAACATCCAATTTACTCTTGAAGGTGTTCAGTGTAGGTGCTTGAACCACCTCCGCTGGCAGACTGTTCCACACCTTGGGGGCTCGGACAGTAAAGAAATTCTTCCTTATGTCCAGCCTGAAACGGTCTTGCAGGAGTTTGTGACTGTTCGACCTAGTCATCCCTTGGGGCGCTCTGGTGAACAGACGTTCCCCCAGATCCTGGTGGTCACCCCGATAAACTTATAGGTGGCCATCAGATCACCCCTGAGCCCGCGCTTTTCCAGGCTAAAGAGACCCATGTCTCTCAGCCTGTCATCGTAAGATCTGTTTTCCTGACCTCTGATCACGCGCGTGGCTCTCCTCTGGACTCTCTCAAGCTTGTCCACATCCTTTTTGAATTGTGGAGCCCAAAACTGGACGCAGTACTCCAGCTGCGGCCTCACCAAGGCCGAGTACAAGGGGAGAATGATGTCCCGGGATTTGCTCGAGAAGCATCCAGGGATGCACGCCAGCGTTTTGGTCGCTTTACTAGCCGCAGCATCCCATTGCAGGCTCATGTTCATCTTGTGGTCAATGATGACCCCCAAGTCTCTTTCTTCTGTAGTGCTATCCAACGTAG
The DNA here is from genome assembly GCF_052110815.1 of Crocodylus siamensis. Classification (NCBI taxonomy): domain Eukaryota; kingdom Metazoa; phylum Chordata; order Crocodylia; family Crocodylidae; genus Crocodylus; species Crocodylus siamensis. The sequence continues at coordinate 239,419,119 of NC_143397.1, read as the reverse complement.
CACTGCCAAGCCTATAAGGGTGCTGCAGGTTTTTCCTCCCAAGGTGGAGAACCTTGCATTTTTCGGTGTTAAACACCATCAGGTTCTCATCCGCCCATTTGCTGAGCTTGTCCAGGTCAGCCTGGCATGGATGCTTTGCCCCAAAGTTTGGTGTCATCGGCGAACTTGGCCAGTCCACTCCTCACTCCAATGTCCACATCATTAATGAAGATGTTGAACAGAAGGGGTCCCAGGACAGAGCCTTGAGGGATCCCACTGGTCACAGGACACCACGATGAGTGACTGCCATCGATTACAACCCTCTGGGTCCGACCATGGAGCCAGTTTCCCAGCCAGCGGATCGTGGTGGAGCCAAGGCCACAATTGGCCAGTTTGGCCAAGAGGTGATCATGGGATACCAGATCAAACTTTTTTGAAGTCAAGATATATGACATCAATCACTTCTCCCTCGTCCAGGTGATAGGTCACCTGGTCATAGAAGGAAATGAGATTGGTCAAACAAGACCTACCCGCAACAAACCCGTGCTGGCTATCCCTTAGGATGTTAGCCTGGGCCAGTCCCTCAAGGATGGCCTCCTTAATAAACTTTTCTAAGATCTTCCCCAGGATAGAAGTCAGGCTAATGGCCTGTAGTTAGCCGGATCCACTCTCCTCCCTTTTTTGAAGATTGGCACCACATTGGCCTTCTTCCAGTCTTCGGGCACTACACCAGAGCGCCAGGAGTTTTCAAAGATCCATGCCAGGAGCTGGGCTATGATGCTCGCCAGCTCCTTGAGTACCCTGGGGTGCAGATTGTCAGGGTCAGCTGGCTTGAAGGTATCCAGCTTCTCAAGGTGTTCCTTCACGAGGTCAGCATTTATGGAGGGTAGGGGATCCCCATCACCTGGATCTCCCTGTCCCATAGCAGGCATGGGCGTCCCATGGGACTGATGAAAGACTGATGCAAAGTACCTATTTAATAGGTTGGCTTTTTCCTTGGCGTCAGTTGCTAGTTGCCCCATCAGGTTTAGCAGGGGTCCAACGTTGCCCTTGCTTTTCCTCCGGCTCCCCACATATCTGAAAAAGGACTTTTTGTTGTCCTTGATGCTTGAAGCTAGTTGGAGTTCAGTTGCAGCCTTGGCTTTCCTGGTTTGCTCCCTGCAGGACCGGACCAGTGCAGAATAATCCTCCTTGGAGGTGAATCCCGTCCTCCATCCTTTGTAATCTGTTATGCCTATACCCTCATGCTTACTGGATAGGGTCCTGGTATACAGGGTCATTTCTTAGCAGCATTTGTTTTATCTCTTTCCGGTTGCCTCCTATGATACATCAACACCACAGCAGATGCTTGCATGCCCTGCTCCTTCACCCCAGCCTGCGCTCCACTCTCCTATAGTGACTTCTCATGGGATATGGAGTCAAATGCATAGTATCAGTCCCTATTTTCCAGCTGTGCAAAGATCCATGGAGGTTGGAGCTGACAATCATGGGCAGAGACTTCTCTCTTCAGGCATAGAGCTTTCTATCAGAAAGGAAAAGCTTAGCTAATGCGTAGTTAACTCATGGAATCAACTGCCACAGGAGGTGGTGGAGGCAGATATCATAGACACATTCAAAAGCAGCCTGGACACATTCATGGATGACAGATCTATTAATAGGTATTGAACAGAAAGGTTGGAGATATTTCCTCTGGAATCTCTAGACCACAAATGGTGGATGCCAGGAAGGATAATGAATAGGGGATGATTCACTCTATAATATATCGGATTCAGTGCTCTCCCTCTAAAGGATCCACCTGCCACTATCATAGACAGACTACTGGAATGGATGCACCATTGGTCTGACCCAGTATGGCACTTCTTACGTTTTAGCCCATCTCTGCAGGAGACAGGGCTTTGTCAGGAATGGGTCTGAGGCTGGAGGACAAGGAACCAAGGACTACCGCAAGCCTTGCCATTTTTCCTCTATGTGCAAGTAGCACTTCCTCATCGTTCCTCCTCTAACATAAGTGCACATTAACAGTAGGCACATTAAAAAGGAAACTCTTCAAAACCAGATTCTATACCAGGCCCAATTCCTCTGAAAGGAGAAGAGAGAGAACAGACCACATGACAGATGACAGTTATGCCATTCAGTACACAACTGGGAGCTGTTAAGACATTACCAAGTTGAGGGCAATATAAGAACCTATTCTTCAAAGATGTGTCTTGGAAACATGTTAGAAATAGATATGAAGCATTTGCACAATTAATTCAAGGGAAATTGTAAGTCTATGTCTGAGTATTTTTTCTACTGGAATATGTAGACATATTAAATATTTCATTTATGATTTCCTGCTTAATCAGCAATTTATTTTAAGGTACCAACTTCCTGTTATACTCAGAGGGTGCATCTGACTTCATTCAAACTAATTTTAATTGTTGCTAGACTAGTAAAAAAGTCTGATTTCTAAGAATTCCTGCTACTTTTGAAGGCTGAAATTTTAGATTGGAGCCCGCTTACAAATCCCCTTCCTACCTACGACTAACTCACTTTCCAACACTGAACTTGATGTACGTGAGTTTTTAGACTGTATAAGACTAACTGTATGGCTCATTGTATGACTAAAAATGCTCTCTTTCTCATATAGTAAGCATGAGATATGGATCAATTCAATTTGATAATGCTATTTTTGAAGGAAATACGAAAAGGGTTAAAATCAGGAAAATACTAGATTTTATGTGGCCTTGTGTTGCAGGTCAAAAAGATCTTTATATGTGCAAGCAACAAAAGTTTCTTTCTAAATCTATGGCATCTACCTGGTTGCATAGTATTACCACTAATCACTCTGTGTACTAGCAATGGAAGGTATCTATACATTCTAGCAACAGAAATTTTTGAGATTCACGTTGTGAAACCATGATCAAAATTGGACTTCAAAAATGTTTGATGGAGCAGAAAAAGAAAGAGAAAGGAAGAAAAGGGAAATGTAATATAAAGGAACATTTTTTAAAAGAGCAAGAAGAACAAAACAGACTAGGGTTTAGTAAGAAAGGATGAAAGTAAGAGCAAAGACAGATGGACACAGTTAAGGCCAGAGTGCAAGTCCTTTTCAGTTCTCATTAACTTCCTAGTGACGGAGTTTCTTGTGAACACTGCCTTCTCATTTATGCTGCTTTTTCATAGACATATGTCAGCTGTGAATTGTGTTTGACTCAGCAGTAATTAATAGCCTTTTTGTATACCATGGGCCAAATTCTTCTCCATTTAGTCTTATGAGCTTGACCTAACCCTGTGCACACACTAATGGGACTATCATGATACTATTTGTATGAAAATCACATTTGCATATGAACAGCTCTGTTTGCACATGGTACTAAAAATTTATTATCAAAATCATTAAGAGGAATGTGATTTTGAAAGCTTTTTCAAGGTGTGTAACTATTAATATGCTCATTTAAACCTCAGGCATTTCAAAATTTCATAGAAGCAGATGACCCCTATCCCCCTCCACACGCACTTTCAAAAGTGTGTGCATACACACGTCTGTTTCCTACTTACAACCTAATCTTGTGGGCTTCAAGAGCATTAGAGTGAAGCATGAGTATTGGCTCCACAACCTCGCTAGGTCCATGAATAGGGTCAGCATGTAAAATGAATATGAAGAACGATGTGTTTGATGCTGGCAAGGTACTGAGCATGCCAGTTCCATTCTTGCAAAGCACTTAAAGCCAAGCTCAACTTGAAACTAATAGGTCCTGTCAGCTTCGGCTAAGTTATTTACATGCTTTAAGTTAATTAGGCATGGTAGTATAACAAAGTAAGGGTGACTGGGGCACAAGCTGCAGGTACTAATGTCGGTGGGGGACAAAAGTATAGAAGTGGCTACACAGTCAGACTGTCCTCTGCTGGACTGCCAGCAGTACGGTGAGTGATATAGGGGGTGCATCTACACATGCAATTAATGTGACACAATAAACTCTAGAGCCATTTGAGCAGGAGGAAACTGCTCCTGGATATAGCATCTACACATGTGCCAGGGACAGTAGCAATTTGAGCCAGGGCAAAGCAGGCCCCTGGATAACTGGGCTGACCAGGCACAATTTATGCCCACAATCAATATGCATACATACATTAAAGCACAGTAAATCACTCTGCCATAAGGTAATCTGTCCCCAGTAGTGCTATCTTATGGCAGAGTTCAATAATTTTCTGTGCCCTAATGCCAGTACACGTGTAGATGATGAGGCTATACTGTGGAGCTAATTAGTCTACTCCGCAGTAAAGCACATGTGTAGATGCACCCAGTCATACACATCACTGCCCCCCTGGGCACTCAGGAGTCACACTATGACCCTGATCATGTGCTTGACCAAATTGCTCCTCATCTTACAGACACATCTGCTGTTCAACATGTTTATTAATGATATGGATGGTGCCATAGAAAGCTTTTAGAAAGATGATGTGACACCAGGAAGGACTGAAAACACCTTGGAGGATGGGAGAGCAATTCAGAAGGATCTCCACAGATCTGACTGCCGGGATAGAGCTAATAGGATGATGAGGGGACATGATAGCAGTCTTTGCGTACCTGAAGGGCTATAATAAAGAAGTGGAAAAACTCTCTTGTCCATCCACTCAGGGTCAGACCAATCACTATAGTTGAGGTCAGGAAGAAATGTTATCCCATGGTCAGATTAGTATAGACTGGCAGGGTTTTTGCTTTCTCTGTAGCAGGGGCCATGGCCTTCTTCCTGGGATCTATTGAGAGTACATTAACAGCCTTTCCAGCAACAGGACATTGACCACCACATGGCAGGTTAGGGTGTAATGTCTTGGGTCTTATGTCAGGGTTGACTGTGTAGTTTTGTTAAGAGGTTAGACAACGGATTTGTATAGGGTGGTTGGATAGAGATGATGCTGCCTCAGGCAGGGGGCTGGATGACTTCTGGAGGTCCCTTTCAGCCCTACTTCTCTATGATTCTATGATTAATTGAATATAGTTTCTCATTCTGCTATTTCTGTAAGGCTTTTCTCAGGGTAAAATCACACTTAAAATGCAAGCTGTTGTTTGTAAACAGACACAACCAATGGCATTTTCCAAAGGAATTCATGGAAATTCCTAAGAAATGTTGTTTATTAGGAAGCCCCATTCCTAATTCCTTATTTATGTGTACCAAGAAAAGAGATTAATATGACCATATATTTCAGAAGGTCAACTACCACCCTGCCTGTACAATAAACTTCTTCAATATCAGGATGTCACAAAACTGACATCAGCATTTCTTTCCAGTTCCACCCTGTGATAATAAGAAGTCATTTCAGTAGTCTCAACTGAGCAAAAATAAACACAGACTTTCCAAACACCTGATAAAAAAACTTGATCCTTACAGGTTTCATTCAAATATGTAATCACATTGACACCGGCATGCAAAAAGTAAAACATCTGGAACTGCTTCAGCAACATATACGTGCAGGGAAATGTAGGTAAAGGTATGCATACTTCTTAATTAGTACTCTTTATCCTCATTGTCACAGTGTTGCAGGCATCTTGGTGGTGAGGAGGAGCTGTTTTTGGAGGAGAGAAAGGAGGCAGGAAAGTCTGCAAAATTCAGCTACTACTGGAATTTTACACTAATTTTATTAGCAAATGATTGAAGATCTGGGACTTCAGCCTGAGAAAAAGAAGGCTGAGAGGGGACCTGATAGCAACTTACCACTACACTAGGGGAGTGCATCAAGTTGCTCAGTGAGCAACTGTTCACCAGGACACCTGAGGGGAAAATCAGGAGTAATGGCCACAAACTCCTGGAAGATAAATTCAGGCTCAACATTAGGAAAAATTTCTTCACAGGCATGGTGTCCGGACTGTGGAATAAGCTTCCTCCATGGGTGGTGCAATCACCTACCCTGGAGATATTCAAGAGGAGACTGGACAGTCACCTCGCTGGGGTCCCCTGATCCCCGGTTGTCTTTCCTGCTTGGTGCAGGGGGCTGGACCCAATCTTCCGAGCCTCCTTCCGGCCTTACCATCTATGAATTTATAAATCTATGAAGAGACAACAAAAGGGAACTACGAAAATAGGAAAGTATAGGAAAATACCGTTGAACTAGAGAGAAAAAATGTAGGCAGGGTACTACTTGAATGAATAAGCATTAAGGAAAGCCCCTGTTTGACATAAGAAACAAATGAAATGAGACTCAGAAGTGGAAGCACATGTGTCCAGAGAACAAAGATGATGTAAGTGGGTAAGTGAAACTTGGCCGCTTCCAGAGCAGGAAGCTGCAGGATTCTTGTGCTGGGACAGAAATATTCAGTCTTAGTGAAGGGCGTGTAGCAGGCAGCAGGGGTGGGAGAGGGGGCTCTATTTACAACAGAAATGACAGTGATAATTTGGCTGCTGCCTCAGATGCAGTCGACATATGTGAAAAAGATCAGGAGATCATAGGAAAGACCTCTGTTAAGACACTCACACGCACACAAACACAGAACTGGTTGCTGCAAATAATAGAGGCTACATAAAAGACTTTTACTGATAGCCCCAAGAATGCCTTTTAATAGAGGTGTATATTAAGGAAAGGCTCATTCCCTCGAAGTCAGACATTCAGCCTTGTTTCTTCAGCTTCCAGCAATGCTGGTCACCACTGCGAGTGTGCAAACAAAACGTTATTTATTGGCTGTCTCTGAGGTAGGAGCACACCAGGGGAGTGTGAAATGGAGGACAGAGTGCAATAGGAGTGTGTGGACCTGAACAGATGGCCCACAGGAGTGTGTGGACTGCAGTGTAATTCATATTTTATACACTGACAAAAATGACATGACGATCCTGAACAGACAGATGTGCAGCTATCCCAAAGTAGCTCACACAGAAGAAAGCAATTAACAGCACCTCACCACTAGGCAATAGGACAGCAAGAAAAGTCTACTGTGGCATGGATGCAGACAGGTGACCCCAAAACTAAGAGCACTTATCTCCTTAGTTCTTTTGGGGATAACTCACTACCCTATTTGGCAAAGTTCCTACGGTTTAGGTTTTTGTAAAACCCAGGCCTGTCCACTGTTTTTTTTTTTTTTAATTACACCTGTATGAATGAATCATCTGTCCAGGCCCTTTATTGCTTGTGGGCTGGAAGGACTGGTTCCAAATTGTGCCTCAGGGAAGCCTAGGCTGTTAGTAACTTATATCTCACTCTGTATCTTAGGGTCTCCATGGCTCAAAGTCACTGTACGGTAACCTTTTCTGATCACGCCATCAGACAATGGATCTCCATGAGCTGCCTGTCCCTCAAACTCACACAACTTATTCATTCTTTGTGATTGTCCTTTCTTTCCCATTTCACTGTCTCTCCTAGATTTTCATCCCTAAAAAAAAAATTAAACATCAATGTAGTTGTTTGATCTTTCCATGTTTTTTCTGGGTGGTAATGAAAGTGCTTTCGCCAATGAAAAGACTTTCATTGATGTCCCTGGGTCTTAGGGAAGGGCCAAAGGAAGAAAAGATATCCTTGTGGCTGAAGCAGACATTCAGGCATCGAGAGATTTGAGTGCTCTGCCCATCTCTGCCACAGGCTGTCTTGACTGAGCTTTGGTGAGGCACTTAAATTTCTGGTTTGGTTTCTTTTTTACTCTGGTTTCTTTGTATGGCAGCTGCACATGGTATATTGCTAGTTTTGGTTCATGGTCTTGTTGTGTTAGGTGCTGCATATGCACGTACTGAAAAGATGGTCCTTGCCTCAAAGAGAGTGCAGCCTTGGTGAAAGATGAGCAAAAAACAAATACATGTAAAAGCTCCGGCTGAGGAGGGTGGAGAGCTGAAAGTAAGAGCAAGACCATCCTGATTAAAGAAATGAGCAGAGATCACAGATTACTGGCTGCCTACCTGTTGCAATGTGCTTTATAGGTATTGCATCAGAAATAAGTTTTCAGGAGAACACAATAATGGTTGTGTGAACTTTTGTGGGGAGCCCCTCCCATGCATAAGAGGCAGCATGGAAGAAACCACGATATTCTTAGGGAATATTGGACTTACAAGCAATAAAAGTTAGCACAGCTGGAAAAGTGGAAGTGGGAGCTGACAGCCTGAGACTGATAAGACACGGTATGAAGGGTTGGGCTATGCCATGAAGTGTTTCCCCTCCTTTAAAGTGAGGAAGGGTTGACATTATTTCTCTAGCAACAAGAATGTTGTGAAACTTAATTAATTAAGGATTTGCTGTGTGATTTCAGCTGTTCTGTTGGCCGGCAAAGAATGACTATCCCACCACCCTAAGTTCTCACCTAACTTACATAGACAATTTAATAAATCAGCCTGTCAACTTAATTCAGTCCTTTGCCTGTTCACCTTGGAAACTGCCTATTTGGATTTGTTTAATTTTAATAGTAAGCAGGTTTTTTAAAAGGTCTGACTCCCCAGCCATGACTTCCTTGATGATAAAATACCTTGTTTTACACCCTGCAGCCCCTGTGTGTGTGTGGCACGTGGCAGATTGGGGAGGCAGCAGGCAGCATAGAGGCAGATACAGTGGGGAGCAGAAAGCAGAGCAGAAGATATGGCAGGGAATACAGGGCAGAAAGCAGAGCAGCAGATCAGACAGAAGAAAGGGTTCAAAGTGGCACTAAGGGAGGATGTGCGGCTAATTTGTGGCATGCCTGCCAAAAAGATTGGTCCCCATTGTTTTACAGAGCTATTGTAACAACAAGCCATAACACTGAGCATTACGGAAAGGCTTGCAGAGTTTTCTTTTTTCCAGACTGCACCTAGCAATTGCAAAACTACTCTCTCACTGAGTTGCTAATATATCTAACCAGGTAAAGGCATGTCCAGCAGGTGGGCCCCTCTGTCTTTGACTTTGGCTTTTGACTGTGCACAGTAAGCAGAAGCAAGAAAAGTCTGTTAAAAGGAAAGGAAGAGAAAAGGAAACCACTAAGTCATCTGCAGAAGGTTGATAAGATGGAAGGACCAAAGTTAAAATCTTAAGGCACTGAAACAAAATGCAGCAGCAAACCCAGGCAAAATGGATGACATAGTCAAAGATCAAGGATAAGATATCATACCACTGCCAACTCCCTGGGCAAACTAATCTATCAGTAGATGAAATTTCCAAGGAAAGAATCATGCTAGACCAGTAAACCATTATTGTTGTTGCCTGATTAGACTACTGCATTTTCCCACTGCACATGACTCATTGCACCCATAGCCTAGATTGAATTCCTATGGATCGCGTGTACTTGATGACCCTGTCAGTGATTATATCATAGGCTGGGTTTTTGGTTGTAGTTCTGTTGGTCTAAGGACATAGGTGGGCTGGTTGTTTGAGTAGATGTGGTCTCTTTTATTAGATGAACTGAGTAGCTGAAAAAAAAGTTCTTAGCAAGTTTTCAGGCAGATTCATCCTTTTGCAGGCGTGGGGAGTCTGTGCTGTTCTGAGACCTCAAGCAATGAGAGGAGCTAAAAGTGTGGCAGGATGTCAGCGAGGATGGAAAGAGGTAGAAATTAGAAAGACAAAAGGTAAAGCAGAGAAGTAAAGCAGAGAGGGGCGGGGGAAAGGCTAACAGGAGACATTGTATAGCATATGAGCCATTGTATCTTCCTGGCATTGTATGAGCCACTGTATCTTATTCTAGCCTCTGGTCTTTGATGCTATGGTAGTTCCTACTACTTCCTGTCTTTCTAAAAGTCAGCTTGCCTCTTTAAATGGGAGGAATCTTCTTTGCTTTGCATTTCGGTATCATTAGGTTTGATCACATCCTTTGGTCTAGTTTTTGTAAGAAAAAGAAACATGGAGCAGGGTATTGTGAATGCAGATCTTCAGCCATTTTTTATCCTGGCTGTTCTACTCACTTGACATGTGGTTTGGGAAACAGTCAACATCTACTACCTTGACATATTGTTTGGGCAACAGTTGGCCTGAGTCTGACCACCTGTGTTGTCTGAGGATAATAATGCTCCCCTCCCCCACCTCATCTCAAGAGTGCTGGAAAACTCAGTAAAATAAAATGTGCCAAGAGCAAAACAGAACAGCACCAAATTGCAAAGCAAGCTGCACTGAGTAGAGCTGTGGTGGAGGCAGTAAGAAAGGTTCGTCTACTTATACATGAAAAGTGCTGCACCCAGGTTCAGAAAATATCTGCCATCGATACAAAATAGTGACATACAAACAGAAAGCTTCGCCCATCACATTCATCTTTGGGATTAGTTCCAATAAAGGATCTATGCACCTACAAGTTAAGCACTGAAATGTGCCTCTCCTGGATTGGTATCTAAAACCCAGGGAAAGATTTATAGGGTCTCTCTACCATGCACCTCAGAATGGCAACCTAGAAACCCCACACGCTGAGCTGCAACCCAAGAGCTAGCCAAGAAGAAATGCTGAGCACGGTGTGTTTGAAACTCCGCTCCTGTTTAGATGTAGGTACCTGATGCAGAAGGTGCAGATAGCCACCTCTACCCACTCACACGCCAGAGGCCAGAATCCTTGCCTGTGGGTAGGTGCCCACATTTGTTCTTTGTAAGACCTGAGAAGGGCTCACAACTTTCTTTAAAAGATGCTTATCCGTTTTTATACAGCCTAGTAGATAATCATGTAGGAAGTGGAAACTTGGGTCTAGGCCCACCTGATCCTGAGGACATTTAAATCCATGTCAGCTCTCTCTCAGGAGAGTGCCTTAAGCACTAGCTAGACAAATAAGCTCGACTGGCATGAAGTAGGGTCTCTCCATCTTTCCTAATGAAGCAATGTCACTATGTAAAATGGAATTCAAGATTTGTAGGCCCAAAAGAGAGAGGAAAAAGGGAGTATGACTGTGTAGTCTAGTGAACAGTGCAATCACCATGGAGAATGTATTTTTATACAATGACTGTTTACTGTAAAATGCATGAACAGTTCTTGGATGGGAATCCAGGCCCACCCTAGAGGTCGGTGGTTAAGACAATCTCTTGGGAAGCGGGTATTGTGGTCTTCCACCCCACCAGAAAGACCTATAGCCTTGGACTCCCACTTCCTGGATGAGTGCTCTAACCACAAGGTCATTATATCAAAGATGGGCACTAATGCCAACACTTTATCTACCTTCTCGGGCAGCTATATTTTAAAAAGAGTGAATTCTGGTTTCTTTGGTCGAAGAAAGGTTACTGGCTCATGCCCACAGTAGAAGGAAAGGATTCTGGACTCTGGATCTCAAGCAGACGGAGGCAACTGCTTGCAATCCCTGCTGAGGCAGAGAGATTTCAGAAACCCTTTGATGCTCGGCATTTCCTTTTGGTTGGCTCTAAGCAGCGTGCAGGACTTGTTTGGATTTCTGTGGAAGCACCTAACTGTCCCCATGGCCTAAACAGGAAGCCAAGGTACCTCGCTGTGGATTCTGTTCCAAGGACCAAGCATTACAATTAGGCATTGCAATGCTCAAATCCATAGGTGCCTGTGTCGTACATCGGATCTATTCCTTTAAGGTTTTTTTTGCGTCTGTGCCCTAATTTCAGCCTGACTCCATAACGCTGGTCTCTTCCAGTGTGGTGTGCAATCAAGAGCTGTGGCTGTTTCTACAAAGATACAGATCTAAATTGGGCAGGTAGTAGAGGGAAGTCATTAAAGCAATGGTCACCGGTATGAAATCAGTGGAGAAATGTTGTATTATAGGAAAGGATTTGGGGTCTGATCCTGGTCCAAGTCAATGGAGCAGAATCAAGCTCTGAGAGGGGATCAGTCCAGTCCTGCAGAGTCTGCCAGTTTTGGACTTGATCCCAGCTTGACCTCCCTGCTTGATTTTAATCAGCTTGTGAACAAACATTTACTAAAGTAACAGCAAACAAGGGAGTCTCTGTAAGGTGTAAGGACTGAATGCAAATTGCAAACATATGTAAATTGAAATAATTTAGGCTAATTTCTTGGTTCTGAATTCAGTGACAGACAAAGTACTCATTTTAGAAGGCTCATTCCATGCATTTAACTACTGCTTTGTCCAGCTCTTCAGTGGCAGAAGATAATTTAGCATAATCCTTTTACTGTAATGTCCAGATTTTTCCACAAAGATTACAAAAAACCCCCAAAGGGTTTCATTCTAAAGAGGGCTTGTTGTGTTACAGTGCTGCTAGCTGTTTGTTTAAATGGGCTGAAATGGATGCAAATTTGAGAATTAGTAGAGAAAGGAGCATAGTCTGATGCTGGGGAGAATTATGGAGCTGTCCCAAATGAGTGACTCATAGCCATAACAGTCCCTGCGCGCTGAGTGCTGCTGTATGCTTGTTTTAACAAATGATAAATAATTTTAAAAAGTTACACTTTGCATACTCTGGAGTTAGGTCTATATCACTTTAAATATGACCACCCTCCAAACCAAAATGGTATATGCTCATCTTGTTGTAAATCATTGTGGCTCCATTGACTTTAATGGAGTTTGGCCAATTTACTTCAGCTGAGGCTCTGGCTCTGGGAATTTTAGTAAGGAAGAGTCTGAGATAACAATGGGAGAAGCTTTATTTTTCTGGCAGAGGCTCTAGCTGTTAATCTCATCAGTGTCTGTTTCTTTACCTCTTGTTTTGAATTGAGGTTGAAATAATGTTGGATTATTTTTTTTCTCACGGTATTTTTTAGCCTTGAGTTTCTGCTGAAATCAGGAAGTTATAGGATGCATGAAAATTATTCTTAAACATGAGTTTTTTTAGTCTTAAAGAGGGACAGAGCTTAGGGTTCTATTCAAGTTTGAAATGAAAATTCAAGCTATTGCTCATTTTGCCTGAAAAAAAGTTTTCTCATCTCTAGTTCATAGCTAAGTTCAGTGTGCTCAGGAGTGTAGTCAATGACACACTACAGGATAGGAGTATTGGTGAGATGGGAGTCCAGGAAGGGTGGTCGCTCCTAAAGGAAGTAGAGGAGATGATCCCAGTGTGAGAGAAAGGGAGGAAAGGGGCAAAAAAACTTCCTTGGCTAAACAGAGAAATCCAGGGGAGCCTAAGGGCAAAAAAGGAGGCATATAGGCAGTGGAAGCAGGGGGGAGCTACCAAGGAGGAGTATACCTACTTGGCCTGCACTTGCAGGGAAGCAGTTATAAAGGTCAAAGCAACTACGGAGCTGAGGCCAGCAACACAAATTAAAGATAATAAAAAGTCTTTTTTTTAGGTATGTAGGGAGTAAAAGGAAGGTGCAGGGCAGCATAGGACCCCTGCTAAACAAGCAGGAGCAATTAGTGAGAGACAGGAGGGACAAGGCTGAGCTCTTCAATGAGTTTTTTGCCTCAGTGTTTCTGAACAACCGTCAAGATAAATCTCCAAATGGGTTCTTAGATGGGCATCAGAGGGACACCACCCTACCAACTGTCAATGCTGACTTGGTGCAGAGTCACTTGGATGGACTGGATGTGTTCAAGTCAGAAGGCCCGGATGAGCTGCATCCGAGAATACTGAAGGAATTGGCCGGTGTCATAGCAGAACCACTGACACGGCTGTTTGAGCACTCAAGGCACTCAGGTCAGGTCCTGGAGGACTAGAAAAGTGCCAATGCGGTCCCTGTTTTCAAGAAGGGGAGGAAGGAGGATCCGAGTAATTATAAGCCAGTCAGTTTCACCTCCATCCTTGGAAAAGTCTTTTAAAAGATTATTAAGGATCATATTTGTGTGAGTCCAGCAGGAAAAATAGTGCAGCAGGGCAACCAGCATGGATTCATAGCTGTTAGATCATGCCTGACTAATCTGGTTTTGTATTATGATCAGGTCACAAAATGCTTAGATGCAGGAGCAGAGGTGGATGTCATTTTCTTGGATTTTAGGAAGGCCTTTAATATGGTATCTCATCTCATTCTCATGAATAAATTAAGAGGATGTGACTTAAGTGTTTACATGATCCAGTGGGTGGCAAATTGGCTTGGGGGTTTAACCCAGAGAGTGGTAGCAAACAGGTCGGTATCAACCTGGAAGGATGTGGGTAGTGGGGACCTGCAGGGCTTGGTCCTTGGCCCTGTACTCTTTAATATCTTCATCAGTGACTTGGATGTGGGTGTGAAGTGTACTCTGTCCAAGTTTGCAGATGATACTAAATTGTGGGGTGAAGTGCACACTCCAGAGGGTAGGGAACAATTGCAGGCAGACCTGGACAGTTAGGAAAAGTGGGCAAAACACAATAGGATGCAGTACAACAAGGACAAATGCAGAGTGCTGTACCTAGGGAGTAAAAATATCCAGCACACCTACTGGCTGGGAAATGATCTTCTCAGCATCACAAAAGCAGGAAAGGGATCTCACAGTCATAGTGGACTCCAAGATGAACATGAGTTGCTAGTGTGATGAAATCATCAGCAAAGCTAACCACACTTTGTCATGCATCCGCAGATGCATGACAAATAGAACCAAGGCGGTGATACTTCCCCTCTTTGTGGCATTGGTCAGATCACAGTTGGAGTTCTGCATCCAGTTTTGCACGCCATACTTTAAGAAGGATGTGGATAGCCTCAAGAGGGTCCAGAGGAGGGCCACTCATATGGTTATAGGTCAAGCCCTATGAGGAGAGACTAAGGGACCTGGATCACTTCAGCCTCCACAAGAAAAGGCTGAGAGGTGATCTTGTGGCTGCCTACAAATTCATTAGGGGTGCAGCAAAGAATCAGAGATGTTTTGTTAATCAGGGCACCTCTTGTACTAACAAGGAACAATGGATACAAACTAACAGAGAGCAGATTTAGGCTAGACATCAGGAAGAACTTTTTCATGGTAGGGGTGGCCAAAACTTGGAAAGAGCTTCCAAGGGAGGTGGTGCTCTCCCCTACCCTGGGGGTCTTTGAGAGAAGGCTGGATAGGCATCTGGCTGGGGTCATATGACCCCAGCACCATTTCCTGCCCAGGCAGGGGGTCAAAATCGATGATCTGTTGAGGTCCCTTCCAACACTAGCATCTATGAAGCATCTAGTTAGAAGCCATATTTCCTAAAATCCATGAATCATTTATTTCCTTATGGACAGTGCGAGGATTCCTGAACTCATCTGGCCCTTCTATTACTATTCTATGGTCCTCATCCATGTGGGCATGAATGATGCAGCCAGGAGTAGTCCAGACCACATGAGTGACTACAAGGCTCTTGGGGCCAGGATTAGGAAGTTGGAAGCACAGGTGGTCTTCTCATTAATCCTCCTGGTCAGCGGTCACTGTCAACGCTAAGATGCCTGCATCGGAGAAGTCAACCTGTGGCTCTGTAGTTGATGTCATCATGTAGGTTTTGGCTTCTAGAACAACGATCTGCACTTCCATGAGAGGTGTCCTGGGATGAGATGGTCTTCATCTTTCTTCTAAAGGTTAGAGTCTGTTCTCTTGCAGGTTGGCTGATCTCCTCCAAAGGGCTTTAAACTAGGTTCATCAGGGGATGGGGATGCAGTGGACAACAAGAACCATGAACCATGCACTGGATCAGCCCAGGTAAGCACTAAGGGGCCTGATAAACATCAGGACAGGAGGGTACCAAAGACACCGAATGGGGGGCTTAAATGTCTCTACAGTAATGCTAGGCACATGGGGAACAAGCAGGAGGAACTTGCACTCCAGCTTGCAAGCAACAACTTCAACCTGGTTGGGCTAACTGAAACCTGGTGGGACCCTACTCATGATTGGGTGGTAGGCATTGAAGGTTATAGGTTGAACAGATGAGATAGAGTGGGGAGAAAAGGGAACGGGGTGTTGCTCTATACGTTAAGGAGCAATATACATCTTCTATAATCAAAATGGGACCAGAGGAGGGCCAAACTGAGGAACGGTGGTTTAGGATACAAGGGGGTCGAGGGGAAAGGGACTTGGTAGTGGGGGGTCTACTATAGACACCAGGAGGATGAGCTAGACCTGGAATTCTCTGAGCAGCTCTCAGAGGCCATACAGTCAAGAGATATGGTTGTCAGTTAGCCCAACCAGGCTGAAGTTGTTGCAAGGGTGATTGTTCCTCAAGGAAGCGATCCTTTTGGTGCAGAAGGAGGCAATCCCACTGTGTAGAAAAGGGTGCAAAGGGGCCAAGAAACCCTCCTGGATAAACAGGGAACCCCAGGAAAGTCTAAGGGCAAAAAGGAGGCATACAGGCTGTGGAAGCAGGGGGTAGCTACCAAGGAGGAGTACACCTCCTTGGGTCACACTTGCAGGGAATCAAGAAGGCCAAAGCAGCATTAGAACTCAGTCTGGAGACAAAAATTAAGGACAACAAGAAGTCCTTCTTCAGGTATATAGGGAGCAAAAAGAAGGCTCAAGGCAGCATAGGACCCCTACAGGATAGATAAGGGCATTTGGTGACAGATAGGAGGGACAAACCAGAGCTCTTCAGAGTTTTTTGCCTCTGTCTCACCTCTATCCTTGGGAAAACCCTTGAAAAAATTATCAAGGATCACATCTGTAGGAGTCAATATAATGCTGAAGGGCAACTAGCACCGGTTCATAGCAGGTAAATCCTGCCTGACTAACTTTGTTTCTTCCTATGACCAGGTCACTAAATGCTTAGATGCAGGAGTCAAGGTAGATGTCATCTACATAAGAAGGCCTTTGACATGGTATCCCATCCTATTCTTATAAACAAATTGAACAGCTGTAGCACAGATGAGTACACAGTCATGTGGGTGGCAAATTCGCTTAAGGGTCATACCCAGAGACTGGTGGTGGATGGGTGGGTATCAACCTCAAAAGATGTGAGCAGTGGGGTCCCCCAAGACTCGGGCCTTGGGCCGGTGCTGTTCAATATCTTTATCAGCAACTTGGATGAGGGTGTGGAAAGCACTCTGTCCAAATTTGCAGATGACACCAAACTATGGGGTGAAACAAACACACTGATGGGAAGCAACTGAATCCAGGGAGACCTGGACAGGTTAGAGAATTGGGCAGAGAACAATAGGATGCAGTTCATCAAGGACTAGTGCAAGATGCTGCATCTAGGGAGAGGGAATCCTCAGCATAACTATAGCCTGAGGAATGGCCTTCTCAGCAGCACACAGGCAGAAAGAGATCTTGGAGTCATTGTCGACTCCAAGATGAATATGAGTCATCAATGTGACCAAGTAATTAGCAGAGCTAACCGCACTTTGTTATACATTAATAGGTTCACCACAAACAGGTCCAGGGAGGTGATGTTCCTCCTCTGTGTGGCACAGGTCAGGCTACAGCTAGAGTACTGCATCCAATTCTGGGCACTGCAATTCAAGAAGGATGTGGATAACCTTGAGAGGGTCCAGAGGAGGGCCACTCGTATGGTTAGAGGCTTGCAGGGAAGGCCTTATGAGGAAAGTGTGAGGGACCAGGACCTTTGCAGCCTCCTCAAAAGATGGCTGAGAGGGGGATCTTATGGCAGGATACAAATTCACCGGGGGGGGGGGGGAGGGGGCAGCAGGGACTAGGAGATGCTCTGTTTACCAGGGTACCCCTTGGAATAACCAGGAACAATGGCCACAAGCTGATAGAGTAGATTTAGGTTGTACATCAGAAGGAACTTCCTCGTGGTTAGGGTTGCCAGAATCTGGAACGGGCTTCCAAGGGTGGTGGTGCTCTCCCCTACTTTGGGGGTCTTCAAGAGGAGACTGGACAAGCACCTGTTTCCAGTTTTGGGCCCCCCACTACAGAAAGGATGTGGACAACTTGGAGAGAGTCCAGCAGAGGGTATGGAAAATGGTTAGAGGGCTGCTACACATGACTTCGGAAGACACATTAGAAAGAACTTCTTCACAGTAAGGGTTGCCAAAACCTGGAATGGGCTTCCAAGGAAGGTGGTGCTTTCCCCTACCTTGGGGGTCTTTCAGAGGAGATTGGACAAACACCTGGCTGTGGGGTCAGACTCAATTATCCTTTGAGAGCCCTTCCAACCCTAGCATCTATGAATCTATGAAAGTATGTCTTATAGGGTGCATCTACATGTCACCCTATGCCAACGTAGTGATGCACTACATCATCGCATGGCAGTGTAGCAATCACATGGGTCAACACATGATCACTGGCTATGCCATAGCAGCATGCTGCCCAGCTATAGTGCTCGGCTATGGCAATGTAGCTGATGAATCTAACCGTGCGCCGCTTGTACTCCACAGTACAGGCAGCTACTGTGCCATGTTTTAATACTTCCCCCAAGCAAGTACTAAAACATGGTGCAGTACTGACATCATCATATGGTGATGTATAGACACGCCCATAGAAACTGACATGCTGAAGGTGTAGTGTGAAATTGTTTCATGAGGGGGTTAGCTCCTGCTTTCATGTATTTGCACTGTTCTTTCCAGGGATGTGCAGGAACACTTAAATCAAGGATTTCCTGATTTTTGAAGATTTGAGTTGGGATTATGAAAGCCCATGCTCTGGAAAGTTAGAGCGAGCAGACAGTTCTGTTGTATGGAATCACCCTTAACTCAACCTTAATAAAACTTTTTGTAGGTGCTTATGTGCTATTAGAAAATGTTAAAAATGACATTTCAATGAAACATATTTAAAAGGCTCATTATTTTTGGCCAGTGCTACATAGGGAGTGTGAAGATATTTATATGATTTTATATTCCTTTTCCCAAAAAGATCAAGTAGCTGTTTGGCACGAAGCTTGGTGGGTATGGGTTTACTGCCTTAGAATGACCTTTTTCTTTTGATTAAGTTGGGCTGCCACAGAACCAGCCTCTTTGGCCTCAGTGAACTTGTGTAATTGAGAAAAGGCCATAATTTCAGTGTGTTGGGAGGGGGGTACTTTTCTTTGAAGAATAAGATATATGTACAGTAAAGAAGCAGCAGCTGGCCACCCAAAGCTTTTGGGTTTTATCCACTCTGAAGTTTCCTGTGTGTTAGCAAAGTGTTTTTCAGTATGGTTTTCCACAGATTTCTGCTACCGTGGTTGTGCTGTTGTCCCAGAATGGTTTTAATGTGATTTGATTTGCTTTTAAAAAGATTAACAAGATACAGCCTGTCCACAGCAGCTGACCTAACTGATTTATCAGAACTCCAGAAGACTATGTATGTCCATACGTCTGTATTGCTTCGCTGCTGAGCCCAGGGCTGCTGCTGCGAAGCAAGCAAGGCCCAAGTGCTCCCATGCCACACCTGCCCAACCTGACAAGTAAGAAGACAGCTTAGGAGGGTGCTTATGGCATCCTCTCCCAAGGGAAAGAGCAAATTTAACAGCATGTTAGAACCTGTTCCCCCAGCCTTTCAAAAGGCTTGTCTATCCTGCAGTATCTGTGAGTCCCAGAGAGCGGAGGGACAGACCAGCCCACCAAAGCCAAAAGTGTATCAGTAGGGACCTGCCTAAATCATAGTGAAACAAAGGGTTTTTCATAGCCTGCTTGTGGCGTGCAGAGCCAATTTTTCCGGGCTTTTTGCAGCAGCCCTGCCCCTCTGCGGTGGTTGGCGCAGAGGCCCCCACCCCTCGGTGCTGATCGCCAGAGGGGCCTCAGCCGGGAGAGGAAGGATGAGGGGGCAGCTGTCATCTTGTCTGCTGCCCTTCGAGCCACCCCGCCAGCTGGCACCTTTTCCTCCCAGCAGCGAGGACTGCTGGCTTCCGCTGGGGAACCAGCATATTTTTATTAAGGGTTTTTTTTGTTGATTTCATGGACAATCTTGCATTTTGCAGTTTCCACAAAATCCGCAAAACTGCGAATTAAGTAGGTGTCTCTTAATTAGTGAAGGATGCTCTGGTCTCATCTCCATTACTCACCCTCAAACCTTTGGTTTCCAATTGGGCTTGAGAGTGGCCACTGGGGAATAAGCCTGGAGCAGTCTTATTGGTTCGTTTCTTAGTGGATATCCTGAGCTTATCACAGATATAACTTTAGGCAATAAGCATTTAAGAGTGGGGGACCATCTTTCACTCTCTTACTGTAGATTAGGAAAAGTGGTTGAATGTATGTTCTACGTAGGATATAAATGGCCAAAAATCCTGCTAAGGGTGTTACATTGTCTTTATGCTAGGGAAAAGTGGTCAGGTTTACTTCTGACTTAGCTCAGGGCTGTCCAGCTTCTGTGAAGCTGGGGGGCCACTCGCCACATGGGCCATATATTGCAAGAGTGGCCCCACTGGGACTCCCACACCTCCCCTGCTACATGGGTGGCACTGATGGCATGCAGCCCCCTATTCCCTGCCACATAGTCAAGTTAGCTGCTCACAGACTGTATACCAGCCCCTTGTGAGTTGTATGCAGTCCATAAGCCACCAGTTAGACAGCCCTGACTTTGCTAATTCATGTTGGCTCCAAGTGAACTAAAGTGAGCCACTTCTAGTCTCGACAAAGCCAGTTTTTGCAGGTACGGTGCCTGACTACCCACGGAAGCCTCCCACTGTTACTTCTTCTCCCAACAAAAATGAAACAACAATAATAATTTCATTTTGTTATTCAGACATTTATAATAATACCAAATCAGTGACAGCAGCAGCAGCAGCAGTTTTTAGCCTGCTCAGCTGAGCAATGTCTTTTCTTTTTAAACTTAAAGTTTTATGTTTTCAAAATCAAATTAAAGGGAAATGGGAAGGTGAAGCCTTGAAATGCCCCACTGCCTTTGCTAATGAGCATTGTTTTGCTCCCAACTTACTGAATTTCTTCCTCAAGGGATTCTTGTTTCTTTTGCTTTTACATTTTAAACCCAAAGCTGTTCCTTTCAGTTCTGAGCAAACATCTGCTCTAATGAGAGTGCTTATAAAAACAACATTAGGGTAAATTATTTAGTACCTTTTATTTAATATGGGGGGAGAGAGAGAAAAAAAATTAAATGGAGCATTGAGGAAATTCTTGTTTGTTTATTTTGTTCTCCAAAGTGGTTCATTTCACCCACCAGTGTTTTTCCTCCGTGACAAGCCCCCTCTCCTGATTGAAAACAGGCTCTCTAATAAAAGTGGTTTAAGATCACAGTGATAACTTAAATGCAAGAACATGAATAAAAAGCACCCTTGGAGAAAAGGCCCCATCTGCTTATATGTGATATTGGGAAAGGGCTGCATAATGCAGAGTAGTGATTGCTACCAGGTGTACAACATATTAGTATCCTACATGTATGGTCTCTGAACTATATAACCATGAGAAAAAAGAGAGAAAGAGAGAGACATTCAAGAATACTATAAAGCAGGTCCTAAAATTTACATTTGACCTCTTTGATCGTAGTCAGTACAATAAAAAAAAAGTCCAGAACACAAGTTGTGGCTTGATCCTGAACTTATAGATATCAATGGCAAACTCCCATTGGCTTTAACGGTGCAGGATCTGGCCTTTGTTTGCTGACATGGGATAGTGCTACAAGGCTGCCTGGGACATTTCACTGAACAAGTGGTTTTTATTTTAAATCTTTTACAGAAATTCATTTTTCATTAAGTCAGCTCTTCGCCCCTTCTTCAAGGCTCTGGGAAGTATTACACAGCATTACAACAGGCATTTCAAACAGCAAATTGTGAATTTGGGGGAAGCACTTCAAAGCATGGTTATGGGACATCTCAAAAACCAGGCACACTAGTAGAAGCCGGGCAAACAAAAATCCCCTTATAGAAAGCAACAACCCAGTAAGCATTAGTAACCATTCCAGGGATCTTTATTTGACACATCTATTGTGATAGTACCAATAGGCCATAACCAGCACCCATTATATTAGCTAGTGTACACATATAAAATAGAAGACTGAAAAGACATGAAGGGTGAGTTTGGGGCAAAAGAGGGAAGGAAGTATCTATAATAAATATAGACACTGCTTTTGAAACAATTTCACCATTAGGGTTTACATACATGGTGTCTTATAGCAATACAGCCATGCAGTTAAATTCCATTTAAGTAAGTTATCCTGCCATAAACACTTTTATAGTACTATAACTGTATCTTCATTAGGGATTTGGAGAGTTGTGCCACTTTAGTTGTACTGCTACTGGCCCACTCCACAGAACATTACTTTTTAAAAATGTGCCAGTAGTTAAAGCAGTACAGCTTTTATGTATAGACAAATCAATCCATCATAATGATCAGAATTCACCTTCTGCTTGGTCATTATCAGGTAGCAGGTTTCTGTTTACAAGCCACCAGATGGGTGTTTTGAGGACGGGTTAAAGAAGGACAAACAGGTGTCTTTATTGATTTTAACTAAGAGCTTTCCTCACTCGTGTGTGATTTAGTAGTTTAGTAGAGCAGTGTTTCTCAACCTGTGGGTCGTGACCCAAAAGTGGGTCACAAACACATATGAAAGGGTCATGAACAAACTTTAAAAATGGATTCTCCTTTAAAGGAAAAAAACGTGGGAAACTCTGGGTTTCCCCTTGCAGGCTGGCATGGTTCCAGCCTTCAAGGAGCTGCTTGGGGCTGGGGGAGTGTGAGGAGGGCAATCAGGCAGGGAGGCACCACATGCATGTGCATGTGCACATGCACACATGCGCACAGCAGCCAGTCAGCATGACAGCAGCTCCTGTAGCTCCCTGCAGGTAAGTCTATGAGGTGGGGCAGGGGGCATAGACAATGCATTGGAGGGGGAAGGGGATGGGACAACAAGGTGACATGTTGGGGGAGTATGTGGCAGCATGTACCCCTCCTCCCCGCAGATTTGTGTGCTGCCCACAGCAGGCACAGGGCTGCAGCCTGGCTGGACTGGCACAGGTAGGGGCTACCTCCATAGCCCAGCAGGCAGGACCCAGCGCAGGCAGCGGATTGGGGTAGTGAGACTCATTGCTGCCTTTGCCAGGACCCCCACACCAGCTGTGCCAGCAGCATGAGGAGTAATGGACAAGGGGGCAGAATGAGCAATTGAGGAGAGCAGCAGTGATGGCAGCTGGCCTCTCGTGGCAGGGTATAGCCACGGGCCAGTGCACGAGCAGCTGGTGGCAGGAGGAGGTGAGGACACCAAAGCCCCTTCCCCCTATCCTTTACTGCTCGTGCTGCTGGCAGTGCAGCTGGCGTGGGGGTCCTGCTGGTGGTGGTGGCGGCAGCAACAAGTCTCGCAATCCTGCTTTGCACTCCTGCATTGGGTCCCACTTACTGGGCCATGGAGGTGGCTCCTTCCCATGCCAGTCTCGTCAGGCTGCAGCCCTGTGCCCACTGTGGGCACGTACATTTAGGGAGGCGTGTGCCCCCCCCATACCCTCACTGCCCCAGACACCAACTCCTTGCCCCACACATTGCAGAGCTGGGGGCAGGGGGAAGTGGCAGGGGGAGAGAGGGGCACTGGCAGGACCAAGGGGGTGTTTTCTACTTAAACTATTTACTGGGTTGGGACAGGCTATTGATATTTACAGATGAGTCCTGGTACAAAAAGGGTTTGAGAACCACTGCCCTAGAGGCTCTTAGCTGTCCCAACTATCTCCATCCATTCCAGTCTGCTGTGTGCCTTCATCCTCCAGTTGTCCACATTTAATTTCTATAGGTCTGACACTACATCATCTAGCCATCCTCATCTTGGTCTTCTAGGAAGCCTTCTCCCCTCCTCTCCAATTGGGAAGGGGTCTGATTTTCTTCCATAGGCACTAATTCTCGATTCATAGAGAGACATTTTAACACATTCATTTTTTTTGTTGAAAATTCTTAATTCAGTTAATATGCTGTCCTAGCCATATGTCATATTGTAAGCATGTATCATATCTCACTTGTGTGGGAGTGTATGGTAGAAAGTGCCAATGTGCTTATTGAGAAAGGAAATTGGGAGGTGATCAAGGTTGCCATCATGAGTGGAGTATAAACATCAAGCTTTTGTGGGGGTGCATGAAAAAAAGGACAAAGAGAGGATTAGGGTTGGCCAGAAAAAATTGCTCCTGAAATTGTTTTTTGACAGAAAATCCAAACTAAACAACTTTTGTGATCATCTAGAAAAATGGCTACTGAAATCCAGATTTCCAAAAACATCCATTTGGAACCACCGCTCTGGTATCTCATGGAAAGTGTAGTTTGGTGCCTCTCCAATGAGCTGGTATCTCATTTTGTCAGCTGTGTCCCTGGCCACACTACGTATCCCATGATGTACAAAAGGTCAGGGGTCACATAATGTATCACAGCAGATTAGCAAAAAGAGTAACCAGGATGTATCATTGTAGGCATCTGGGCAGGAAGCCCAGAAGCACTGCAGAAGCATATTTATATTACAGTGCTCAGTTCTGAAAGCAAAAGAACATTTGGAGGTTTTTGCTGAAGAGTATCTTTCATTGACAGGCAGAAAGAGTCTTCACCGAAAAAACAAAAAACAAAATGCATGGAAAATTTTGACAAAACTTTTTTCTTTTCCTTGTCACGTATTTTCCAAGGGAGGAAAAACATTTTCCAGTTTAAAATTTTTATTATTTATTTGCACCTCTCCTATTGAGTTCTACTCATTTGCTTAAGAATATACATCACCTTAAATATATTCCTGAACGAAGGCCAAAGGGATTGAAGAATTTGCCTAACATCACACAAAAAGTCTGTGAAAGATGTTTGAATAGCTTGCAGTTTTTCTGACACCTGGCCCAGTGTCTTAACCACAAAAACATCTTTCCTTCCTTTCCTTGTTGAAATATGGGGCCACAACATTATATGGAAAGTTAAATTCCTGCTACGTGCTGCTATGACATTCTTCAGTACTGTAAATGTGTTAGCTCCAGTGTCTTAACCCAATTCCAGACCAGGTAGTGATGGCATGCCTACCTGAATTCCCCCTGCCATTTCAAATGTGAGCTATAATTAATTTTCCTGTCCATAGCTGTTGCATAGCAGAATGGTGAAATATGTTGCTTGTGGTCATATCGCAAATCAGTAGCACAACTGAACTGAGGTCCTCCCTTCTAGACTTCATGGCCTCCCAAGGATCTGACCTCTAGTCTCTTTGGGTGTGTCGAGTCTAGCCCAGCTGTGTGGTATGTGGCACCACAAACATGTCTGCAGTGCCACATACTGCAGTCAGGTGTTCTCCACTCTGCAAGGGCACACTGCCCATGTGTATGCTGCTCCATTTTTCTTTTTCTGTGTTTTTTTTTGATCCCTGGCAAAAAAAGCTGTGGGAAAAAAAAAACAGAACAGTGCAGGCATGGGCAGCATGCACCACTGAAAAGTGGAACTGGGCCGTGGCTGCCAGCCAGGCTCTACCCAGCAGCATCACCACTGCTGCAGCCCTGGGAGGCCCCCCGGACCACAGGTAAGGGTGCTGGAGCCAGCACAGTGCTGGCCCCAGCCTCCCCGAATGTCCCTAGGGTAACTTGCCACATGCCAAAGCACGCATGGCATAGGCATTCCCCAGGGATAGGTAGCTGCAGTGCAAGGTGTGCTGCTGCTACTTCTCCCTGGGGAACCAAATGTCCACACTCATCTGGATACGGCCTTTGTGTCTCCTTTCCCTCATCTATAAAACAGAGATAATTTGGAGAGTTATAAAAGTGATATGTACTGTAACTATGAATTATTGGATATCCAAGGATTATCTGCCTATTATTTTGTGATTAGCTGGCTGCTATTCACATAGATTCAGACATAATTTTTCATTAAATCAATTTGGTTCCTTATTTGCCCCCTATCTCAGCAAGCCTTTCCTAATAGCCAGATTGTATACTACTGTAACACAGAAGATGAAGAAGCCAGGCAGTTACTGGGATGGGAAGAAGAGTAAAAAGACAGATCATCTGAAGTTTCTCAGCTGGAGTAATAAAATGTATATGGCCCTGGAGTGTCCTTTGTCTGGTTTTGGACCATAAAGTCTGCATGGCATGGAACCTGTTTATTTGAATTAGCAGGCTTGGAAACCTTCACATACTTGAAGTGCTGTGAATCCATCATTGGTATTGTAAGCCTAAATGGAAAAGGATTCCAAACTACACATGGAAATAAGGTGATAGAAAATGTAAAGTTATCAAAAGAAGGAGTTCATTTCAATTCCAAACCACTTTCTATATTTGTTCATTACTGAAAAAAATATTTTAGTAGCATTTAGTCATAATATATCAGAAAATATCCATCAGTTCAACCAGGTACTCACTCGTGATTGTCCTACAAGACAGTGCATTTCCGTTCATAGAATCACAGAGAAGCAGGGCTGGAAGGGACCTCCAGATGTTATCTAGTCCAACACCTTGCCTGAGGTACATCATCCCTATCCAAACCATCCTCTACATGCTGCTTACTGCTTTATTTAAAATCTTTTTTAGTGTTGTAGTAGTTGTGATGGTCCAGGGAATATGCAAAAAACAAACTTTGTTTGCTAATATTTTTGTTGAATTAACAACATAGTTGGTCCAAATCTCTGATCGTTATGTTGTTGCCGGCACAAGGTGCCCGAGGGAGGCAACAATTGGGTTCGTTGCCCGGTGCGTCGCGCCAAATTAGAACACTGGGGGGAGAAGTAGACAGAGTTTATTTGAGCTCAAGTAAAAGGCGCAGGGAGACTGTATTGTCTCAAATCCTGCGCGCCTAGCCCTGCAACAGTGTATTTTTATACCTTGGTCAATTTTCTGCAGTGGTTTTCCACTAGTTGGCCCCCCTCTTCCTCCCCTTTCCCTCCTCCCTTCTCTCTCTGAGCAGTGCCCTTGCATTCCACAGATAACAGTTTTAGCTTGCCTGTTTTCCAGAAGGACAGGAGATTACAGGCACCATAGAAAGGATTATAAAGGTTGGGCAAGGGGGGGCCCTGGCTCGTCCGGGCCTAGAGCAGAGGGGCTTCAACGACACTCGTGGTCTTCCATCCCTCTGAGTTACCTAGGGTTATGCCCAGTGACACCAACAACTCCCCCCTTTGAGAATACTCAACAAAGTTTTGGCTGAGTTTTCTCATATTCTGAAGATAAAAAGCGATTAAGTGTTTGGGGATTGGGATCTTATAGTGAAGCGCTCGGGGAGGGGGATACACAGACTTTGCGCAGGAGGGCATTACAGCACACAAATAAGAGAAGGGTAATTAAACACAACACAACACCGGTGACCAGGAGGTGAAGAATGCCCATTCCTAGGCCTCCGAGGTTGGGCAACCAGCTCCAGAGAGAATCAAAAACAGTGGGTTCACGTTCCTGACTTTTCCACTGCTCAAAAGCCTGTTCGGCTGACAAAATGTGTTTTTTAATATCTTGGAAATTTTCTGGGATATAAGTACAACATTTGTTCCCAATTAGAGCACATACCCCCCCCCCCGAGATGCTAAAACATAATCTAGAGCCTGATGGTTTTGAAGAGATAATAAATGAAGTTGATAAATCTTGGAGTTAAGGCTCTTTTCAATAGCTAAAGTGTCACTGGCAAATTTTGTAAGAAACGCAGAAAGTTGACGATACAGTTTGGCTAACCGGCCCACTCCATACGACAGGAGAAAGATCATGCCAAATCTGTCTCGTGATGAATCCAGTTCTTGTGTCCATCGACCTTTGCCACTGTGTGGGAAACTAGTAGGACAGTGTGAGGTCCTTTCCGCTTCTCTTGGAGGGGCTCATCCTTCCAGCTACGAACGAGCACGGAATCCCCCGGCTGTAACGAGTGGACTGGAGCATCCAGCGGAAGAGGCCGCAAGTCTTTAGTGTACCTATAGAGAGAAGAAAGAACAGCAGACAGAGAGCACATATACCGTGACAAAATATTACATCCTATTTCCCACTCCCCTGCTAGAACCGGCGTCCCGTTCATAGGCCATGCCCTTCCAAACATAATCTCAAAGGGGCTAAGCCCTAATCTTCCCTTGGGGAGGGCACAGATGCGAAGCAGAGCAAGGGGCAAAGCATTGAGCCATTGCAGAGAAGCCTCCTGGCAGATCTTTGATACATGATGCTTGAGGGTCTGATTTGTACGTTCTACTACACCACTAGCCTGTGGTCACCATGGAGTATGGAGTTTCCAGGGGATCTGTAAGGCATCTGAGATGTTTTGGATGATCTTTGAAGTGAAATGTGTTCCATTGTCAGATTCCATCCACTGGGGAAGTCCGAAGCAGGGAATAATCTCCCGGATGAATTTTAGAGCTACAGTTTTGGCTGTACAATTGCGATACAGAAAGGCTTCAGGCCATCTGCTGAATCAATCTACTATAACGAGGAGATACTTGAACCCTTGAGTTCAGGGGAACTCAGTAAAGTCTATTTGCCAAACCAGTCCTGGGCCTGGGGTAGGTTCCAAAGTGGCTGGAGGTACTGAGAGACCGGGTTGAGGGTTATTCTTTTGACAAATCGAACAGCTGGCCTGTATCTGGGAGGCCAGAGGTCGAAGACCAGTGGTTAGAAAATATTTGTTCATTAACTGAGTGAGAGCTTCTCTTCCGGCGTGAGTAGTTTGATGTAGCCGTTGCAGCACCGGCGGGTCAGGCTCTTTGGTAGGAGGATTTTCCCATCAGTGGAGCAGAGCCATCTCTCCTTTTCTTGGAGACCAAGCTTATCGGCTAGTTCTTTTTCTTCATACGAGTACTGGGGATCCGGGAGCTCCCTCACTGATGGAATGAGGGGATGCATATGGGTGTCAGCAGGTCTCGACGTCCTCAGGGTGGCAGAATTTTTAGCTTCTCTGTCCGCCCGGGTCTTACCCCGGCTACGTCTTGATCCTCTTTCTGATGCGCCTTACAGTGCATTACTGCCACTGCCGAGGGAAGTTGAACAGCTTCCAGGAGTTGGAGAATTTGGGGTCCATACTTCACTGAGGAGCCTTGGGTTGTCAGCAGTCCCCTTTGTTTCCATAGGCCAGCATGGGCATGCAGTACTCCAAAAGCATACCTAGAGTCGGTATAGATGTTGACCCGTTTCCCTTTTGACAGTTCTAGCGCCTGGGTCAGGGCTACCAGTTCAGCAAGTTGAGCAGATGTTCCGGCAGGCAAACCCTTGGCCTCAACAACATCACAGAGGGTCACAACAGCATAACCTGCCCTCCTTTGCCCTTCTACAACAATGCTACTGCCATCAGTGTACCACTCACAATCAACATTCAAAAGTGGCTGATCCTGTAGGTCTGGACGGCTGGAGTACTGTGCATCTATGATGTCTAGACAATCATGCTCTTGTTCTTCCATTTCAGGTAAGACAGTAGCCGGGTTGAGGGAGGGGCAGGTTTGCAGAGTCACTTCAGGGTTCTCCAATAGCTTAGCTTGGTACCGAGCCACTCAATATCCTCGAAGTCCAATAAAGTTCAGGAGGCTTACAGTGGCATTAAGGCAAGAGATTAAACCTACAGCAGCAATTAATAAATCATCCACATATTGTAACCAGAGGACTTCACGCTCATTATTCCACTCCTCCAAGTCTTTAGCTAAGGACTGGCTGAAAAGGGTGGGAGAGTTCTTAAATCCCTGGGCTAATACTGTCCAACAAAGTTGTTTCTTAACCCTTTTTCTGTCCTCCCATTCAAAAGAGAATATCTCCTGAGTGGGGGGGTCAACTGGAATCGTAAAGAAAGTGTCTTTCAAATCAAGAACTGAGAAATGAGTATACTGCCCCCCTATGGAGGCCAGCAAGGTATACGGGTTTGGGACGAGGGGCTGAATAGTTTTAACCCGTTCGTTAACCACCCTTAGGTCCTGCACCAGTCGACATGTGCCATCAGGCTTTAGTACAGGCAAGATAGGACTGTTCCAGGCTGACTGACACTCTCGCAGTATGCTGTACTTTAGGAAATGGTCTATAGTCTCCTGCAGTCCCTCTCTGGCTTCCCTTTTGATTGGGTACTGCTTGATTCGTACCGGACCTTTTCCCTGCAGTAGTTGGATATTAATGGGGGTTTGATGTGTAGCCTTTCCGGGGACCCCCCTTGCCCACACCAAAGGGTATACCTGGTCTTCCCACTGGTTCCACTCCAGGGGGGCGTTCATAGCCGAAGGTTCAATCGCGAGGGTCATTATCCATACATTTTCAGGGGGCAATGCGAGGGTTATTTCATCCTGGGTAAAATGCAGTGATGCACCTAATCAACAAAGCAGGTCTCGTCCTAGTAGGGGTGCTGGGCAATCTGGAAGGTAGACCAATTTGTGAGAAAGAGCCCGGTCTCCCAGAGCACATTCTGCAGGAGCATACACTAGGCACTGAGTCTTTTTTCCTGTGGCACTTACCACGGTGAGAGAGTCTGCTACGGGAAGTTGAAGAGGTTGATTTACAGCGGTGCGTGCTGCCCCAGAGTCTACCAAAAAAAATCAATTTCTGAGTTCCCCCCCGCATTTTTACTCGGGGTTCCGGGGGTGGGGTGGTCCATTTCCCCTGACACCCCTACTCCTGTCCTTCCGCTGCCATTACAGGAGTACAGTCTCTCCCTTTCTCTGGGCATTCATTCTTCCAGTGTCCCTCTTGCCGGCATAAGGCACACTGGTTCCGTCCCAGGCATCTTTCTTGTGGGCCAGGGCACCCGCGCCCACGACCCCTTATACTTCTGCCTCTCCCACCTTCTTGTGGCCTTTCTCTGACTCCAGCCTGTACTGCTGCTACTAGCATTCTAACTTGTCTCTTTTCTTCTTCTTCCTTTCTGAGGGTATACGCCCTGTTTGCAGTCTCCAGGATTTGTGTTACAGACATACTCATTAAGCCTTCCTTTTTTTGTAAGAGGTAAGACGGGTATGATTTCATAGATTTCATAGACATTAGGGCTGGAAGGGACCTCGGGAGATCATCGAGTCCAGCCCCCTGCCCAAAGGGCAGGAAGTCAGCTGGGGTCATAGTATCCCAGCAAGATAAGCATCCAATTTACTCTTGATCCACAGGGTTGTTAGAGTCCCATCTAGTTTCTGCTAGGGGAAACACATCTGCCGGACCAGGAACATTGACAGGATCCCTTTCATGCCTCCGCTGTGCTTCCTCCCTTGCTTTGGAAATAATTTGATTCCGCTCTACTTCAGATAATAAGGTTCGCATAAGGATATTACAATCGTCCCAATCAGGCTTGTGACTAGCTAAACATCCCTCAAAGACAGAGATAAACTTACTCGGGTTAGTTGAAAATTCTCCAGCCTGTGCCTTAAAAGCCGCCAGGTCCACCGGATTAAAAGGTACATGGGTGTATACTTGCATGGTCTGGGCTGCACGCCAATCTGCCCCAGGCCGGGCTATTACAGTTTCAGTAAGTAAAGGGTAAAATCCCACCGAGGGAGGAATCTCTGGAACCGGGGGCATCTGATCTTTATATGGTGGAGGTGTTAAAGCCGAAGGGGACACCGACTCTAGCATTACAGTGGTTGTGGGGGAATGCTGAGACTCAAAACTGACAACTACCGATCCTGTCGGAGTCAAATTACACTTCTGCAAAATATCTGTCTTATTTCGTTAAGCCATAAACAATTGCGCATACAAATGTTCATTTCACTTACCCGTCCGCTGACAAAACAGGAGTAATTGGAGGATTGTATTATAGTTAATTGACCATTCCGGAGGCCACCTTTCCTGATCCTCCAGTTGATACTGAGGCCATTCCACTGTACAGAACCTTTTAAGATTATTTTATTTAGTCATTAGATCTGACTTAAACAGTTTCCAATTTGCCAGAATGCATTCTAAGGGTGTGCACCGTGCCCTGCTAACCATACTCTGTCTCTGCCCCATACTCCAGGGAGACACTGGGCGTCCCCAGGTCCTACAGGGAGACACTGGGTGTCCCCAGGTCTTAACAGGCAATGCTCAGACTGCTGAGCTTATCCTACCTTGTCCGAGGGACCGGTTCCACACCGTCACCCATGATCGCTTCTCCACTATTTGAGTGCATTGCACCCTTGTGCCCTCCGGGTTCGATCAAACCACGTCTCTGCCAAGGCCCCTGATGAAACCACCGGTGCGCACTGGGTGTCGGTTGTTGCCGCAAGTCGTCGACCCCAGGAGGGATCCAGGCAAGGTGAAATGTTAGCCTCGAGCCCCACGTTGGGCGCCAAAAACTGTTGCCAGCACACGGTGCCCGAGGGAGGCAACAATTGGGTTCGTTGCCCGGTGTGCGTCGCGCCAAATAAGCACACTGGGGAGAGAAGTAGACAGAGTTTATTTGAGCTCAAGTAAAAGGCACAGGGAGACTGTATTGTCTCAAATCCTGCGCGCCTAGCCCTGCAACAATGTATTTTTATACCTTGGTCAATTTTCTGCAGTGGTTTTCCACTAGTTGGCCCCCCTCTTCTTCCCCTTTCCCTCCTCCCTTCTCTCTCCGAGCAGTGCCCTTGCATTCCACAGATAACAGTTTTAGCTCGCCTGTTTTTCAGAAGGACAGGAGATTACAGGCACCAAAGAAAGGGTTATAAAGGTTGGGCAAGGGGGGTCCTGGCTTGTCCAGGCCTAGAGCAGAGGGGCTTCATCGACACTCGTGGTCTTCCATCCCTCTGAGTTACCTAGGGTTATGCCCAGTGACACCAACAATGTCTTTCTCAACTGCTTGGCTTACAAAATGCATACAACTTGAGAACACACCAAAAGTATTGTACTGCGGCATTTCTGACACAGCTCCACACAATTACAGGTGGTATTTAATATTCATTAGTAAATTAATGATCAAACATACTGCCTCTAGCTTTTCACTTCATTATGCTCCAGAAGGCAGATTTATTCTACTCCATAATTGTTTGATACAATAGCAGCCAGGTTTCTAAGCTTATTCAGTGAATAATTATCATTAATAATTTGTTAGGAAATAAACTGCTAATGACCATAAGCATACTGAACACCAGGTAGTATAATGGATAAGCATGGATGAATATTAGTGGACTGGAAGTAATTACCTTCAGTACAGGCAGCCCTGATAGACATTATGCTTGATAGACAAATGTAAATGAGATAAAGAAATGTAAATAATTATTGGGAGTTCTTTGAGAATAATTTTTATATAACCAAAAAAGATAATGATTCCACAGTTAACAAGAAAGACAACTTTGATTAACTTTTCATCAAGGCTCAGTAGCAAAATAAAGCAAGCAAAAAAAGAAATAAAAAAAAATATAGAAAAATATAGGGAGTATAAATCTATTGTTATATATAACATATGAAAATAGACAGCAATTAGCAGTTATGAAGAACAGAAAATTAATACTGGAAGCTAAGGATATTACAGAAAAAAATCAGGGTAAGGCATCTTAGTAGTTTATATATGCTAAGAACAAAAGACGTCTTACCAAGGACATAGGGCCATTCCTTTACAAAGATGGTAAAATTGTTAATAATGATATAAAAGAAACAGAAGTGTTCAATAATATTTATATCTTGTATTTGGAAAAAAACCAGGATGGTGTATTTATACCGTAGGAAGGTGACAATGAATTTCGTCAGTGCAGAAGCAGAAAAGGATCTTGGAGTCATTATTGATGCCAAGATGAACATGGGCCGGCAGTGTGGGGAGGCAGTAAGGAAGGCCAACCGCACCTTGTCATGCATCCACAGATGCATCTCGAGCAGGTCCAAGAAGGTGATCCTCCCCCTCTATGCGGCACTGGTCAGGCCACAGCTGGAGTACTGTGTCCAGTTCTGGGCGCCGCACTTCAAGAGGGATGTGGACAACATGGAGAGGGTCCAGAGGAGGCCACTCACATGATCTGGGGGCAGCAGGGCAGGCCTTATGAGGAGAGGCTACGGGACCTGAACCTGTTCAGCGTCCACAAGAGAAGGCTGAGAGGGGACTTAGTGGCCATTTGCAAACTAGTCAGAGGGGACCAGCAGGCACTTGGGGGAGTCCTTGTTCCCTCAAGCACTACCGGGAGTGACTAGAAATAACGGTCACAAGCTGGCAGAGGGTAGATTCAGACTAGACATCAGGAGGCTCTACTTCACTGTCAGGGCAGCTAGGATCTGGAACCAACTTCCAAGAGAAGTGTTGCTAGCTCCTACCCTGGGGGTCTTTAAGACAAGGCTAGACAATCACCTTGCTGGGGTCGTTTGACCCTAGTACTCTTTCCTGCCATAGCAGGGGGTCGGACTTGATGATCTGCTGAGGTCCCTTCCAACCCTACTAACTATGAAACTATGAAATGATTCGGTTCTTTGAGATTACGGGGTTCTACTAGGATAAGTGCTACACCCAAAGCTGATCAGCATTTTCATCAATGACTTGGAAGTAAATATAAAATCATTGCCAATAAAATGTGAAGGTATCTTAAAAATTAGCAGGCTGTTAAAAAAGACCATGTACACCTACAGCACTGGATAAATATAGTCATCATAGCACTTGAGCATAAAATACACAAATGGACTGAACGGTTAAGTATATATGGTCTCAGTTCTACATATGCTAATTTATATGGAGAGGTTAATTTGCTATGTGAAATATTTGCCTAGATAGAAAGTGCTCTTGACTTATAAAAGTAATATAACTAAGCCTTGTCCTTCAACTCTATTCCCTCCAGCTCTGACAATGCTGATTCAAGCACATCTGGGGCTCTCAGGAAAGCTATTCTTTTAGGCTTCCCAGCTGCAAATATCCAGGTTCACTGCATGATCTTTTTCCCCATCTGTTCCCAATACTCTCTTATGTCAGACTGAAGGATCAGTTCCAGGAGCTGGCTTAGGAGATGCACATAGTGGCTGGATCTACATGAGCAGCAGGCTGCGCAGTTGTTACTGCAGAGTCACTTAGTACCCACATAAGCAAGTTCTAAACGACTGTTCGGTACCCGGCATTACTGCACAGGACCGTCCCTGCAGTGTTTTTCAGATGCTACTGTGCAGTAGTAACAAGCTGCTGCACAGTAGCGTCTTGTGTAGATGTGCGCACTGTATACAGAGCTAGTATCTAGCGGGTGCTGAACTGCTGGTTTTCTGCGAAACTGGCGAAGAGAAAAAAATTGGGGGGATGACCTCACTAGTGCTGTTTTAAAGAGGGAGAAATTCCGGTGAGCTAAGGGCAAGTAGCAAAGGCAGAATAACTGCAAGGGTTATCAGCCTTTGTTTCCTGTTTTTAGTCTTCCTTTTAATTTTCTGTTGGCATAGACAGGTTCAGGAAAAGTTGACTCCAGGCTGTCTGAGAGAATAAATAGGAGAGTGCAGGATCATGTTAGGCATGTCTACACATGCGATTAATGCACACAAATAAACTCCGGAGCATATGGCTCTGGACTTATTTGTGCACAGCACATGGAGCCTGGTTGAAGAAGCCCAGCCTGGCAGGAGACCCTGGAGATCAGCCTGCCAGCCCTGCACTGCTCTAATGGGGCTCCACGTACTGCAGAGGGGCTGTCTGAGGCATTAAGGTGCTTCAGTGTGGGGGGTCTGCCTGCCAGCTAGTCTCACACTATAGTACCAGCCAACTAGGACAGCATTTACACATGTGCTGCTGCTTATCAAAAACAACTCCACAGCAGGTTAGCAGACCTGCTAACCAACTGCAGAGTTTATTAGTTTTCTGTGCCCTAAAAGGGTTGCACATATAGACACTGAGATATTTACTGCACAGTTAATTAGTCAACTACATAGTAAACATCTCACGTAGAGGCACCCACTGAGTCACAATAGAGAGCATCTCAAGGGCAACAGGGAGGTCCAAGAACTGAACGTACTAGAGGAGAGTTTTGGGGCAGAGACGCTCCTTTTCTTAGACACAAAAGAGGATTTCCAAATACATGAATAAATGGAAGGTATGAAATGTCAATGTGAGTTAAATCCCTCAGTTCTATCAGCATTTTAATTAATGCAAAAGATTTCTGGGCCCTGGCAACTGAAATGGATGATGGAAATTCACACCGCTTTGGTAGCTATTGTTTTAACAGTTTTGAATGCTGACCTAAGAAGATTAACGTTACACAGGTTTTCTTGGAAGCTGCCAAGCAACTACACATTTTCTTATAAAAGTAAAAGTAGAGGGGAGAATACAGCTTTTATTACAGTTGCTTTGAGCCCAGGGTCATTGTGCTGGCCTATCATGATGTTGAGTAGCATGTCGCCAGGACACAATGCTAGTCACTACTTATGACACTGCAGAGACAGAGCTGAAACTAAAACAGATAGCACTTGCTGCCAACTTCAACAAAAGCTTTAGCCAGTCAGGACTGTATTCATCGCATAGCCAGAAGATTGCACTCCTTTGGTTCTGGCAGCCTGGCCAAACTCTTGGAGGCTATGGAGGAAGCCTGTAGTGCATGTAGTTGAGAAGGAAAAAGAAAAAGCTTGCTGTAACCTCTTGTATGCCAGCATGCTTTAGTCAAGCACAAGGTATGGTTTCAGCTTTATATGAAAATAAAAAATACTGAATAACTGCCAACTTTGCTGAACTTCCAATAAACATAGAAGGTCACAGCCCAGGCTATGAACTTGTTCGCTTGAGTGCCAGCACATAATTAAGTGATTTGTGCAACTGTTTGAAAGTCCACTTGAGAGGTAAAGTCCTGGTGTGTTCTCAAAGCAGCTTAGCTCTAGATGATGATTTTTGAAAACCTTCATAAAAGACCATGTTTTCTAGTTTATGCCCTAAGGAGAGAGGCTAGACAGGCTTCCTCGTCTTAATAAAGGCAATTGATGTTAGCTAGACAGGCTTTCTCATCTTAGTAGACTCAATTGATGTTAGCTAGACAGGATTCCTTGCCTTAATAAAAGCCGTTGCAATAGCTGCATATTTTTTATGGCAGGTTGTCAGCAAATGTCTGTTTCAATTTATGAAAGCAAATTGTGTCAACAATGGGATTTATTGTTTCGTATACTGCCTGCTTCCTTTCCTCTATAAGCATTTACAATATGTGGTAAATTGTTAAAAGCAAGAGTCTAGTGCAAAATGTCAGTATCCTAAATGGATCCATGATTGTACACATACTGCCATTCTCATCAAAAGCTTTTTGCCAGTTGAGCTCAAGTAGCCTCTTTGTTATAAGCCATGCCTGACTGAATTCACCTGATCCTCTCAGACCTTGGAAACTAAGCAGTCCTAGCACAGGAATCCACCTTAGGATCCCAAGGAATATAGACATGAGACAAGGACCCATGGTTAAATACTTAGCAAATTCTGGAGTGAAGAAATGGAATAAGTGGCAACACTTCATTTGGCTGTGTCATCATTGCCGACTTAATGACCAGGGATAAAAGCAAAGAAAGGAGGATTTTCTAATGTGTAGTACAGGCAGTCCTCAACTTACAACATTTCAAGTTACAATGTTTCACACTTACGTTTATCAGTTGACGCCCTGTTTCAATTTTATGACATCAGTTTTAACTTTACAACGCTTGATCCGATGCCACGCCATGCCAGTGAACAAGTTTGCTGCATCGCCCGTCTCCCTGGAGAATGTGTCCAAAATTCCTTGGACACTTTCTTTAGGAAAGCAGACAAGACTCCAGAAAAGCCTGCAACCAAGACTGCTGAGAAGACTCCAGAAAGTGCAGCCAACAGCCTTTCAAAAAGTCCATCAAAGTCACTTCAAAGAAGTCCTTCCAAATCAATATGATTGCTATTTGAAATATAAACACATTAATGTAGCTATATTACTTATCTATAATTGATTAAGTACAAAATTCTGGGGTATTTCTGGTGAAAATAGGGTATCGGGCCTTGGTTCAGGAACCAATTCCCCATTTATAATATTGTTTGTTTTGAGAAAATTGGTTCCGAGTTACAATATTTTGACTAAAATGTGGTTTTCAGGAACTAATTGTGTCGTAAGTCCAAGGACTGTTTATATAACAAGTTTGTAAGATATTCATTGGATGAGAAATTAGGAAATATAATTCCATTAAGAAGAAGACGGTATTGCACATACACAGCTGCTGGAGTATTTCCTAACCAGCCTGGCCCTTCCAACCTGAACCTTCTGAAATTCTGCTGATTTGGTGCTTGCTTATGGGGGAAAGACTTTCACGTCTTCAACATTGCATTTTTGCTTTTTCCTGAATCAGGAACTTCAAGGTTTCCTTATAATTGCAAGAGCACAGATCTTGCAGCTTGTCTGAGATTTTGTGTAACTTCTTGCCAGACGCCACATGATGTAAAATGTATGATTTGATCTCTGCAAATAATGGATTTTTCCATATGGAGGCTGACAAAATGTTAACCCAAAAATGCTTCTTTTTTTTTTTTTTTGGCAAAACAGGAATTAAAAAAAAAATTATGTGGGATTGTCCCAAAATAAATATTAATAGATTTTGGTTCTTATTTAACTGCCTTTTTTTTTGTAATTTAGGTCTAAATAAAGCATCATTTCAAAACTAAAAGTTGGAAAGCTTCTCTTAGAAAATGAATGAACGAAACATTTTTCCTTTCACTTTTTTTCCCCTTGCTTAGTTAGCTTCAAGAACTGTATATTTTAGCACATTTAGTATTTGATTTAAAAACATTACTCAGTTCTATTTATGAACCCATGATTGGTAACATGTGCATGATTTTATCAGTAAATCCATGTATCTATTTTGTCTTTTCTTTTTGAGGATGATTTAGCTAAACTGGTGGTTCCAATTTTCAAGCACAAGAACTCCAACTTTTTAAATGTTTATAATTTAAAATTATAATCTAATCATAGATAAGAACTAGTCAATATTAAAAACGCTGTATTGGTTTATCTATATCAATTTTTAAATTATTGCAAGCATGGGTACAAGCCCCTCAATCTGATTCAACCTCACTTGAAGCTTGAATTCCACTAGAGTAACTAAAGTTAATGACTTGTCAATTTATGTTGAAGTTGGTCCTAAAGCACTTGGGCTAGGGACAGACATTCAAAAAGCTTGAGCCTGAATTGATTCAATTTTTGCAAGTTAATCTAACCTGGCTAAGTTGAACTGATTTGACATTCTCTCTGGAATGAAGAAATTCAGGCACGTGTCTGCAGTGCCTTAGGCTAGAAGCTGGGGGTGCTAAAGCAACCCTCCCTTCCCTTGCACAATGCTGAGCTGAGGTGGGGCATGGCCAGGCTCCAGTGGGACATTCTGATTAGGGAGGTCTGCCTGCACTACCCCAGGCTTGTTCCCATTTGACTGCTCAAGGGCTGGAGTGTTGCCAGATCCCAGCCCCAGGCTAGCACTCTGAGGCAGGGTGGGGTGCGGGCAGGGCATGCATTTGCTTTTCAATCTCCCTCCCTGTTTCTTTATACTGTCTGCAGCAAACTGACATGCAAGCAAGCCAGCAGGGGGCTGATAGCAGTGTTTATTACCCCATTAGCAAAACAAAGCCACTCTCCATTAGTTTAAACTAATGGAGGGCCAGCCCTACTGTGGAACAGAGAGCCTGCCAGCCATGAGAACATGCTGGGAAGCTGGGGGAGTCTGGTCTATCTTAAACCAGCAAGGGGTCTGGGACAGACACTGAATAAACCAATTTGAGCCAAATTAGTTAAGTCTGTTATTACATTCAACCAAGTTTATCTCAAACCAGTTTCAGCCATTTTCAAACAGGTTTATGTACACTGACCATCTGTTCTGCTACAGGTTTAAACTAGTTTCTGATCATTTAAACTGGTTTATGTGTAATGTCTGTTCCTTGCCTTGAAGTGTCTCCTGATCAGAGTTTACACCTGTTTAAATGCATTGATTTGAAAAAAAATATTTTGTATCGTTAAGCTGTAAATTAGTTCATCCTAATTCAGAAATGTGCTGACTAAAGTAAACCAATGAAAGAAAAATATGTACTGATAATGTTGTAGTTGATAGTACATCTACCCCGCCATAACTGGGTTAAATTCAAAACCATTTGATTGCTAGAGTAAAACATTTCTAATGTGGACTAGTGCTCTTTCTAATGTGGCCCTAGCCCTGGGGCTGCACTTTTCCTGCCCTCACCCTGCCATCTGGCTATTTTTAGCCCTTCCAGCCCCTCTCCATCCCCAGACAGACAACTGCCCATCCACAGACAAGCCAGCCCCCCCAAGCCCATCAAATCCCATATTCCATAAACTAATCCCAGTGCCAGTGCTACCAGCATTTGCCAGTGCTGGGAGCCAAGGAAGTAAGTCAGGGTGCGGGGAGGGGTGGGTAGGATGGCAGGGTTTGTTCGCTGGGGGGTTGTTCATCTGCATGAGTTGGGGGGCTAACAATAGCCCTTGACTGTGGGGGGGTAAGAAGCCTTCACCTCCCCCACAGACCTTGCAAGCCTCCCAGACCCCACAAACCCCACCTCCGCCATGGACCCCCATCAACCCTCTGATTCCCCCTACAGACCCTTCCTGGCCCCCCAGAGCCTGCTTGCCCCTCTTTCCCCCCAAGTCCCCTTGTTAGCCTTCCCTTTCCTAGCTTACCTTAAATCAGTTGGCCTTAGATCAATCTAACCTCCCCTTAACCTCCCTGAATGTTTGTACACATCTTTTATTGTGTATTGATCAGTTGATTGTATGATCATTACTTTGCAGTCATGGCCAGTCTTATTTTGCATGTGTGGCTGGTTTAAATGTATTGTGTGATTAACCAGTTAATTATGTAATATATGTAATGTTAAGCAGTGTAACTAAAGGGAGGGGTTGGGGGTGAACAGGGCAGCTGCCCTGGATGCCACCTTTCTGGAGGGGCACAAAAATGGCCATAACCACAGTGGCTTGTGCTGCTGTGAGTGGCACCATGGCAGATAGCACTGCTATGGGCATCACGTGCCTGCCCAAGGCATGGAATTATATGGCTACACATCTGCTGGATTGGATATTTTCCACATATATGAGAGACCTAAATTAAAAATCCCTGGTCAGATCCCTAAGTCCTAAGGGGAACAGGAGTTCAGATGCACCTTTGTGCTGTTGCTATTGATTAGCTAGCTGTAGGTGCCTCCCTGATATGCAATTAGGCAATCTGGATAGGCTGTGGGACACATGTAGGATGCTGAGGCACCTAACACTGCCCATAAAGATTGGCCTGATGAGGCAAGGTGCCTACATGTGAGGACTTACAGCATCTAAGCAGAAGTGCACTGAAACATGATTAAGACCATGCCACTGATTACCTTTCAAAAGGTAAGATACCTTTCACAGCCTCTCAGCCTGGTAGCAGACTTCCCAGTTATTGGTTGCATCTGAACATTTACACCATTCGTATAACTACAGCCGCTATTGCTCACTTAATGATGAACTCCCCGTTGAATTTCATTAATTCTTTTTAACCAATATAAGAAATCCCTGTGTTTGAAAAGGTAGAAACAGAGAAATATGTTGTACAGAATAGAACTGACTACTGTATTTGTGGAAAGCAATAAAGTAATAAGACTTTTTTATAGATTTATTATCTCACTAGACTCTTTCTTTCAATACATGTCATGATGCATGTACCTGACACATTTTTATTAAGGGAGGCCCCCATTTTTATGATATTTATGTGCTTCAAAATGGTTAATACATTCATTTTTAGATTTATATGTTGAAGGAGTGTTTTAAGGAGAGTTTACTTGCCTGGCCTGGTGTTCCCCCCACCATCCCTCAGCTTTTTTTTTTTAATCACAGAACTGCAATTCAGAGGCATTCTTTGGACCAGCCATTCCAATGGTTATAAACATAATAACATAGAGAAAAACCCATGTGGTGCTTGATTTTAGGGTGTATTTGTTACGTTTCTTATTGGTAACTTTTATTTAACATTTTTTGTTTTAACTTAATTTCAGTGTAGATTTTATTTGTTCCTATTATGGGCTGTCTTTACCCAGGGAGGGCTTCTGGGGAATTCAGAATGACCACTGTGCTTCTCAGTTCTTGCTGAGCACAATAACTAGAGTTACCATGTTAGCTCATATGCCAGCTGACTATAGCAACGTGGTATCCTGTTTCTGTAACATCTCTGCTGCTGGGAATCTCAAACTTTCAGTAGTTGCTCCTAAGCTTTCTTTGTTTCTACTGTCTATACCGTGTGATTGGTTTTACGTGCTCTCAGTCACAGCAGTGTGGCTACAGAGAATGCAAATGGTGTATTGCCATATCTCTTCAGTATCTTTTCAGTCCTGTGATACACCCCACCCAGAAACTCAGGATAGAGCTTGCAAGAGAGCAGGTTCCAGGAGAAACCTAATTTATTTCAAGAGCACTGTCAGGACAGCTAATCACTTTGAAGACCAGACAGTTTCTTCATGCCCCATAAACTATTTAAATCTTACAGAATCATGTTATGTATATGTATATATAGAAGGCAAGGTATATCTGTACCCTTAGGCTAGGGACAGATATTACACATAAACTGGTTTAAGTGATCAGAAACTAGTTTAAACCTGTAGCAGAACATTAGTTGAGTGCATACAAGCCAACAAAATGCTTGAAACCAGTTTGAGATAAACCTGGTTGAATGTAGTATCAGACGTAACTGATTGAGCTCAAACCGGTTTATGCAACTTCTGTCCCAGACCCCTTGGTGGTTTAAGTTAAACCAGCGTCCCCCAGCATCCCGGCATGCTCTCGGGGCTGGGCTCTTTGCTCTAGCAGAGCAGGGCTGGTTCCACCCTGCTGCTCCCTACCTGGAGCAGGGACAGGCAGAGGAGGGGGCCTGGCCAAGCCCCAGTCCTGGAAGGGAGAAGGGAAGAGGTTCATTTCCCTCCATCTCTGGTGTCTGACAAAGGGGGTTTATCCCACCACTTGC
Source organism: Crocodylus siamensis (assembly GCF_052110815.1). NCBI lineage: Eukaryota > Metazoa > Chordata > Crocodylia > Crocodylidae > Crocodylus > Crocodylus siamensis. The sequence goes on along the minus strand of NC_143397.1, from coordinate 239,376,910 downwards.
CCCACACAAGGAGCGAGCAATGGTCAGGGTGGCCAAACCCCTACTGTGGTTCCTTGGGGATGGTGGGGGAGTAGGAGGGAATAACCCCCCTCCCTGCCGCCCTACCTAAGGGGCAATGCCGACTGGCCTCTGCCCACACCCGAGGGGGAAGCACCTGGCAGATCTCAGCTGGGGTCCATGGGACAGGGAAGGAAGAATTCAAGGCTACTTCTGGGGCTGGCCACGCCGACCTCCAGCACAGCTTCCCTGCTGCTGAGGATGCACTCTAGAGTCCCCCAGCCCTTGGACTGAGCAGCTGCAAGCATGTGCCTGCATTTCTCAATCCGGAGGGAATGTCTGCTCAGTTGCAAACTTGTTCAATGTAGGCAGGTTAGACTAACCTGCAAAGATTGAATCAAATCAAGCTCCAGCTTTTTTTATGTCTGTTGAGTGCACATAAGCCAGTTTCAAAATGTCTGAAACCAATTAGAGATAAACCTGGGTGAATGTAGTATCAGACGTAACTGATTGAGCTCAAACCAGTTTATGCAACTTCTGTCCCAGACCTCTTGGTGGTTTAAATTAAACCAGAGTCCCCCAGCATCCCAGCATGCTCTCTGGGTTGGGCTCTTTGCTCCAGACATGCAGAGAGAGCACAAGCTTTTGAGCCTGAAGCTCACTTCACCAGATGTTGTAATATAATATTATAGCATCTGATGCCATGAGCTCTTGCTCACAAGAGCTTATGCATCTCTGTGTCAGTCTGTAAGGTGCATCTTTATGCTGCCTTCTGCCTGACTTCAGCTTAACACTCCCTCTACACTATATCCATGAGCTTCAACCAGGGTGCCATAGCAGGGCAAAATGTGATTCCAGGATAAATCTAGAGATTTCAAAGAGGAATCCATGGTGTCAAAAATATTTTGATTTTTGACACCTGCATGCCAGGAGGTTACATACTTCCTCTGCTCAAAGGAAACTTTTATCAAGCATCTCAGGCACACCATAGCTTGAATCCCCATAGACCCCTACATTATATGATGGATGCCCTATTGATTGACAGATATTATGTGTTCTGTCTTACTCCAAGGTTGGCATCGACTTCTGAACTAACCCAGAATTCAACCAGGAGAAAAATGGCACAAAGTCATCTTCATCCTTAACTCCAGAGCAGTATCCCAAGGGGTCTGGGACAGAAGTTGCATAAACTGGTTTGAGCTCAATCAGTTACATTTGATACTACATTCAACCAGGTTTATCTCTAATTGGTTTCAGTCGTTTTGAAACTGGCTTATGTGCACTCAACAGACATAAAAAAAGCTGGAGCCTGATTTGATGCATCCTTATACAATGTAGCATAGCACAGAATGCGGCCATTGGATTCCACATCAATCTACATCCATGGAGTGCAAAGATTGACAGAGGACAGGTAGCAAAATCATTTAATGCTAGAGCTGTGGAGGCTCTCTAAGGTGCAGAAGTGCTCACTCAGCATGCTAGAAGTTTCACCGATTAATCTGGTCTGTAGCCTCTTTGCTCTGTGATTTGCAAAAACCAGAAGGAAATGCTACTGCCTCAAGTCCCATGGAAGTAGGAAAAAAATGGATGGTTCAGGTTGTCACGGACACATATATGTCCCGGGGGGATGAACCAAGCCCCAATGTCACAGTGGGCCGGGGTGCCAATTGAACACGGAAACAGGCTGGGTTTTCTGGCGAGGAGAACTGAGACTCGTGAATCGTTCCTTCCTTAAAATAACCAGGGTTTATTAACTTACGCTTTGAGGCGTAGGATGTGATGAATCTTCGGTTACAGTTTAGTCGAACACAAACACAACAAAGGGGGTCTGTTGGCCCACAGGTTCCCCAACAAGCCCTTGCTTTCTACCCCCTGAAGGATAGGTGCAGCTGCCTGTTGGTTAGTCCTAGGGCTGGTCAACAGCTCATATATAGGAACATAGACAAAAGGACTGTAACTAATAGACTGCCGAATTATCGTCGTGACGCCAATTCGGGAACAAGATGTGTGAGACGTGTCATGGCTTGAAAGTCGGGCTGATCGTGGAGGAGTATGCTTCCGAGATGAATTCAAGCCGTCGTCAAAGCAAACACCGGGAATCAGAACGAGGTAATCAGAATTGCGATAGAAAAGTCAAACCGGAGTGTGAAGTCCCAAGGAGGGATTGGGAAGTTCTCTCCCTCTCACAGAGCTAAGCAACAATAGCCTCTGTATGAAGTTTGAGCAACTCCCTCCATCCACTGGTCACTCACCGTATCCGAACCAACTTATAACACTACCAACTCATCGACTAACCCGCCTAAACCAAACCCCCCCCTCACTGAGGGGGCCACGGGTCTTTATGGGAAACCTGTAGCCAATCAAATCGCTCCCTGGCTAGACAGTTCTGGTCTAATTACGTCAGAGCAGTTCTCTCTGAGCCTGCGCTCAGCCGGAAGCCCCGCACATTCTGAGCATGTGCGAGCCAGAGACTAGGTCATGACTGACTGACAGCCTTAAAGGTCACGCAAGGGGCAGCTCTGGTTCTGCTGTGGAATTTTCCACTCAGAGTCAAACCAACTTCCAGCACTGGCAGCATCCATATTCAAAAAATTTTTTTCCAATACTAATAATTTGAGAATAATTTTAATATTTCTTTTTGGATTTTAATATTTCTTTTTTTATATGAACAACCAAAGTACACGTTTTGGGGCACGGTTCCCAGAAAAGGCTCCATTTTTAGCTGATGTTAAGCTATATTTCTGTGACCTTTTGTGGTAGTGAGTGCTGCAGACCAGCCGCAAGCTGTGAAGCGGTGCCTTCTATTTATTTTAAATGCACCTGCTGGCAGTTACATGAACTGTATAATACTGTGTCAGAAGAATGGAAAGAGAGTGCAATGCATCTCTTTTGTTAGATTATAACTAGAGTATCGCTATGGATACCGTAGGGGTCTGAAGGAGTGCATCACCCAGGGTTAGCATTGCAAATCAGTTTTCTGAAGAAGTCCCCAGAAGGCAGGTCCAAAAATGAGGTCAGCCAGGACAGAAATCCTGAGGAAGGGGGTGGAATCAAATCCACATAATTGAAAAAAGAACTAAAATGATCAAGGCCTCTGCTGGGAAAAGCAGTTTCCAAATGTTACTGGCCTGGAACTTAAGATGCACAGCCATGTAGGCTTCCAGGGAAAGGAGCTGACCCCTGAACTTTTTGGGTAGGATAACTGAGAGTAACATACTGTCTAAGAACTGTTTAACAGCTTTATTGATATACACATACACTAGGAAAGCATAATATTCTGCCTTTTCACAATATTTGGGCTTAACCGGAAGTCCATTAAAGTCAGTAGGTCTCTTTCCATTGACTTCAGTGGCCTTTGGAGTGGGCCTTTTCTAAGCAAGCAATGAACAAAAACACTTAAGTGTTTCTTCCTCATCGCTGTGGCCAGAATTTTTAAACTATCTCAGCATTGACAACTGGGGCTGGGTTTTTGAAGGTGCTTAGTTTCTATTTAGCCAACATAGTAAGCAGCCAGAGTTTCAGTAGCATTCAGCACTTATTAGGAGGGTGATGTGGCTGAAGTATGCTTTAACTAAATGGGACTAAGTGCTGGGATCACTCAACAATGATGTATCCAAGGGAACTACTGTGTGCTGAGTACTATTGAAGGTCTGGCTCTGTCTTCTGAAATTTTTGCTTTATGGAGAAATAGCAGTGTCTCTATAGTTACTGTGGAGATGAGTTTTCCATTGTGTGCCTGATCTGAGATTTACAAAATCCCAAGTCTGCTAAAAGTGAAGTTAGGTTCACAAAAACTATTGTTACATATATACACATTTTGTATTATTTTTTTAAGTACGGATAAAGGAAAAACAGAAAAAAAATGTTAGTGTTTAAATGTTTCATACTCCTTTCTATTGGCTCCAATTTTTGCGCCAAAGAGTGAAACTGGGTTACTATTCTGTTATTCTAGAACATAACTTGTTCCACTGTCTGCTTTGGATTGTTTGGTAAATAATTGTGTTAATTCATTTTCATTTTTTAATCTATGAGGTTTCCATGAATGGTAAAGCTCATTCCACAGGGCTTCAGTGGCACATTTGTAACTTCTGTTTCCTACAGGAAAGAAGACTCAAAAAAGTGTGGTCTTTTGTAACCTGTAAAACTTATAAATTGGCCAGGGCCACATAGTGCTGCTTAGACCAGTACTAGATCTTCTCGGGAATTTTTGGATGTAGCATTTTTTCACAGAATAGAAAATTGGCTTTCCACCCATCTCTAGATAACATCTGCTGAGTTTTGCAGATCTTATTAGTTCCTCAGGCTCTCCAGTTTCACCGGTCCCAGATCAAAGTACGTATCATCAGATAAACATAACCCAAGACTAGTGCCTCAACCAAGATATCTGTGGAATATGTAGGCCCAGAGAGAGCAAGCAATTGGAGCTGAAACTCCAGCACTGCTCACAAGCTTCTTTATGGAGAAATGGGGATGCTACCCTATGGCTGGAACTGCAGCCAGGCTATTTCTAAATGTCAAAATGTTATCCATGTAATACCCAACCCAGGTGGCTCAGCTTTGAGTGCTTAGGACACAGGTTCTTCAGGCACACCTTCCTGTCACTCCCTATGCTTGGCTCTCTACTACTGTATACATGGTATTATGACTCCATTTCAGAATTACTGGTGGGCCGCCTCTGTTTCTCTTCAGTGACATTTGGTCCTATTTTTAAAGAGCCTTGCAGGCTTCTGCTTCAGGAGATCCCTTGAGGAAGCTTTATGTATAAACTATAGAGTATAGGGCAGGAAGACAGCCCCCTCTTGTAAATCTATCATCAGAAATAACTAATTCCACTACATTAGCTGCTGTGGGTTAGACTTGGGATGAAAGTGCATTCATTTTATTTCCATATCATTTTCTTATTTTTCAGCTTGGGGCAGTGGCACAGGTACTAGCACCGGTCTGAGTTTTTTTGTGAGCAAGCTTGTATATGGATACATGTTTTCTAATTGAATTATTTGTAAAGATCTCTCTTTTCCTGCCTGTGGTTTCAGACAGCCCCTATCACTCTTTTCTCCTTCCTCCCTCCACAATGTTTCCTTTACCTTTACTCTCTCTCTGCCCGTGATTTTCAACCCTGGTTTGCTTTGAGATCCTTTCATGGGTACCATAGGTGACAGACAACTTTAGTGCTGTTAGGTTTGCAAGAATGATTCACAAGATAAACCCAGAGGCGCATCCAGACACGCATGATGTGGTTTGCGGTGCCGCAGACCCATCTATGCCATTGCAAACTGCACGCATGGGCATTTACTGCACTGCTGATTTGCAGCACAGTGGTTTTTCTCGACACTGGGAGATCCTGGTGACAAAAAGACCCAGACCAGAGAAAAGCAGGGCAGCGCACATGGTGGCAGTGTCCGTCATCCAAAACCAGAGCCTGGCTGGCCAGGGCCACACTCTGACAGCCAGCTAGGCTTTGCACGCCTGGATCACCACTGCTAGAGCCCCGGGAGGCCCTCAGGACCCCAGGTAAGGCTTCTGGCCCAGCACTTGGGCTAGCCCCAGCCTTCCCTACCCCACCTGGGGCAACTTGCCACGTGCCAGATCACATATGCAGGGGTATTCCCTGGGGACAATTAGCAATGGCCCAAATATGTGCCACTGCTAGTTGTCCCTGGGGAACGCATGTTCCCACTTGTGGGGATGTGCCCAGAGATATCAAATAGGAATTCAGTGTTAAAAACACTCTGCCCTGTTGTGATCTTTTTGAGCTCTTTACAACCAAAGAATTGTTTGCTTGTTTTTCTGTAGTCAAAGAATATGTGAAAACAAAAAGCTGGCATTTTCCATGGGGGAACTTGAGCCTATCAAGGGGTGCCTCAAGTCTACTGAGGAATACCTTGAGTCTAAAAAGTTTGAGAACCACTGCTCTATGTGCCCTGAGTTTTCCAACTCCCTTCCTGTCTCTTGTATCTTTTTCCTTCTCATGTTTTGCTTTATAGGAGATCCCAGGATCAAAAAAACCTGCTCAGAAAAAAAGTGGGGCAGCACATGGGAAGGCACTGCACGCCCCCGCAAACCAGAGCCTGGCTGGCTGGAGCCATGATCCAGCTGCTGGCCAAGCTCCCAGCTGCAGGAGTGACATGGCTGCAGCTTCCCAACCCCCAAGACCCTACGGAAAGGTGCTAGGGCCAGCACAGTTGCTAGCCTCAGCCTCCTCTACCCCATCTGGAGTAACCTGCTGTGTGCCAAAACGCACATGGCACGGGTATTCCCCAGGGACAAGGTGTGCTGCTGCTAGTTGTCCCCGGGGAACCAAACGTCCACGCTCATCTGGACGTGGCCAGAGAGGGTAATTTTAACACTGGTATTCCAGGAGGTTACATACTTCCTTTGCTTTGCAGACATCCCAAGCACACTGCAGCTTAAATCCCCATACGTCTCTACCTTATGTGATGGCTGTCCTACCAACTAAAGGAAGAACTAAATGACAGCCAGAGGCACATGGTTATTTGTAGCCATTACATTGTCATAGCAACACACTATAGCAAGGGAGTGCATCACTATGGTGACATAGCTACAGTGCCACGGTTTTTGCCTACCAATGCTATGTCGCCAGAGCACTTTGCTATGGTGATGTAGTATGTCATGTAGACGCACCCACTGTAAACAAGGCCCTATTCCTTTAGTTCCTTTAGTGAGAGATGAGTATTTTGTTGCCAAGAGATTCAGCATCACACCTTGCCGGCATCTCATTGTGGGAGTCTAATAACCGATATGACTTGTCATCTGGACAAAAAAATATGTGTTCTTTGTGTGTACATTTGCCTTCTTGCCCATTAAAGATGTGGAAAGCATGGTACAGCTAGGGCAGTGCAGGTCTGGGTTTCACTTGCAGCACTGCCATTGACCTAAGGTGTCACATCCGGCAAATTATTTCATCCCCATGTGTTTTCCTTTTCCTTCAGTCTAGATTGTTAACAATTTGGGGCAGGATCTCTCTCTTAAAGTCTTTTATTGGATCACCTAGCGTGGTTTCTGAGGGGGAATCTATGCACTACTGGAACAGAAAAATACTCCCCCCCACCCCAAAACAAATAACCTACAGATTGTAGCAATAATACATTTGCTATTGCCTGAAGGGGAGAGGCCAGGAAAAAGATCCACTAAGCTACAGCTGACATTTAAATGGATAAATATGTTTTGTAATGCAATATGCAGGTTCTTTTGTGTTCACCTCACTTTCCTATGTGATTCTGCAAAAGGCGGTACCTCAGCTCATGTGCCCTTAATAACTGTAACATGATTCTTTTCTTCCCTGCCCTATTTAAAATCACTTTGTGGGCAACCAGCTCAACCATTGCAGCGGGGTTAGGTAGCCAATCAAGTGTTTTCCTGGAAGAGCTTTTCTTCTCCAGAATAAAAACTCATGGGGCAGGAATAAATTGCATGGCTCAGTCTGTCTGCAGTAACTCAAGAACTTGTCTATAGTTGGAGGTCTACTAGAACACCAGTTTGACAGCAATTATGATGCATGTAGATACTCTTATTTCAGTCTAGGAGTGTCATCTTCTGGAATAAATATGTCCATAAGGGAGCTATCCCAGGAAAAGCTTTTCAGGTGCAGACAAGACCATGCACTCTTTCTCTACTTATAGGACATCTCCACGAAGAGGGTCTCACAGGCTGCCAGGGTCTCACAGGCTACCAGGAATTTGGGGCAGGATCTGGAATAGCAGCAGCTTGAACGCAAGAACTCTTCCTTACAGAAGCCTCTGCCAGTGGTGGGCTGCAGGTTTGGGGGTTTCAAGGTGCCTAGCATCCTGCCTCTTCCAAAGCTGCTTTGCTGCTTTTGTTGGGAAGAAGCTTTACTTCCCAAATGAAAGTCTTAAAAGGAAACTAGTGAATTCAGACAGAACAGGACTTTCCACTTGTGATCCCCAAAGTCATTTGTGTGCATTCATGAAATTCTGCAGTGACTTGTTGAGTGATATAATAAAGCTCTTTAGTTTGCATGATTGTCACACATTTAGTCATTGCATTTCCTCATTTTCAGCAAACTGTATAATATCCATTATGAAATATTACTTCTCTTTTCGCCATCTCAAGAATTAACAGCACAACCAATTAAATGCAACATGCAAGTCAGCCGCTTTCCATGGGTCTCCCACTGTCTGTCTCCCTCTATGAACTGCTACATCACTTTCAAGTCTTTCCTTTCCCACACTAGGAAGTTTTGTTCATATCAAAGACTTGATCTAAACCAAACACTCTTACAATAAACCAGACAGCCTCGTTTTTGATATCATTAGCCTTTAACCTCAGAGGGACTTCTTCAGACAGGAGTTGCAACTTGTTACCAGATGTTAAAAGTTTGTCATGAAAACCTCAGTGACAACTTGGGACCAAACAGTATAAGTTTTCTATTATGTTTAAACTGACATAAATTCCCTTTACTATAACAGTTTGATGTGGTAGGAGGGAAGAGAATGGAAAATGTTTCAAAAGGTCATGTCTCAACTGGCTCTAAATATCCCCAAACCCACTTTCTTCATGATTCAGCCAGTGGATTTCTCTACAAATTGAGCATGTGTGGTGCTGAGGGAGAACATTTGTGGTTTTCCTTTTAGAAAAGCAGAAGTGAACAATAAACTAGCCAATTATAAAGCATTCTAGCTGCGTAGCTCAATTCAAATACGGGTTTAAGCAATAACTTCTCAATCTTTTCCATCCTAGATAAAATCATGTGCTGATCTTTTGTCTCTGTGAGTTAGCTTTATTTTTTTGGAGAGATTTGACAAAAGCAAATACAATTCTCTGTGAAATCTTTGTGTGGCTTGATACAGTCAAGGAGTACGCTCAAGAGGGGGGCAGAGAAAGCGCTTCAAGGATGTCCTCAAGGCCAACTTGAAAAAATGCAACATTGACATCAATTCATGGGAGATTATTGCTCAGGACCACCCCAAATGGAGGAAGAGTCTGCTACAAGGTTCTCAGTACTTTGAAACTTTATGATGACAACAGGAGAGGGAAAAGTGGGAGCAGCAGAAACTGCATGTTGTGGACCAAATCAAGAATCCAGAGCCACCCACCCCACACAGAAACACATGCCCAAATTGCAGCAAGAGTCTGGCAACCCTGGATAGGCCTCATCAGCCATCTTCAAACCCACAGATAAGACAATCATGAAACTCAATCATCCTCAACTACGAAGGACTGCCGAACAGACTCTGTAAGACAAGATGACTGAACAACGAAGATCAAACGCTTCTGAAATGTTGCTGGGGGTATATGTTATAGCCGTATTGGTCTGAGAAATAGAGATAAACAAAGCTCTTGGCTCAGAGGTGATATCTTTAATCAGACCAACTAAATAATAGCAAAAAAAAATCTTTCTTTGCAAGCTTTCAGATATACCCACCCTTCTTCAAGCTGAGGAGAATCCAAAGATTGTAAAAGTTCCTGGGAGAAAAGAAACTTCATTTTGCACAGGGGGAGTAGAGGGTGGAAGTTTATTCCCCTGGGTACCGCAGAGTCCTTTTGCGAGAGGGTTGTTCTGTGATGTGCAGATTAGGCAGGCTTCTTTTCTGGAGGTGTCTGATGTCAGACAGGGAGGTGAACATTTCTTCTTTCTTGGTTAGCAACGAAGTTTACATTTTCAAATGGCTAAATATGATATCTTCCATCTTTCAGGGATATGATGTTGTGAATTTATGTCTGGGTCCTCAGAGATGAACCACCAAGCTCAATTTTTTCTCACTCTTCTAGTCATCCCACAGGACAATAATCTGCAACTGGTTCATGGCAGCAGCAGCATATTATCATCATCACCAGTACATGCTAACTTAGCTCTGCTCACTGGCAAGTTGTGAGAGATAGGAGATAAGCCTTCATTCGTTCTTTGCCACCTTCATCTACATACAAGCACCTACATTATGTGTCTCTGCTTTCCCATCTCCATGCTTCTGACTGGCCCTTTTTGGCCACATACACCAGGCCGTAATCTAGCCATCTGAAAAATACTGTACCTTTAAAAGACAATTATTTCTTTATTTCTTTTAAGACAAAGCCAGACCTCTCAGATTTATGGTGTACAAATGAGAAATTCCACCCCTTGTTAAACAGATACATGCTGTAAAAGATAATTAACCACTTCTCATGGTTTACCCAACCAGCAAATCTTGGGTCAGATATTGTTCGCCACCCACATTAATTGCCCAGAACAGACTGACTGGTTTTGGACCAAATATTGTCTCACCAGCATTTAATATCCCTGCCATAGCATGAAGAGAAACAGAAACTTGAGAAGAAGAGAAAATTAGAGTGGTGGGAAGAAAAACAGTTTCTTAACTGTGCAATGGACCCTGTCTGTCTAATGAATCTCCTTTGAAAACCACCCTTAGCAATAAATTAGAATGTAATATATTGCAGATGGATCAACAGTGACACACATACAGCTCTATGCATCTGCCACAGGTGTTTGATTTGTATTTGACTGCAGGTCAAGGAGTAGCCATGTTGGGCCCAATCCTGTTAAGCAGGGCTCGCCAATGGCGATTTGATTTTGTAACAGCTTTCAAGGTTACGATTGAAATAGGGTTTTGTCTAACACTGGAAGGAAAACAAAACCTTTTGAATTTTGATGTGGGTGTTTTCTTTCGACAAAAATATAAGGTTTTCAGTTCAGGACTGTCTCCCTTTAAAAGATAAGCAGAGAGCTCTGGACCTTTCAACTTTATTGAAATCAGTAAATGCTTGCAAAATATTCTGGCTTTGGTACAACAGCACAGTCATAGAAAATTAGGGTAGGAAGGGACCTCAGGAAGTCATCTAATCCAACCCTCTGCTCAAAGTAGGACCATCTCGAGCTAGATCATCCCAGCTAAAGTTTTGTCTATCTGGGTCTTAAAAACCTCCAAAGACAGAGAGTCCATAGCCTCTCTGGGTAACCTGTTCCAGTGTTTTACTTCCCTCCTAGTGAGAGAGTTTTTCCTAATATCTAATCTAAACTTCCCTTGCTGCAACTTGAGTCATCTGGCACCATTGAGAAAAGTTCAGCTCCATCCTCTTTCAAACACTTCTTCAGGTAGCAGAAGGCTGCTATTAAATCCCCTCTCAGTCTTCTCTTCTCCAGAATAATAAGCCCAGTTCCCTCAGACTCTCTTATTCATAGATTCATAGATGTTAAGGTTAGAAGGGACTTCAGTAGATCATCAAGTCCAACCCCCTGTCCTGGGCAGGAAAGAGTGCTGGGGTCAGACGACTCCAGCCAGGTGCTTGTCCAGTCTCCTCTTGAAGACCCCCAGGGGAGGGGAGAGCACCACCTCCCTTGGGAGCCCATTCCAGATTCTGGCAACCCTCACTGTGAAGAAGTTCCTTGTAATGTCTTTTCAGGAGTCATGTGTCCCAGCCCTCTAACCATTTTCCAGACCCTCTGCTAGACTCCCTTAATTTGTCCACATCCTTTCTGTAGTGAGAGTCCCAAAACTGGACACAGTACTGCAGATGTGGCCTCACCAGTGCCGAAGAGAGGGGAAGAATCACTTCCCTCAATCTGCTGGCAACGCTTCTACCAATGCAGCCCAGTAAGCTGTTAGCCTTCTTGGCAACAAGGGCACACTGTTCAGCTTATTCAGCTCATATTCAGCTTATTGTCCACTGTAATCCCCAGGTCCTTTTCTGCAGGGCTTTTCAATGCTTTCAGTGTTTCAATGTCCTTCTCAGTGTTTCACTGAAATTTTGTGTAGTCAAAAATATTCCAACCAGAGCTGTTGCACGGTATTAACCAGTCTCTGTGAGAAACCCCATTAAAAATTCCCATCTTATCAAGTAAGATTGCTCTATACTTTTTGAAGCAAGCTCTCAGATTATGAAGTGCTTTTTGAAGGGAAGCTGGATGGGCATGGGCACCAGTTGTTAGGGTAGCTCAAGTTCATTGTCACTGCTATATTAACACAGGTAAGTGTGGCAGAATTCAGTAGAGAACCTTTTCCTAGTTATTGAATTCTACAAACTGGTTAAAAAGTTATAGAAAAACGTCACTATTAAAGCTGCTAGAGGAACTGCCATGAAGCCTTAGTCATGTTCTGCAAAATCCAGTTTGTTACAGTCTATTAAATTCTACAGAACTTCTCAGTTAAAGAACTAAGATTAGTCAAGTGCTGGGTTGTATTTCTGCTTCTTCCACTGACTTCCTGCGTGACTTTGGCCACATCATTTAACCTGTCTGTGCCACTCTGTTCCCAGTCACAAGACCATGACTATGCAGATATGTTTGCGAGGCTCTCAGAGAATATGGTAAGAGGAATCTCACAGAGACGCCTATGTCATCAGAAAACCTTAAGTATCTGAGTTGCAGTCAAAACCACCCTTAGCGCTATGAAGCATGAGATCCATTACGCTGAAGAACTGCTAGACACAAAGAACAGTCTGTCAAGCATATTGTCTTTGACTTAAATATGTGCAGGATCAGATCTTTATTTCATACATACCTCATGTCTGCAGGGTTATAGTTGATGCTGCCAGTAGGTACTTGCTGGAATTGTAATGGATCCCACCCTCTGGCCAAGAAAGTCATGTACTTTGCTCTAATGAACCATATCTTGCAATGCTTTTTCAGTGAGCAGGAAAGTGTTTTGTGTTGCTGACTCCTGATCAAATGTTGTATTTTTAAATTAAATTCCTACAAGTTATGGTCCATTAACAAATGTGTGTGTTCTGCATTATACCATCTCATGACTTGTAACTGCAAGAGCTATAAGAAAGGGGCTCTGTTATTAATAAGTAATATTAAATGTCAGCCAGATGAAAATGAAGACCAGGAAGAACAGTTACTACATATGGAGGTTCTCTTTTCAATTTCTTTTCCTCACTGTATTTAGAAGGAATATCCTATTTTTCTGCATTTAAAAATACTCTGTACCCCTATATGTTTTAAATATTTCAGCCTGATTCAACTCCCCTTGAAGTCAATAGGAGTTTTCCAGGGACTACAGCAGAAGTGGGATCAAGCCCTCTGTGCATTGGACTTCCTCCCATCCAGTCATTCTCTATATTAGAAGTGTTCCTGGATTCAGAAGTTTCTCCATTGTGGTTCCCCTCTCGACTCAATGCGTTCCCATACCTTGCCATGTGCACCCTCATTTGCATCACATTTTGCCCTGAACAACTACTTGTTCTGCATAAGGCAGGGTAGATTCACAACTTGCAGAGGCCAAATAAATCAGAGGTGTGTAGCTGAAGCTTTTGTGAGCCTGAGTTCATGTGTCCTCCACAAGGTGCCACTGAGGAACATACTGTTGTGCTGGAGGCATTTTGCCTGCTTTGGATGTTAGCACTTGATTTAGAAACAAGGCCTACGTTAAATACATGTTTCACCAGAATTGAAACCCAGGTTCATCATTTTAATTTTATTTATTTCAAAGGTAAGAGCAGCCTCCATATTAATGGAACTATTCAAAGGAAACCAAAGCAAAGCAAGACAGGCCAAGTTCAGCACCAGAGAGTTTTATCAGTATTGGTCAGAACGCACAATAACCCTCCTCACTCTCTCTCACATAGGTATAAGGAAAGATCCTTTGGGATTCAACATCGAATCCACGAGTAAGGTAAAGTGATGTGCACAGTGCAAGGCCAGTTTCCATCACTAATACATCTGCAAGTACGTGAGTAAATAAGATGGAGGGAAAAAATCAACCTAGCATTTTAAGTGGAATATACGCCCCCCCCCCCAAAAAACAAAAACAAAAAAACCCCTAGGTTGTGCAAGGAGAACTAATTTACTCAAGCAACAGAGTAGCTTGTTGGGATAAATCTGACCCCAGCTGACTTCCTGCCTATGGCAGGGGGCTGGACCCGATGATTTCACGAGGCCCAATCCAGCCCTAACATCCATGAGATCTATGAACTCTGTGAAACACTATGAAAGCACCTACAGTGCTAACAGTATATTTGAGAGATGAGCTCTCCAATAAATGAAGTCAAAGTAGATCCTCCTTTCTGTGATCCTACAGTCATGCAGTTGTACAGCACCCCCCCCCACTCAAAAGGAATGAACTAGCAGGAAAACACGAAGACAAAACAGGATCATATTGGCTATTGCAGAGGCAGCAGGCTTCTCACAGAAACACTGCAAAGGATTTTGCTCCGTAGATTGAAAGACAACAGCACTGGCAATCAAACAACTATAAAATGCTGCACACCACAAGCAAAAAAAAAAAAAAAAAGTTCAGGCCCTGAATGTGTGTAACTGTTAGGCAAATAAACAGCTTGGCACTTTCACCGCTGTGAGATGCCAGTAGTTGCAATGCTCCCCAGCAGAAAACAAAACAAAAGAAAAAAACCTTAAAGACTTCTTTTACTTTTTAAAGTCAGAAAAAAACCTAAATTATGCGTGGAAACGAAAAAGACAAATGTAAGCAAATCCCCCCACCCCACAATTAGTAGCAGCGGCCTGCTTGCTGCCCCTGGTTTCAAAGGGTAACAATTTGGCACCACTGAAGTCAGTGGTAAAATTCCTATTGACTTGAACAGAGCAGGATTTCATCCAAAAAGCTAACGGCTTATGAAGAGATGGCAACAGGCAAATTTTTGTTCCTACATTCCAAATTCTGACTAAGTACAATGTCATGAGTAAATCTTGTTCACTTTATGGAGATTTGCTCAAACTGAACTCTAGACGTTAGCACCCACTTTCACTAAACTTTGGGTTGTAGGAGATCCTTTTCAAAAACCTGTGAATGTTTTTTTCTCTTTAAAATGAACTGTGCCAAACATCTGGTTCCAGAACACCAAACTTTGGACAGAAACCCAAGTCTTGTAGCTTGAACCCACCTCTGACACCTTTTGCACGATAGTGATTGTTCCCCTTTTCAATTGGGTCCTTTTTATAAAAGGAAAGGTTTTCCAAATCCAGCAGACCAAGGAGCTCAAACCTCCAACAGAGTGCTCGGCTTTGCACCAAGTTCAGCCTTTATAAACCAACAGTGCATTGTACAAAACTCATTTTAGTCTAGAAGCTGTCTGGGTTGTTTTGTGCCAACCTCGTCTCTGTGAATATTTGGCTAGTGCTAGTCACCTTCATATTCTGAGTTCAAACTATGTTTGTTGGCATAGTCTACATGAGGCAAGTCCCAGCATTTTTTCTACTGATTGCCAGTGCCTGTTTGACTTCTGGGGAAAGCAGTGAATGCATCTGAATCTCAGAGAATTTGAGTTTTCTCAGTGATGTTCCACCATATACTTTGGAGAGATTTTTGGAACGTGCTCCCAAAGTCACTGATCCATTCAATCAAAATGTGTCATTGCACATTCAAGGAATTAGATAATAATAATAATACTAACAATGACAATAATAATTATGATAATAGTGTATGTACTCAAATCCAAGATGAGGCTTTCCCCCCATTTATCATGGTGGGGAGCCCTTTGTCTTGGATTTGATTACAAGGCGGCAGAGGAGGGAAGAGGTTGCTGTGGTTCCATCTCTGGCTCTAGCCCCAACCTGGGCTCACAGCCAGAGCTGCGGTTGCTGTCACCCCCTATCACCTCTGCCAACTCCCCCTCCCCCCCACCTTTGCCCCCAACTCCAGCTGATTGCTCTCTGCCTCCAGCATGGCTCCAGCCCTGCTCCAGCCTGAGGTATAGAGCATTAGCTTGCTCCAGCTATTGCCCCCCTAGTAACAGCTGTTGCAGTGGCAGCAGCTCCAGCTGAGCCCCAGAGCCTGGGCCGCAGCTGCCACCGCTGCCATTGCTGCCTGACCAGGCTGGAGTTGGAGCATGTGCTCTATGCACCGGGCTAGACCAAGAGACTAAGCAGTGGGGTAAGGGGTGTGTGGGGGAGATGGGATGGGGGGTAGATGGGAGAAAGAGGTGGCAGGGGGCAAGGGGTCATAAAGGCACTAGGGAGAAAACAGATGCCAGGGTGTGCAGGCAGCATGGAAGGGGATATGGTAGGGGTGGCAGAGGCAAGGTGTGGGGGTGGGGAAGAGTCAGGGGTCAGGCTACTTTACTTGCCCCTATTGCCTGCTCTCCCTACTGTCTTCCCCCACTATTTCTCAACCACTTGCCCCCTTACCACCTCCTACCACTCCCTCTACATCTGTCCCTGCCCTTACCTCCCTACTGCCTGCCCTACTGCCTTCTCCTTCGTCTCCCTACCCTCCCACCACCTGCCCCCTACCACTTCCCAAACACTTGTCCCCCTAGCATCCCAATCACCTGTCCCCATTCACCTCCTCCACTGCCTGACCCCTACCACCTGCCCCACTGCCTCCCTTTGCCCCCTGCTGCTGCCTGCCCCCCACTACCTGACCCTATACCACTTCCCCAGTGCCTGACCCCTACTGCTTGCCTGTCCCCCTGCCACTCTTTCCCTGTTGCAGCAATGGAAGAGGACACATTTAAGATGAATTAAATCCAATAATTAGATTATATACTTTGCAAATTATAATACATTTTCCATGTATAAAATTACTGGGGGGTCATCTTAGATTTAGAGTTGTCCTGGATTCAGGTAAATATAATAACGGTCACAAACTCCTGCAAGACCGTTTCAGGCTGGACATAAGAAAGAATTTTTTACTGTCCGAGCCCCCAAGGTCTGGAACAGCCTGCCAGCGGAGGTGGTTCAAGCACCTACATTGAACACCTTCAAGAGTAAATTGGATGCTTATCTTGCTGAGATCCTATGACCCCAGCTAACTTCCTGCCCTTTGGGCAGGGGGCTGGACACAATGATCTCCCGAGGTCCCTTCCAGCCCTAATGTCTATGAAATCTATGAAATAAACTTCCTACTGTTGCAATTTTGCAAATCCCTTTAACCATCCATATCCTTGTTTACTTCTTTCTCCCATGTTATTTACTGATTGAATCCCATATTTCTAGGTGATTTTATGCATTTACTCATGCCTGCTTTTCACCTCTGAAGCTGCACAAAGTGTTCCCTCCCCAGGCGAAATGGGGCCATGTCAACCATGCCATAGATTCTAAAATCAAATACAATGAACAAGAGGATACTTAATGGATTTTAAAAGGTCTTGTTTGATATATTTCTATATGTAGCTATTATTTTAGAAGCTTTGGCATACCCTCTTTGAGCTTTTCAACTGATCTGGAGAATGGGAAACCAAGAATATTTCTAATATACCCACTTCCCCCAGCCTGTATGCTGTTATAATGTTATGTGCTCTGGCTCCCTATGAAAGCCTTTGCTCTCTATTTTTTTATATAATATGCTGAAATTTCCTATATTTCTTATTACATTCTGAAAAAGTCAACTGTCGCAGTAACACTGCATATACATTATTTGTCAGATACATAACAGATATATTGTGTTATTCCCACACACTGGGAGCTGCCAGGTGTTTTTGCTTACTTAATTTTTGCCCTCAGAAATGGTGATGAGATAGGCTTTAAAAAACCCTTGGAAATGTGATCTTTAACATAAAAAAACCCTAGGCCACACTCATTCTGCCTGCCAACAATGTGTTTGAAGTATTAATGCATGACACCTAAAAGAAACATAATGTTAATACAGACCCTGCCATTAAAACACCCTTACAAGCCAGGCCAGCTGTCTTGCACTGAAAAAAACCAGGAAGCCCAGATGTGAACTAGTCAGATTGTCCATTGTAAGCTAGCTACCTAGACAATTAAGCTCCTTTTTTCAGTTAATCATTTGAGAACCAACCTTTATTTTTACTAACATACTTGTAATCCATGTTTTCTGAGTAGTTTGTGCAGACAGTTGGTTTGATTATGATCTAATTAGGCCAATGAATGTCATGGGGGTGACAAGCTGCTTCATCTCATATCTTTTATGGTGCCGTGCACGGTATAAGAAACATATTACTGTTTGTTGAAACTTTTAGTGGGGAAATTCACATGTGTAACTAATAGGTCTTGTCTGCACAAGAAAATCACAGCACTTCAGTGAGGATATAAATTGACAACACACTGTCTGATCTTTATAGATTCATAGATTCATAGATGCTAGGGTCGGAAGGGACCTCAATAGATCATCGAGTCCGACCCCCTGCATAAGCAGGAAAGAGTGCTGGGCCTACATTACCCCAGCTAGATACACATCCAACCTTCTCTTGAATACCCCCAGGGTAGGGGAGAGCACCACCTCCCTTGGGAGCCCGTTCCAGACCTTGGCCACTCGAACTGTGAAGAAGTTCCTCCTAATATCCAATCTAAATCTGCTCTCCTCTAGCTTGTGGCCATTATTTCTTGTAACCCCCGGGGGCGCCTTGGTGAATAAATACTCACCAATTCCCTTCTGTGCCCCCCTGATGAACTTATAGGCAGCCACCAGGTCGCCTCTCAACCTTCTCTTGCGGAGGCTGAAAAGGTCCAGTTTCTCTAATCTCTCCTCATAGGGCTTGGCCTGCAGGCCCTTAACCATACGAGTGGCCCTTCTCTGGACCCTCTCCAGGCTTTCCGCATCCTTCTTGAAGTGCGGCGCCCAGAATTGCACGCAGTACTCCAGCTGCGGTCTGACCAGCGCCCAATAGAGGGGAAGTATCACCTCCTTGGACCTATTTGTCATGCATCTGCTGATGCACGATAAAGTGCCATTGGCTTTTCTGATGGTTTCGTCACACTGCCGACTCATGTTCATCTTGGAGTCCACTAGGACTCCAAGATCCCTTTCCACTTCCGTGCCACCCAGCAGGTCATTTCCTAGGCTGTAGGTGTGCTGGACATTTTTCCTCCCTAGATGTAGCACTTTGCATTTCTCCTTGTTGAACTGCATTCTGTTGTTTTCTGCCCACTTGTCTAACCTGTCCAGGTCTGCTTGCAGCTGTTCCCTGCCCTCCGGCGTGTCCACTTCGCCCCATAGCTTAGTGTCATCTGCAAACTTGGACAGAGTACATTTCACCCCCTTGTCCAAGTCGCTGATGAAGACATTAAAGAGTATCGGTCCAAGCACCGAGCCCTGCGGGACCCCACTGCCCACACTCTTCCAGGTCGAAACCGACCCATCCACCACAACTCTCTGGGTGCGACCCTCCAGCCAATTCTCCACCCACCAGACTGTGCAGTAATCCAAGTCACAGCCCCTTAACTTGTTCACCAGTATGGGGTGGGATACCATATCAAAGGCCTTCCTGAAGTCCAAGTATACGACATCCACCCCTCCTCCTGCGTCGAGGCGTTTTGTGACCTGGTCATAAAAAGAGACTAGATTGGTCAGGCACGATCTACCTGCCACGAACCCGTGCTGGTTTCCCCTCAGCATAATTTGTCCTGCCGGGCTCTCACAAATGTGAGCCTTGATGATTTTCTCAAAGATTTTGCCAAGGATGGAGGTGAGACTGACTGGCCTATAGTTACCCGGGTCCTCCTTCCTCCCCTTCTTGAAAATGGGAACCACATTGGCCCTTTTCCAGTCCTCCGGGACTTGACCCGTGCGCCACGAGCATTCAAATATTCCCGCCAGTGGCTCTGCAATGATGTCGGCCAGTGCCTTCAGTACCCTCGGATGGAGCTCATCCGGGCCTGCCAACTTAAAGGCATCCAGTTCCTCCAAGTGACCCTGCACCACCTCAGGGTCCACGCATGGAAGTCTGGTGCCTTGCTGCTGCCTCCCTACACTCCCAGTGAGAGACTTGTCATGCCTCTCGTAATCTTCAGTAATCCCCTGTGTGGACGCTGAGTGATAATCACCATGTGTGAGTTACCTGCCACACTTTGAAAGCCCTACGACTGTCAGCACAGGGAGTTAGCATGGTTTACCATGTACATGGTAAATTTACACCCTTTCTTAATGAGCACTAACTTCCCCATATAGACAAGAGAAGCTAAACAGCTTGCACTAAGACAATAACATTTAGAGTTCACTTAAAGTCACAAAGTAGTACTAACCTGGCATATAAATGGCACCTGGGCTATGTGATGAGGCTCTGAAAGGAATAAAATTTGCCTGTAATAGAGCTGTCCAGCTTCTAAGCAGCTGGGGGTTATAAGTCGTGCAGGTTGCAACAACATGAGCCATGTGCCTCTGGGCCCGCACACTGCTTAGGTGCACACACGCTCCCTGCACTGCATTGCATGTGTGGACCACCTTAAATACTGTGCTGCACCGCACCATGTGCAAATGCCCCCCTCACATCCAACTGCACTGCACCAAACTGAACTGCACACAGGCATCCCCCCTGCACAGCCCCATCTGCAGCTCCGTGGGCTGAGAGTCAGACTGCTCCATCTTGCCTGGGGAGCAGGTAGGAAATGGAAAGAAGGGGAAGGGAGGGGTGGGGGGGGACCTGGAGCTGCAGCTGGAGCAATGGGGCAGCAGTGGATTCACGAGCCGAAGGTGGAGGGGAGCTCAAGTTAACCCCTCATGGGCCACAAGTTTAACAGTTGAATCAGTTTAACAATGAATCTGAGCAGGATTCACTTTTATTTAAAAAAAATCCTGGTCTTTTGACTAGTTGTGAACAATTAACAAGCATTCCCATGAACAAGGCAGAAGGGCCTCTTCATGTTTATTGACCAAAATACAACATAGCAGCAACTCTGCTATTTCTAAAGGCCAACCCTGCTAATGGTTTACACAATGGATCATTGCCAAGCAGGCCCTGCCCACCTACTCCTACATGCATCTTCCAAACCTGGACACTCTGCAGTATCTGCAGTTGCTCCTTAAACTTTGGCCTTCAATGTACTAGAAAGCAGCTTCTGGAGAAAACCCCAAAGTGGCCTCACAGCCAGGCATCTTTCCAGGTTTGGAGCATGCATGGCATGTGAGTGCAGGTGGGTGGACCATGCTCTGGGCAGTCGCGGCCAAAACACTGCTGCTGCAGTGCAGACATACCTTAAATGCTCCAAATTCCAGGTGCTTACCTGCGGTAGCTGTTGTGTCCTACACCCATGCAGGGTATGTTACTGTTCCAAATCTGGGGTCATTTCAGCAAGAGGGTCCTGATTTATGGCCACTTTCGCCACCCGCAAAAACAGTTCCCCTTAAGTCTGGCAGCTTCTACCAGCTTTGAAATTAAGCCACAATTATATGCAACTGATCTCGATTTCACAACATTTACCACAGTTCATGCATGACATCCTCTGCCCCTTTGGGAAAGCAACATTACAAAGACTATTCAGAAAGTTGGGCTCTTTTGATAGCAGCAAGCCAAACTCTTGAAATGAGCCAATCACACTATCTATCTAGGGACAGTGCAGCCGAAAGGCTTTGTGCATTGACAGTTCTCACAGAAGGCAGATGGGTCATGAAGACATGCCGCACTAGCTCAAGGTGCTTAGGCAGTATCTGTTCAGTTCCAGACATTGTGGAGGTAGGGAGAACGACATCTTACTGCAGTGCGTCTCTGTCAAAGGTTTTGGATTTTGCAGGGTGCGCCAGGAGGTGGGCAGGAGAAAGGAAACTGTATTTAGTAAGAAAATTCAGGAGGCACTCAAAGTATCTTCCAAAAGAAAAGCAATAACATGCAAACGATTGTTGGAAGAGGAGTACAAAAATGCTTAACAGAAGAGGAGGAGGATTAAGGGGTGAAGAGCAGGAGGAACAGGGGGAGAGAGATTTTGGGGTTATGATGGAGAATATAAATAGGACTAGGGGGTAAGGAGGGGAGGGGTTTCAGAGGCCTCTGTCAGAAGAAGGGGATGGGGATTATGAATGGAGGGAGAGAAGAGGAAGGTTGAACACTAGTAGAGATGGCGACATGGAGATAACTGGTAGGGTAAGTGTGGGGTAAGAGGGATCTGGCTCCTGTCAGCCCTACTTTGTTCTATCTGTTGAAAGTACCAGGACCTTGAGGACACTGTCCCACTACAGATGTCTGAGCCCCTCTCTCTGTCCCTGTCTCCCTCAGAAATTTCATGTTCCCTGTTTTTCAGAAGTTTGAGCATTGCTGAATTTGATGCTCTGGAAGGTCAGGGGTTGCCACCATGCACCCTGACCTCTGCATTAACAAAATTTGCCTTTGAATTATTCATGGCTCATTTTTTCTCCAATCAGCCAGCACTGCTTGGAGGAAAGACTGAAGCTCATGTTTAACCTGGCTGTTCATGGGCAGTTAGCAGAGTAGCACATAAGCAGGAAGTGCTTTTCTTCATGAAATTTGTGCTACAATCAACATAGTGCAAAATTTCATAAGATTTACTTTCCATAGCTTAACAGTCTTTCTGTTTGTTTGTTTCAGCTCACGGAGGTTTTCTTTCCTTTGGTCTTACTACGAATTTGAAGTTGAAACAAACCCTGAATTCAGCCACATGTCCCTGAGCAATAGACATGTTGCCTTACTGATGTGCATCATCACATCAGTAAGGCAATATCAACCAAGATGGTGTCTAGCAGCTTGATACCCATTCTGCACAGAGAAGATCTCTCCTGGTCTGCGTTAAATATCAAAGAAGCAGTTTGGTGATGGTTAAATCTCTGAATATTTCATAAGTTATGTGGATACACACAGGGCTTCTATTTCAAGGGCATTCAGTCCTATGCATTTCACTAACACTAACGGGTTGCTCCAAAGCCTGAAAGAGTCTTTCTATTAACTTCCATGGGCTTTGTGTCAGGCTGCATATAAGCAGTTGTAACTTTCCAAAGTTAATTATCTTGGCCATTGTACATGCTTTGGCTCCAAGTAGCAGAAAGACCATATTACCTAAGTATCTCCTCTATTTCCACAGCAAAGCCATTTTGTAGTTTCACAAATACAATGTAGTGTCCAACACTAGACTTTTTTTTTTACTAAGTATTATAATATTTTACAGGAGCAAATGCAGAATCTGTACTTTTTGCCACTAATTTAGCATATTTTACCAATGTACAGTAATAAAATCCAGCCAGGTTCCCACTCTTCCAAAATTTCTACTGTTTTAAGTTAGATAACTATAAGACTCCAATGTTGTGAAAGGTGGTATTTTGTGGAAGCAGGTTGAAAAGCACCATGGATGTTAAAGGAGTTGCATACATTTGGTACATGCAGAACAATAACCAATGTTGAGTCCATGCACTCCTGACTTTACCAACATGTGTAAAAACTTGGTTCCTACTTCACATTTACAGTCCAGTTGTGACAGTCACATACGATGCACACATATAAAGCAAACATAAATTGTCACAGGGACATCTGGTTGGGGATTATTATTGGAAGACCTCATAGAAATGGGTTTAAAGAGGTTTCATAGAAGAAAGTTGCATAGTGGTCTAGAAATATGAGACATGAAAGCAGTAAGAAAATGAAATGAAAAAAGCAGTAAGGAAAAAGGCCTGGAATAAACAAGGCAGCATCAGGAAATAAGAACAGAAACAGGTGAGAGACCAATGGCACATAGAAATCTGGTCTGGAGGTGCCAAAGACAAGAATGCTAGTGAAGGTTTTCAAGGAAATGGCACTGGGAAGGAAAGGAATAGTCAGGAGGGAAGAACATTGTTTTGCATGTGGAAATTTGTATTGACCGTCTTGTAAGGTAGCTGGAAAAGTGATTGCCAAAGTTTAGGTGGGAGATAATCAATAGTGTGTTTCAGTTGAACCCAAAATACATTTATAGTAATAGAGCTGCATAGGGAAAGATGGTTGTTAACAGAGAAGAGGATATAAGATACACGAGTTTTGTAACATGGAAAGCATATTAGGAAGGAGACAAAGATGACACCAACCCATTTGTGACCACTGTGAACCTGAGAGACATGAAGGATAACGGGATTATCTGTTTTGAACATAACTAGTATGAGCTGGAAGCAGGAGGAATCTAAGAGAAAAAGCAGTAGTTGTTGAAGGAAAAAGATAATTTTGATGATCAGTGGCACAGAAGTAGTTGACTGGAGCATTAACAGGTGATGAAGTCTTGGTTGGTAGAGAGGCAAGATATAACCCAGGAGGCATGTCTACACATTCATTAATGCCCATTTGCTACAGTGCATTAAGTTTAGTACCTCTAATATGAGGCAACCCTAATGTATAGTAGCAAAAGTGCATACTTCTTTAGTGATGCTTAATGTGCACTAGCCTATTTTTATTGCACATTAGCATATGAGCACAGTTTTTGACATGATGCTGTAATAGGCAGTAAAATAGGCTACTGCGTATTATAAGGGCTAAGTACAGAAAGTCAAAAAGCCTGAGGATGAATTGATTCAGTCTTTGCAGGTTAATCTAAGCTGCAAAGATTGAATCAATAAGCAAATGAGCAGACATTCACTTGCAATTCAGGAAATGCAGCCACATGCCTGCAGTGGCTCAAGCCAGAAGCCAGGGTGCACTAGAGCATGGCTCTCTGCCTGTGTGTTCACTTCCTCTTTCTGCTGCTCCCAAGGTCTTTGGGATTTGCAGAACACTTACAGCAGCAGGACTCTGCAGAGTTGCTCATCACGTCCTCTTCCTGCTTCCAGGTGCCTCTGGGATGTGTAGTCCACAGTCACATCCAGCACTAGGTAAGCCAGCAGGGCAGGGCAGCTCTGTACTCGGGGGAAGGTGAGTTTAACCCCCCACCTCCCTGGCCCCAGCCCCCAGCCAGGGTTTGCCTGGGGAAAGGTGGGGCAGTGAGCCAGCCAGTAAACCAGCCCCAGGCCTCACTGCTCCAGCTGGGGAGCAGAGCGGTGGGACCAGTTCTGCTGTCTGGAGCAGACAGCATGGCCCAGCCCAGGGCTGAAAAACATGCTGGGATGCTGGGGGAACTGTGATTTAACTTGAACCAGGAAGGGGTCTAGGACAGAAGTTTCATAAACCAGTTTGACCCAAATCAGTTAAGTCTACATTCAACCAGGTTTATCTTAAACCAGTTTCAGCCATTTTGAAACTGGTTTATGTGCACTGAACTTCTGTACTATTACAGATTTAAACCAGTTTCTGATCACTTAGACTGGTTTATGTGTAACTTCTGTCCCTAGCCGAAATGCAGTTATTTGGAAATCAGTGACTGCTTCTATGTCTGCTGAATACTAGGTAGGCAGCCACTGTAAAGGCAAGAAGCTAGCCAACCAAAGGATTTAGGGGAGGTGTGCCACAGGAGAAGCATGGAAAGAGGAAGCAGGAGCTATGGAAGAAAATAAAATTGTGCACAGTAACTGGAGAGGTATGGCTGCTAGTATAAAAGGAGGCCCACCCCTTGAAAGTGTCTGGGTGCTTGATCTTGTGATGATGGTAGGAGTTCTGTGCTCCAAACAGGACTGGCCCTCAACCAAGAAGCAAGAGACTAGACAGAAGACCTGATCCTGCACTGCGAATTCACCACTTAAACAAGACTCTCACTGGAGTTCATGGATAGATTGCTGGATTGGGAAGTGAGGTAGGAGCATAGGGTCAGGCCTTGACTCCTCTACATGTCCACACACAGCCCTGAGTCCGGGCCACCCAAACAACCCAACTTATTTTCAACAATATACTATTCAGAATGAAATGTCAGAAACCACCTGTTGCTCTGATGTTGCTTTGCCATTGTGGTCACCTAAGGCTGCAGAACCTAGCTGGTGTTCATGTTGTACAGCACTCACTGAAGCCAATATTCTTGGAAAAAGGAAGATGAGTCCTACTTAGTTTGAATAAGGACTACATAGTCAAGTCCTTAGAAACCCCTTCTCCCTCAGTATAAAGGAAAAGATGCTTTTTCTGCAACATAAAGAGGAAACCTTTTGTGTCCCATAGAAATGAATGCTTTCAGGCAGCACTGGAATAGTTACTGTTAACAGTGAAAAAGTAAATTCCTCAGGCAGTTAGAAAAAGAAGTTCCTTATATAAATTCGGTGTGATGGCTCTACCTGATGCTATATCTTCTGCCAAACTGTCACAGCAAGATGCCCAGACAGTTTTCTGCAAGTTATAAAACTTAACCCTGCCTATGAATACAATCAGGTAATCAACTTCTCTTCAAGGAATTGAAGTATCTACTGTCTGACCACAGGACATCTACATAGTCAGTTCCAGTTCCACTATGTTGATGGTTTGATGAAAATTGGTTTCATCTCAACTCAGTCTCCAACTCATTAAAAACAAAATCCCCATTTCAACAGCATTTTAATATTTCCATGGAAAGAGTTCAGAAGTGGTTTTGCTCCCCATAAAGAAGTTTTACAGATCTTCCTTCCCTTGAAAGCATATATTATCTCCAGAGAAGCCTTGGAATGTTTAGTATCACTGTTTGTAAGAAATTTACCTCAGCAGTGGATTTTAAGTTTTAATGGAAACTTATGGGATGAATGGATGTTGTGCCCTCCTGATGCAGAAGTGAATGAAAGCCTTAGGGCCTTGTTACCTGGTAATTTTTAGGTGGCTTCTGGAGCTCTTAACCCCTGGATTGGCTGCATGTTAACAACTTTTAAGTGGCTTAAAGCACTCATTATTCAGCCTAAAGTTATGCCACTCCAAGGATTATCTCTAGTCTGCCTAACTTTGCTCTTCCATTAAGAAGTGGCTATTCTCCACAGCCGTTTAGCTCCAGTTGAAGTTGTCAAACATACCAGGATGTAGTGGCCCTTCCTGAGTCAAGGTGAGCAGGGATACTGGGGTGCAGTTTGGCTGGGCACAGCTCCGCTTCCCCGCTGTTCCCACTGGGCAGAGCCAGCACTGCAGCCCTGGAGTACTCAGAGGCTGTGGTGCCTTCCCAACTGGCTTGTTGCTCTGAATCCTTGGGCCAGACTTGGGCCACAGTGCCCATGGGGGTGGCAGGCTCATGCTCACTCCTCCTGCTAACCTGTGGTTGAACCTGCACCCAGCCCTGCAGTCTACTGCAGCATGCCACCCCCCACCCTGGTGCTTGCATCCCCAGGACCCAGACATGCCCTGGCATGTACATAGCCATGAGGTTCGTTCCCAATGACCCCATGTTCCACCAGGCTGTGCAGGGTCTGGCTGCCAGCTCCCCGACTTGGCTTGCTCAGCAGCAGCCATGGTTGGCAGGTGCCTGAAGCCCCTGAATCTCCCAGGGCAGAAGGAGAGTACAGAGACTGGACTCCCTCCCCTTTTTGAACTTGGGAGGCAGCTGTGATCAGTGCAGCCCTCTCACCTGCTTTGTGCAGCCTGGTGCCTGAAGCCACCCAGCTGTTGGGGGCTTTATGGACTGCTAGGCAAGCCAGGCAAGGCAAGCTAATGGCTGGAACTTGCACAGCCTGACAGAGCATGGGCTTGGCAGGAACCGACTTCAAGCTGCTGCACTGCAGCTACCAAACTCCACCCTCACGCACCCACTTGGCCCCATCGGGGTGTATGTCTGGGTCCTGGGGTACTGATCCTTTTTTTTCTCTGGAGCTCACCTCCCATGCTGCTGCTGGCCAGCTGAGCACCTGTTGAGCTCCAGGGAGCCTGATCTTTTTGGAAGTCGGGCAGCACCTGTCCAGCTCAAAGTCCCAACAGGGGCAGCAGAGGGGGAGGGGGGCCAGGGCAGGCCACAGAAAAAAATGGAGCTGGTCCTTCCCCTAGCTCCTAGTCCTGCCCTTGCTCACCAAGCCTCTCATGGCAAGTGACAGCTGTGTGGGTGAAGGACAACCAGAGTTGGTTTTATGCCTTAAGATGTGGCTGCTCCTATAAGCCAAACAACACTAAGCCGACTAACATCTGTCTGACTTACAGCATAAGGTATAACAAGGCCCTTAGAGAGGTCCAGGTGGTCAAAATGTAAACCCAAACATTCCAGTTTTAATATGCAAAGATTTTCATAATTACCGGGGGAAAATAGAAAAGAAGCATCACGATTTGCTGCAGCCCACAGTGCGCCTGGCTGACAAGACCCAGCAAAGCACCTCCATTTCATTTAAGTCCTCAGCCACAAAAACCTCTCCTGGAGAGGGGCACCCAGGTTGAGGCACCTGCTTAGGTAGCCCAGAAATAGCCTCGCTCTGTGTCTCTGTCTCCTCCTCAGACTTCGTCCTTCTCTCATGCTGGCTGAACATTTCCTCATCCCAGACCATCTTGCCATATGGCTTGGGCAGTCCTCAGTAACCTGCTTCTGTTGCAAGGACTGGCAAATATCAGGTCTTTAAGGAAGTCAGTCAGGGCAGAATCTGGCTTATTTGTTTTGGGGTCAGAAGGCCAGCCAGCCAGTATCTTTTATTTAAAGTTTCCATCCTGCGCTCTCTAAATCCCCTCTCTCTCTTTCTCTTTAAACTCTTCTGATTATTTCAGTTGATTGACAGTGCTGGGGTCAAAGTAAACTAAAGAAAAAAAATCAAAGCAAGTTAAAGACCTGTTCAAAGCAATTCTCAATAGGAGGGTTGGTGTAATGCAGTGCTAATTCTTTGCCTTCCTCACATACAGCATCAAAAGCTACAGTGCTTTCCTTTATCCACCTCACTCCATCAAGGAAACTGAGATAAGAGCTGAGGGCCAGATACTCCTTCCTGTTACATCACTGAGGATCCAAAGTTAAAAATTTTTTTTAGTCAGTGGAGTTATTTTAGATTTATACCCATGCAACTAAGAAAGAAATTCTGTCCTGAACAGGCACAGGCATCGTTTTCAATATTATTTCAATTTGGGGGGAAAACAAGGAAATAATAGAAAAAGACTAGACGTTTCAGGATAGTATTAGGTTTTGTATCCGCCTGAAGTATACTAATGTAACTAAGATGGATAGTTTCTTGCCAAGGTATAAAAAGTTTTGTGTGGTCTGATAAAACTCTGTGTGTGTGTGTGTGTGTGTGTGTGTGTGTGTGTGTGTGTGTGTGTGTGTGTGTGTGTGTGTGTGTGTGTGTGTGTGTGTGTGTACACCCATATATACATATCATGTAGCCATTATGGGTGTAACTTATTATAGTTTCTAGGGTCGGAAGGGACCTGAGTAGATCATCTAGTCCGAATTGATCCTCTAGTAGATGATCAATCTAGTAGAATTGCTGATGATCATCTAGTAGAATTGCTGTTCCTGAATTGGAAAAAGCAATATTGGTGCAAGCAGTTTAACCCCTGTATAATAGCACCCACTCTCCGGGGTTTTGCTATGTTAACCGACTCAGACTCATTAAGCAGCAAAGCTTTTACATGTAGACAAGCCTTGCACTTGGAAACATGAACTGTCTGCCAAATAGGAGTCTGGACTGCTCAAAAAAACTACACATAATGAAATACTTGAAGGCAGCAATAGATATTAGTGACACTAGTCTACAGACTGTAGACTGGAGCAAGAGCCAAATGTACAAAGGCATTTAGATGCTTAAATACATGCAGATAGGCACCCAGTGGCATGCCCTAACTGACTAAGCAGGTGCCTATCTTCAAGTACCTAAATATCTTTTTAAATCTGGCTTCAGACATAGATTTCAGTAAAAGACCAAACTAAAGCTCTGTTGATATTAGTTGACAATGCTAATCCCCATGACTAAAAGAGTTTTGAAATGAATGATGAACCTCATACCAAGGCCATTATTAAACCTTGCTTAAGCTAGACATCTAGGTAAAATTTCCCACCATTGCTAACAGGAATGTGGCAATCCAGGAGAAAGCACTAGTGTAGCAACTGTACACAAAGAAGGTCTTGACAACACGGTGGCTAAAATATCACCCTTTAACTGCAGGAGGGTAGCATAAACATAGCCCAAGAAGACTTCTCTTTGTGCAATAGGCGCTTTGTATTGGCCACAATCAAGACTAGCTGTACAATGTTTAATCATTATTTCCTGGTGCACACACTTTTTAAATATATGTATTTGAAATGGAATGCATCCTTGAGCAGTGGTTGGCAATGGTTAATAAGTGGTGGGCTGAAACCATCCAGTTTGAGTCTGAAGTGGGCCAGTGCTTCCAACTTGGCTACTGCTGCTGCCACCACCCCTTTTCCCCACCACCTGGCTGCAGTACAATGAAGCCCACACCACCAAACATTGCCAGCACTGCCCAGCTGTGCAGGATGGGTAAAATGGCTGCACAAGCCCGATATAGTGCATAGGCTGTAGGTTGCTGACCCTTTTCATAGAGGGCTGAAAAGTGCACTTATAGATCAGTGCCCTGTACTGACTGGAATCAAACCTGCTCAGCTGCATATTAGTAGGTTACCTCAAAGTGCTGGGCTTTTGGAGTAGGAGCATCAAAGTTTTAGTCCTGCTGTCTCCATGAAGCTCCAGGTGGCCATGATATGCTGCGCAGTGACAGCTGGAAAGTCCTCCATGGCTCTGGATGTGTTGCAGTATGCTCTGCAGATTTGTTACAGGATTAGCGGCAAATCCAATCCTTTCACTTCTCATCCCGGTAACTCATCCTGAACTCCATGGTTCCTAAGTGGGAAGACATGGGAGAAAAAAAAAACCATGTAATTACTTCTGGGGATCACGTTCTGTCTGGCTGGCTAACAAACAGCTCTGAAACTGTCTTAATGTGTCCATGCAACGCCAGTGTCCCTCTCTCGGGGCACAAAATTCCTTTCAGAGTGGTTGTGAGAGAGGAAGCAGGAGTTCCCCCAGCAAGGCCCAGACCCTGATAAGCATGCCCCAGTACAGAAACAGAGATGGGCAGCAGCTGGAGGGAGACCTGGACGCCGATGCCAACACAAAAGCAGGCTCAGCAGTTTCGCAGCTGCTTGAGCCTGCGGATTAGCCAGAGCTGGGGGCATGGCTCCCAAGCAGCACGGGCTGCTCAAAAGGCATCCGGAAATTCAGCTGGCGCAGCGCCGCAGAGCAAGGAGAACACCAGCTGGGAGATGTCGGCTGTGGAGCTGGGAGGATCCAGCCTCAGCTGCCACAAGAAAGAGCCAGGCAACTGCCAGAGGACCGAGGTGGGTGAGGCAGGTGGCAGCCTTGGGGGCTGACGGGGGGAAGGGAGCTCCACTGGAAGGGAGCAGCACCAAGGGATGCCACCGGGAAGAAGAAGGGCTCTGATCATGAGCTCAGATGCCGAGGCTGGGGACAGCTCCTCAGGCTTGGAGGCATCCCCAGGCAGCCTTACAGCTGGCAGAGCACAGGGAGTCACAAGTCCCCAGGATGGGGGAGTAGACGGCGCCGGCTGGAGGGACCAGAGTGACCAGACCACAGGTCAGCCGGGCCCCAGGGAGGTGATGCCAGAAGAGTTGGCAAAGGCTGGACACAGGGAGGTTGCCGATACACGTTGAGTGAAACACAGGGGACAGACAAGTCTTCCCCAAGGAATGGAGAGCCCCAAGAGAGGGAATCTTGGGAACCCACCAGCAGAAGCTGGTCATTTTCAGTTGAGTTCTTCAGTTACAGTTTGACCTCGGATGGGACACGTTTAGCTTCTCAGGCAAGGGAAAACCGACCCCAGAGATGAGGGATGGGCCCCTAAGGATTGACGGCCGGAAAGACCCGATCCTATAAAGGCAGGCAGTGAGGGAAGACCTGTGCAAAGCAGCATCTACTCAGGCCGAGGATGTGGTAAGGGTGGGATAGAGGGGAGGTTTGGAGCCCCATGAAGACATCCACAGGGTCGAGACCCCTCTGGGTCCCCCAACAGGGAACCGCCTCCCCAACAACAACACCAAAGGTATGGCAGGTGAGAAAAAGGGGCCACACCCAGATCATCTAGGGGGCACCAGAATAGAGTTTCACCCTGACATCACTGGGGGGCAGGGCATCGACGAAGAGGTCCCCAAAGCCATACAACACCTACCAGTGACAGTGGTCTTGTGGGAAGAGAGATGAACAGAAACCTAATATACTCCAGGAAAAGATATTCTTCACTAGGTAGCCCTACCTGCCCTTTCTCATTCCTCCCCCAGCTCTCTAGAGGCTGAAGTATTTTGAGACTTCTGGATGAAGGAAAGAAAAGGGATTGAAAAGTAGAGGGAATCCTAGACAGGTTACAAGAGTGGGCAGATGAGAATAGGATGGGATTCAACACAGACAAGTGCAAGGTGATGCACCTTGGGAGGAACAACTGGCACCATACCTACAGGTTAGGGAATTCCCCTCTTGTCAGCACGGAAAGGGATCTGGGGGTCATCACTGACTCCAAGATGAACATGGGCCGGCAGTGTGGGGAGGCAGTCAGGAAGGCCAACTGCACCTTGTCATGCATCCACAGATGCATCTCGAGCAGGTCCAAGGAGGTGATCCTCCCCCTCTATGCGGCACTGGTCAGGCCGCAGCTGGAGTACTGTGTCCAATTCTGGGCGCCGCACTTCAAGAGGGATGTGGACAACATGGAGAGGGTCCAGAGGAGGCCACTCATATGATCAGGGGGCAGCAGGGCAGGCCCTATGAGGACAGGCTGCGGGACCTGAACCTGTTCAGCCTCCAAAAGAGAAGGCTGAGGGGGGATCTTGTGGCCTGTTATAAACTAGTCAGGGGGGATCAGCAGGCATTGGGGGAGTCACTGTTTCCCCGAGCACCGCCAGGAGTGACCAGGAATAACGGTCACAAGCTGGCAGAGGGCAGGTTTAGGTTAGATATCAGGAGGCGCTACTTCACAGTCAGGGCGGCTAGAGTCTGGAACCAACTTGCAAGAGAAGTGATGCAGGCTCTTCCCCTGGGGGTGTTTAAGAGGCGGTTAGATGAACACCTTGCTGGGGTTGTTTGACCCCAGTACTCTTTCCTGCCATGGCAGGGGGTTGGACTAGATGATCTGCTCAGGTCCGTTCCGACCCTAGAAACTATGAAACTATGAAACTATAAGGCAGGAAGATTCTTTTTATGTTCTTACCACCGATTTCATCTTTAGGCATCTAAGTGTCACTTATCCATCAAAAAGTTGGTGCATATGTGGCATTTAGTGTTATATAAATGGATTCTAAATCCTAGTGTCATCTCTGCCACCAAAAGTGTGTCTGAGCAGTTCCCTGTGCTCTGCTGCAGTCCTGTTTTCCATCAGAAGGGTAGAATTCTGGGCAAGTCCCCAAAACTTCAGTGAGACAAAAACCTGGAGCAGTAGGGAAGGGGAGAAACATACCTTTTACCTTTTAACCCAATAGCCTAGTGGTTACAACACTTGCCTAGGAAGGAGAGAAGCTAGGTTTCAAGGCCACCTTACTCAAAGGAGATCTGAATCTGTATTTCCCGCTTCCCAGCAAAGCACCCTAACCGCCAGTCCGTCAGTTATGCAGGGTCAAAGACACAATCCTCTTGAATGAGGCCCACTAAACTGCAAAGAGGGGGTGATATGTATGTCCAGAGGGCAAGAAAGAAGAGGAAACCTAGATCTCTGTTTCAGGACATTGGATGCTGTCCGCAAAGGGAGGTTGCCCTTGGTTCTGGCTCTTGCTCCCAGTGCTGTTTCTGCATTACATTTCTGCATTTTTAGATGACCGAGTAGCACTTTGATGCCTAAAACTGAAAGGGGATTTGGGATGGTACAAATTCCATGCCCAAAAGTTTGGTTTGTTCATGCAGTGGCAGCTTCTGTGGCTGAATACACTGAGCTCACATAATGCATCTCAACCACATGCAAAATATCAGGTCTGTTCAGCTAGTGAGAGCACGGCTGGGTGGGGTAGGGAGGGCTTTGCCACTGCACCCAGCTTCTGCTGGTATTCCTTTGGCAAAGCAATAGCAACCTATATTTGTTATCATAAGGAAATTATGCTGATGCACAGAGCAAACATAAATTTAAGGAAGCAAGGAAGCCTCATGCTGTCCTATTTGTGGAAAACAAATACTGGCACAAACAAGAACAAGCTCTGTACTATACTCCTGGCAGATCTCAAGCAGCTATTGTCTCCTACTCTGTAACAGCTCATGTGCTACTGACAGCAGTGCTGTGATTCTCATGTTCCAGCTGTATTGTAGCTGTAAAGGTCACAGTGACCATTAAGCAGACAGAGCTCTACATGAAATGTTAGCTAGACCATTTCTTTTTCAAGATGCTATTGTTGTACTAATAGATCCCAAGATATTAAGTGTGACTCTTCCTCACCCATTCAATCCCCTTTACCTAAGGAATAGGCTCCAAAATTAGATTGTTCCAAATGAAATACTCTACTTGTATCCACACCTGTTGTTTCCACTAAAAATTCTCTTGGGAATTGTCCACACGAGGCAATGAGGTCCTGTCTTTTAGTAGTGGAGTCAAGATGGCGTAAAGACCCATTTGGAGGTGTTCATAACTCTGCCTAAAATGCGTAAGTCCTGTCTCCACTAGTGGCTTAGCACCTGTACAAATGCCTGTATGTTAAGGCACACATCCTATAGACCAGGGGATTGCTCCTCCTGCTCTTTGTCTTCTCACTGCATTTCCTTTCTATGTGCCCCTTCTTTTGTAACCTTTGTTTCACAATTCTTGCATTTGCATTTCACAAGAATCAGCAGGAGGACCTTCATCTCTGACCTATGCTCCATTGTGGAGACACTCAGAATAAGCATCCATTTTATATTTGCCTTTGGTCTAAACATTCTGGATCAAATTATAACTTTTAACTTTTTCCCTTTAAACTTTTAAACCCATGTTTATGTTTGAAACAATCTGGTTCTTCTCTCAGTTACACTTTTTCTATAATCACACTTGTGAGGCTGTTATTTCTGAGGTGATAATATTGAAATGACATAGGAAAAGTACCTTGTGAATGTACCTCGAAAGTGATGTTGTAAGATAGGTTGCTTCTTCCTAAGGTGCCAAAAACATATCGGAAGCCCTCCCAACTGTGCAGTTAGATATCACCAGCAAAAATCATTGCATTTGAATATTTCTATGTACCTAATTTTTAATACAAAATGTGAAGGGGTACTGAATTTGTGGAGGAGGTAAGGCATTGTAGGACTATAACAACACTCCTTGAAATGAGGGACATTTAAGAGGTTTGAATCATACTTCCAAGTCTTAAGTACTTTTATGGTGCCATCCTCACTATGGGAGAAGCACATCACAGTCTAATGTACTACCTTCACAATACCATTGCAAGCTAGGGTACTCTATCCTAAGGCTCAAGCACCAGATTTTTGAAGTTAGCAAAGGCACCCAAAGATATGCAGAGAGGTATCTGCATATGCCCCAAACTGTCCTTATGTCTAACTAAGCACTGATTTGTTGTAAATTGACTAGAATGAATGGAGGACTTCTACTTTTCACATTAAAATTTACTTTGATTTCACAGAATTTACTGCACTTGAGACCACCTAGACAGTGGGATCTGCCTGTTGGCTGGTTACTAATCTTTGATATAAACAGTTGTACAACAGCATATCAGCAAGGTCTGCCAAACTACATACTTCTGTGGATCTTTCAAATATTGTCAGTGATTTTCATTCCAAAAACATGTTTGGCCCATTCTTAATTTCACTAAATTTCTGTGTTTCAAATAGCTGGATAAGTGCCACTAGGAGCTTGAAGGCCAGAGACTAAGCATACATCCAGCATCTGTAATATTTAGTTTCCTCACACTATCCCAATGTTGGCCTAGAGTGGCCATATCAGGGATGAGAGGTTAAATTCACTATGAATATTCAGGCTTTTTGGTCTCTTCCGGGAGGGATTAAGAAGGTGCCAACAAGGATGGTGTTAGTAATGATCATGGATACTGGAACTGAGACCCATACAAATTGAGACTGCTGCCCAAATCTAATTGAATTTCAGTGGGAGTCAAATATTTAGCTCCCCTTAGCTCCTGCAGAAGTACCAAGTACCATGAACAGCAGGCTACTGAACAATCATCAGAGGGTAGCAACTGGGTACAACTATAAATCAGTATCCTGAAAGTGAAATGCTCCGCGTCTGTTAGCAGATCCCTGAACTACCCACTGACTTTTGTTCTCCCTTTACCTATTTATTTCATATGAAAAAGTGTTGATCTTCACAGATCTCTTTGGAATGAGCTAGTGGGAAGAAAAGGACAGAGGTAAGCCTCATGGCCACTGGTGACTTGCACTAAGCCAATTGCTCTGGTACTAATGAACCGATGCAATGCAACACGTCATGTGAGCATATCAGTGCTAGCCATGCTGTTGCTTGTGCATAAGAAAGAGCATGGCTAGCACTGTGGGTCTTGTACCACATCCAGACCCATCCCTCCTTTGTGAGCACTGCCCCCCACAATGAACTGTTTTGTCTTTCCCACAATCTCCAGGCCAGCTCCAAGGAGCAGGTGTGTTATGTCTGTGATATCTAGCATGTTTGTAACTGTGCACATTGTTAGTGTTTTCCAATGGATGCTGTGGGTGGCTCTGTCCCACGTGAGGAGCTAGGGCTTGTCCCTGCTACACCCTCATACTGACATTTCAAATTTCACAATGCAGAGCCATCAGCTTCATTCTTCCTAAGCCACTGTCAGGTCTCCTGAGCCTAAGGACTGTTAACATTAAGTACTACTACAGAGGCTATGAGGAGCTTGAGTTTTTGGTACACAGCCTCTCCAGTATTTTTTGTTTGTGACTGTGTGAAGGTCAGTCTGTGACTATTATATGTCTTATGTTATACTGAAGGTAACGTTGTAGCAATGTTTTTCCCCCAGGAAAAGAGCAATCAGACTAATATTTGTAAGATAATGGCTAGAATTGTTGACAGATCACATTTCCTTTGGGTGTGGGGGGAAGAGGGTAGAAGTCAAACTGATCTGTTAGAGTTGAAAACCCTTTAGCTTCATGTTACTAAGCCATCGCTGATCAAAATGACTCCCATCCCTGCCTCATAATGATGTTACTGCCAGAGTGACAATATGTCACCCGTGGAACGCACCAAAAACCACGTTTGCAAAGAACCATTCCAAGGCAAGGCTCTACCATCCTCCTTTGCAAAATAATCCTTTCCAATATAAAGGCAACAAGAGAACAAACACTAACATGTTAGCAACAGACCTGGTTGCAGTAATGTAAGTGGGGCAGGGTAAATAGAATGGTGGTCCGTCCGTCTGTCCGTCCGTCCATCCATCCATCCATCCATCCCCAGGGAGCCCTGTCCAGATCTGACACAGCCCTGCACCCAATATAGTGTATCTAGCAGGGAAACCAAACAGGGCACTAGAATCAGCTCCTAGGGAGCCTGTCCACAGGGCTGCTGCTGGAAATGATGCTGCTACAGTAGTGGCAACAGCAGCCCGGGCAGGTAAAACATCACCCACGCCAACCCCAACCCCATGGTCTACAGTGGTTGGTCACTCAATGAGCTCACTAGACCTCTGAGATAGAGAGAGAGAGAGAGAGAGAGAGAAAGAAAGAGAGAAAGAAAGAAGTCTATCTGCATGCCAAAAGCAAAGCCCCAGCAGCCAGGGCTGTGCTCTGAATGTGCACAGATGTTCATTAGATCAGGCTGGCGATTTTTTGCCTGATCTAACCTCCCCGAACATCTGTACAGATCAGCACTTAGATTGACGTAACCCTAATCTGCACATACCCTAAAGGTGACCTTTCTATCTATTGAAACTTGAAGGCACTGAGACACATTGTGGCATGAAAAGCAGAATTGAAGATACAATTTTTTCCTAGTGTTTGCTCAAGGAAAAGATGATTCAGGCTCATTTAAAGTTTTCCCTCCAAATATTTGACCGTGAATTGAGTTTGACTAAGGAATATAACCCCCAAAAATCTCTGCCTCTCAAAAAAAGTCTGACCTACTGAAAACAAAGGAAACAACAGCTGGACAGCTGCAAAATGAGAATTTTGTTTTTCTGGCTGAACACTGAAAAAAGCTTTGGTTAAAAACCAAAAGATTCGGAAATGCTACTGCGGTGCCTTCACACACCCACTTTGTCAGCCACCACCTACCCAGTTCTTCCTTGACAGGGATCCCTCACAAGCTGACTCTCCGCACTTCTGCCAGTGGAGTGAATTGGGCTGATTTTTATAGGCCCCAGATTCCTCCTGTTCCCAAAGGCCCCTCTGAGGTTAGTGGCTAACGAATGCCAGCTGGACCCCACCCTCCGTGTAATAGTCTGAACTAGTCCACTACTTACAGCTGCTTTTCAGAGACATTAGAGGGTGGGGTGGGGAGAGGGGAGGTGTTTAGTTGCTTTTTATTTTTGTTCCCACCCTGTGATTTTCACTCTGGAACAATTCACCAGACCCCAGGATTAATAATACTTAATAGTTTTCAGTGTCATTCTCAGGCACCTAACTCATGAAATACATAAAATTATAATAGCTGTGCTGGGCTCTGGCTAGTTAGTTCAGATGCTTGAGCCCAGGAAGAGTCCCGTTTGTATCAGTCGCACTCAGTATAGATGCAGCACCCTGAACTAGTGAACTTTCAGACAGATCAGGGCCTAAAACATTAAGGACAGTTTGCTGCAAGGGAGTCATCAGCAATATATAGGCAGTTACCTGTATCTCTGTCTCTCAGGGTAAAGGGACTTTGTCAGGGAACTTCCAAAATGTAGGCCTTGGGTCTGATTCACCATTTTCACCAGAGTATAACTCCATTATAAAGGTGTATAACTCAGTGGAGTTACTCTGGTGTAATGCGCTGGTAAGTTAGGAAGCTTATCTACATTAGACAAGGTCCCACTTCTGCTATCTCCACTGTAGCTCTTGTGGCAATACTAGTATAGATCAGGATGATCAAAGATATAGCGTGTAGGCTGGTTCCAGCCTGCAAGGCCGTTTTATCTGGCTCATAGGGCTCCAGGAGAGACTGGGAATTTAGGGATGGGCCAAGTAGGGGTGAGACCCACCACCAAATTCCAGGGTATAGAGCCCTGGTGACAACGTATTTCAGTGTTCGCAGGGTGAGTAACAGCAGTGTTAGTCCATATGCCAATGCAGCAACCCAGGTACCTGCAGCAGTTAACTTTGCTACTACTTGCCCTGTCAACGGAGGTGAGTTCTGATCAGGCTGTGGAGGGTCAAGTTTGCACACCTTGTGTAGAAAGTCTGCAGGAGTGGCTGTGGTTTTAAGCATCCTGTTATTAAAATATGCCTATGTTAGGGTCAGATGACACAGAAATTAAAATACCAGCTATGATTTTCATTATTCATCAATAACAACAATGGGAAATTTTAGGGGGGAAAATGTAATGTAGACTCTACCATAGCGCCTGTCACAGTAAAAGAGATACAAGATGGGACCTAGGAGGTGTGCCTACACGAGATACTTAATGCACAGCAGACTGATTGCACATTACAGCGTCACGGCAAAAACTGTGCTATTAGTCTAGTAGTATGGCACATTAACCGTAACAAAAAAGTATGTGATCATGCTAATGTGCAGTAGGCCTACTGCACATTTATTTAGTACTTCCTTTTACAAGTACTAAATTTAATATGCAGTAGGCACACAGCATTGATGAACGTGTAGATGCATCCAGTAGGAATAAATATAAAAATAATTCTTTACTGAGGCTACTGAACATAGGACATTTCATTTCCCTCTGGCTTTCTTATTACAGAGTGACTAACATCTTGCATTGCCTAGTGTCAAGCACTTAAGGTCTCCTGATCTGGACTGAGCTGGACAGCTGCCATCACTACGACACTCCTGTAGAAATTTCATCTGTACGGGAGTCTCCTCCAAACTCTTACTGGTTTTTTTTGTTTTTTTTTATAAATCCAAAATTTTAAAAAAATAGAACAAAACATAAAAAACAACTGTTATTTCTCGGGACAAAAGCACTTTGCACTTTGCCTGCCCAGAACAAACAGAAGATTCAAATGTGAGTTAACAAAACCTGTCCTTACGCCACACTTTTGGCTTTTATGCTGGTAAAGAAGGGATATAGAGAAGCAACCAAAACATATCCTTTCTGGTCTGTATGGGGAAATGGAGGATTGCCAAACAGAAAAGGATAATCTTGGTTAAGAAAAAATAAAAGGATAATATCAGCTAAGAAGAAAAGCTTAGGGTGAAGTTACACATTACACTTAGACCATGCCAAATCCATGGAACGTGACGTGGTGGTAAAGTTAAAACATGCTATAAGCAGTTGCACGTTAAGGTTTAATATTGTTTCTTGCTGGCACAGCTCTGATTTGACACTATAGCTCTGGTGATCAGGGGATGCCTGGGCATTATCCCTGCTCTGGGAGAGGGGAGGTGATCGGAAGCAGTATACACTGGGATGCTGGAGGACTGCAAATTGCTAATTTTATCTCTGTGGAGAAGACTAGTTACCCTAACACATGCTAAATAATACGGCCCAGATTTAACCCTCACCCTCACCTTAAGGGGTGTAACTTTGAAATGTTCACAGGACACTTAGCCTGAGTTAACAAACTTTAATGTGTGGACCCTCACATTTTAAGTGTCCTTTGTATAGTTTAAGTGTAATGTGTAATTTCATCTTTGCAATGGCTTTGTAGAAAACAGCAACATAGGGAGTCTAACTCCTGCAGAGGGGAGTTGGGAGGGAGTGAATATTGGTGGGAGGAAATTGGGACAATGGAAGGCAAAGCTCTAGGCCAGCCTTGGGCAACCAGAGACCCCATTTTACTCCAGGGAAAAGGAGAGGGTTGACAGTAAATTGAAGGTGAAAGGATAAAAGAAGGGTAAAAAATAAGAATGGGAGATGGGGTGGGAGGGAATGGCAGGTTACATAAAAACAGGGAGAGCATAAGTTATTAAGGAGACAGCCTTGCAAGGCCAGGCCTATTTTCAGCACCTGGGAAGCAGGGTCAGGAAAGAAGAGCCCTGCTTTCTCATCTTGTCCTAAGCTCTGGACTGCCTTGTTGCTGGCCTGATGTTTCACATTCAGTTAGGGTTACCATACGTTTTCCCAAACATGTCCCCTTTTTTGGCCCCCTGTCCTCCAGCCAGGTGGTTTTTAAAATGCAACCAAATGTCCTGGTTTTTGCTCTGCCTCTACTTTTCTCCAGCACATGTGGCTTGGCTTCTTGGGGTTGGGAACAGCAGGGGAAGGTGATTGGCTGTCAGGGGATCACATGCTCTGTGTGTGGACCCTGGCAGCTGCTCACAGGTAAGAGAGACAGGGAGATGCAGAAAGAGAGAGAGAGAGAGTGAGTGTGTGCATGCATGTGCATGAGCTGCATGGGTAGCAGGGCTGGGGGAGCAGGGGGCTTCGGGTTGAGAGTGAGGGGCACTGACAGAGCTGGGGGGCAGGATACAGTGGGTGAGGAGCGAGAGGTAGCAGCAGGGCTGGGAGGGCTGTGGCTTAGGAGTGAAGAGGGGCAGACTGCCCCCCCACCCCAATCCCATATCCCTTCCCCTCCCACCGCCCCCTCCCTGTCCTCTTTTTTGGAAATACATAACCCTACATTCAATTAGCTCACAGTATTGCCTGGAAAATCTGCGTAGTTAGTCCCTGGGTCTGCATGCCATGTCCCCACAGGGTTGTGGCCTCAAGTTTTAGGAGGTGCCTCTTGTGTTCCTCAGGCCAACTCAAACATCTGCTGCCAACAGGATCAAGTGCTTGCCTGCAGATAGTCAGTGCTCACACTGCTGCTCTGTGGAGTGGCAAAATACCCCATCTGGAGAAATCCTGCCCTGCATTGGGAAAATTCCTGGGACAGCAGCCGCGCTCTGTTCACCCTTGCTGTGCCAGCCAGGAGTAGACTCCTCTGTCCCAGTTCCATAAAATATGTTCCACAGACTTCAAAGAATCAATTAAATATGTTCACTGCTTTTTCTTCTCTCATTTCACGTTTGGCTTTGCACAATTCCCAGTGGAGTGGCTTCCCAGAACATTGCACCAATGGTGAAAGCACAGCGCTACAAAGCGTCAGTCCTTTTCTAGTTATAATCATCAGCCTTACACATGTTGCAAGTTTTCTCAGAGAAAAGCCCAATATATATATTTCCTGTACAGCTGTTTTTTAAGCCAGAACAGTTCTCCATATGTACCAACAGATGTGTCTTTGCAGCATGAGTCTTGGAAATGACAATTTCATCTTTAAGGGAGCAAATACCCTTTTGACAACTTTAGATTAAGAAAAAGACTTTAAACTGGACGGAGTCTGTCTCTGCATAACATTCAGCATCATCAGCTCAGTAAGCAGTTAACTGATTCACTCCTGCCTTGGTGCTTGGGTTGCAGGTTTCTGGGTTTGTTATTTTCTCTTGCTGTTAATCAGCTGATAACATACTGGCAATGAGCTGTAACTGGCTGTGATTGCATTTCTCACATGTTTGCTCGAGATAAAGTACAAACAATTTGTGCTGAGCTTCACTGATAAAGTTTCAAAACAATTAGGGAAGCCAAATCAGTTCTCCAACACAAGGTGCAAGACTTCTTATTTAAGATTCTGGAAAGTATCTTTGTGCTACTTCTATTCAAATCAAGATACTGGTCGAATGGTTGTTTCTGTATTAAGAAATTGGCTATGAATCTGGAACTACAATTGCTAAAGTTTTACTTGTATAAACCCCTAACACACTAAACTAGTGCTAAGTGGGGTTTAAATCTGTGAAGTTTAATTTATCTACCTATGCCAAGTCCCTTCACTGATGTAATTAATGTAGCAGTTTAGAAGTTATTAGTACTAGAACTACTCCTAAATTGGTTGACTGCATCGATTTTAAGCCAGTTTACCAGATTCAAGCCAGTCGAGGATTTGGTCTGCTCTAAGAAACTTGTGCTCCGTTCTGGTGGTCCTAAAAAGAAGATGCGAAAAATACTGACATGTCTTAGATTCTGCTTGGTGGACTTCTCTTCCTATTGTTACAAATGCGGTGGGTCTCTGGGAAATATCTAGGTATTTTCCAGTGATCCCCCCCAGCAGGAAACTACAGTAGTCCATGTATAGTAGTCCATGTATACATTACACGTACACACCATTAATTAATCAGGA
The DNA here is from genome assembly GCF_052110815.1 of Crocodylus siamensis. Taxonomy (NCBI): domain Eukaryota; kingdom Metazoa; phylum Chordata; order Crocodylia; family Crocodylidae; genus Crocodylus; species Crocodylus siamensis. The sequence goes on along the minus strand of NC_143397.1, from coordinate 239,334,425 downwards.
GGTTAAGTCCAGATTGCCAACTTTCCTAGGTATTAGACTTCCCAGCCCACCCTAAATATTTAAAAATTCTTCCGAAGGAGCTGCTTCTGAAGTGCCTCACATTCCCCCTGAAACGTATCACTGCCATTTCAGTGTAAGGGGTTGCGCAACTTGCTTTGTAGTTTTTGGCACCCAACCATTATGCGTCACATCTTTTATGAACACATTAAGCTTAAGTAAAATTAATATCCTCTCTTTAGTCTGTAGTTAATTGGCTAGGTGCCTAGGGTGACTAAGGAAACTGACTACAGCTTTTATTAAACCTGGAATTAACTCTGCTAGAGAAATTATGTGTGTTGAAAAAATTGTTCAAGAATGTCTAACGAAACCAATAGAAACATCATTATCCTAGATTCAAGAACTGTTTATTTGCTTGCAATACAATGGGTGATGATAGTGGTAGGAGGGAAGCAAAGCTGCCCTGCAAATAAATGGCTTAATCCAAACTCCGCAAATGTCAGTGGGAGTCATTCTGGATGCATCTTCATGTGTGCTTTACTGCAGAGTTGACTAATTAGCTGTGAAGTAAAGCGTCACTGTCTACACATGGGCCAGTAACTCTGCTGTAAGATAGTACTGTCAGGGACAGTACTATTTTACTGTGTAGTTATTTACTACACCAAAACACACATGTGGATGGTGACTGGGGCTGGCTGGGGCATGAGGGTGCTAAAGTGCTGGGGCTGCCTGCTGCATGGCTCCGCACTTTAGCACTCTGGTCAGTGCCAGATTTAGGCATAAGCGAAGTAAGCTTCAGCTTAGAGCCTCATGTTATGAGGGCCTCTAAACCAACCCCTGGGCTGTGGAGGGTTGACTGCCGGACCAACATCCAAAGGCACTTACTAGTGTCTAGTCTAGGCATTTAGACTAGACATCCGAAGGCACTACTTCACAGTCAGCTAGGATCTGGAACCAACCTCTAAGGGAAGTAGTGATGGCTCCTACCATCTTTAAGAGGAGACTAGACATCTACCTGGCTGGGGTCATTTGAGCCCACTTTTCTCTCCTGCCCAGGCGGGGGGTCGGACTTGAAGATCTACAAGGTCCCTTCCAACGCGACTTCTATGAATCTATGAATCTATGGAAGTGACTGTAGATCGGCAAGCCGCAGCCCTGCAGAGCCAGATGGAAAGACTGTGACTCCTTGTGCAGGGCCTGTGGCAGCTGCAGTTGAGGTTTGGGCCCGCCCCTCCGCCCAGGGGGCTGGACGTATCTTTACCTGTGTTCCTGCCTGAAATTCCAGCCATGGGGCTCCGCGCGGTGGTCTGCAGTTTGCCAGGCTGCAGTCGTGGCCGCTTCCAGTCCACAGTTTGCCGGGTTGTGGCATAGAAAATTTGGGACCCCCTATCTTAGGGCCCCAGCATGTCATAATCCAGCCCTGACTCTGGTACCCCAGCCAGAAACTGTAGTGCCCTGACACTGCACAACACCACCACCCAGAACCCATGGCTGACCCCCGGAGCCTGTTGCCAGCCCAGGGCTGCTCCGTCTCAGTTCACACTGCTGCTGGCCTGGGTACATGTGCAGATGCTGCAACCAGAAGGAACTGAAACAGCTCTGGAGCTTATTGAGTCATCTTAATTGCACATGTAGATGCACCCTCCATTGACTTAATAGAGCTGAATCAAGCAAGGATTCAGTAAATTGTTAGCAGTTATATAGACAAATTCCACCTTTATCACCCCAGTGTAAAACTAGAATAATTCTGTTGAAAAAATCTGGGTCTGATTCTTCATTTTTTTATACTGTTAGAAGTGACAGGCAGTTCTGTTGTGGATAATGGAGTTACACCCAGGTAACACTGGCAGAAATGAGACTTAATAGGAATGACGAGGGAGGGAGAAATAAACCCCCTCCCTGCCCCCTTTGTTTCAGCCATGCCCCTGCCCCTGCCCCTGCCCCTGCCGCTGTAGCAGTGACGGGGGGACCGAGACAGAGGCTGTTCCACTCCAGCCAGGCAAACCCCAGTCCCCAGGGAAGAGAGCAAGGGAACAGGCCTTATGAAGAGAGGCTGCGAGCTATGAGTCTCTTTAGCCTGGAAAAACGCAAGCTCAGGGGTGACCTGGTGGCAGCCTATGAGTACATAAAGGGTGTGCCTCAGGATCTGGGGGAACGCCTGTTCACCAGAGAGCCCCAAGGGATGACAAGATCCAATGCTTACAAACTCGCGCAAGGCTGTTATAGGCTGGACATAAGGAAAAACTGCTTTACTGTCCAAGCCCCCAAGGCCTGAAACAGACCCCCCAGCCAGAGGTGGTAGAAGCACCTACTCTGGACACTTTCAAGAAATATTTGGACTTTTATCTTGCTGGGATCCTTTGACCTCAGCTGACTTCATGCCTCTTTGGGCAGGGGGCTGATCCTGATGATCTTACAAGGTCCCTTCCAGCCCTAATGGCTATGAAATCCATAAAAAATATAGCTAACAATAATCTGTAATGTAAATCTACCATACATCTACAGGAAATATTTTGAATTCTTAATCAGAATATTTACATCAAAATATTCCATCCCCAGCCTTTGCCATATCCTAATGTTTTTTGTACTATTTTTTGTTTGACTAACAAGCACTGTGCTTTGTATTGTACAAACATAAAGGAAAACCCTGATTGACTTGATGGAGAGTTTTGAAAGTGCCTCAAAGATTTAGGGACACAAGCTCCCACCAACACTTTTTTAAAGGAAGAAGTAAAATCAGGAGAGGACAGCTGTTAAGATGAAAAGGATGCAGGGGACAATCCAGTCACAGGATACATGGCTACCAAATAATATTTGGAAGGCACAATGGCACAAAGAAAAAATCCGGAGAAGGACACAAGACTTATTTGTGCTCTGAGTGTATGACAGTGAAGGCAGAGATGGGATCAAGGGTGTCAAACAGGAGGACAGAGAAAAGAAATAGATGGAACTGGAACAGGAGAAATGAAAATGATTGAGGGGCAGAATTGCACGCAAAGGGTAGAACAGGAAGCTTGAACTTGCTATGACAGACAGGAGGAAGCAAGTGTTCAGAAGGAAATAGTATGGTCAGAGCAGCTGTAAAGGGAGATGATCTCTATAGTGCAAATTTGTTGAGACTATGAGGTGGTCCTAACATTACTTTTGGAACTGTCTTGGTCTCCAAAGAAGTTTGTTTTTCCCAGGGGTTTACCTTCCCTTGTCTCCTTTTAAGTGCACAGTATGGAGTAAAAACAAACAGCAATTATGTTCAGGTAACGTTAAGTGTCTGACCTGAATCCACAAACACAGGGAATCTTTTGAGCCAAACCTGGGAAACTCCATCCTTAAGTCAATTGTCTAAGAAGGGCTGCAAATGTGGTGCATGAGATCATCTCACAGATTGAGACCCCAGTAATTGCATAAAGAAAACATGGTTCACTCAGGATGAAGTTTGAACTTTAACTCTGGAGAGCCTGGCTTTTGTTGGGTTAAAAGAAAACTGAACCTCTTGTGCTTATTGCATTGTCCTAAAGGCCTAGATAATGACATATCTTTTCCTAGACCAACAAACAAACTGCAGTACCCCAGCTTTGAGGACTAAATGGTCTACCCTTCAGGTGTTCGCAGTTCAACCGAAAGGTCAAGTCTTAAAAGGTGAGTTTAAGTTGATCTATTTACTGTAATTTGCATTAGATACAATGCAGAGAAAACTTTTTCTTTGTGTTACAGGAAGCAGAGAGATTACATCAAAGAGTGCTGAAACGTGTTCTGTAAGTTCACAGAGTGAGAAACCCCTTTGGTCTAGATATCTGGATGGAAATCTCATGAGAACAGGCTCTCCCATAACATCTCTAGTCATTCCTAATCCCTGCTGGCTCAGAAACATCACAGGGATGGCATTTCTTAAATTATTTTTGTAGCCCTGCTTTTGGTCAAAATCAGGAAGCACATAAACCTTACAAACAAACAGAAGCCTAACAGGCAGAGGGAGCCTCAAAAGGAGGTTTAGCTCGGATTTAGTTCATGTTTTGGGTAAAGCTTTGATTTGATTCCACATTATAATATTAGTAACAATTCTTCATACTCTCATCAGAGGATCAGGTACACCCTTAAATCTGGTGTATGCGTAAAGAATTTTATCAACATATTTATGTCATCAAGTGCTTTTATTTTTCACTGACATAGTTAAGCCATAGTTAAAACCACCTTATTATAGGAGTAGTTATACCTGTTGAAAATACTTTGTATATCTTATTTTGCTTTGCCAAACCAGAATAGTGTATGTTTATATTGGGGCAGGGAGGTTGTAAGTGTTCTAGCATGTTTTAAGCGGAGAAGTTTTACATATAGAAGCCTTTTTTTTTTTAAATCTCTCACGGTTGCTCCCAGCATTGTTCAGACAGAGGCAAGTCTTGTTTCTGGTAGAAGTCGTGTCAGCAGGCAGCAGTCATTACCACCCAGCAGCACAACACAGACACATCCACCTCCTCCACTGTGGCAGTTGCTCTACCATAATGTGTTGGGAAGGCCCCAGCAAGTGAAGGGACCACTACAGCCCCTACAAGGCATGTTGTCTACACATGCCTTCTTCTGGCTGCTGGATGGGGAGGAAGGCCTTTCTCTGCTCAACAAATGTGATGTGCTTCTATTGGCAGATCTGGATCTGGATCTGTCACTCCAAGGGAGCGTTGGGTATAGATATTTGGTAGTGTAGACCAGTGGTCTCCAAAGTGGGTGCGCACACCCCAGGGGGTGTGCAAGATGATCCATTGGGGTGCGGGAAGAAAATATTAGAACTTCTATTTCTATTTATATAAATATACATATATTGGGGGTGCGTGCTGAAAAATTTTTTACTGATGGGGTGCATGATCAAAAACGTTTGGAGACCACTGGTGTAGACCACGCCAGACCAAGAGTGGGGAGAGGCAGAGAGGCAATCTATAAGGCCTCTTCACTAATGAGCCTGTCTCCTTTCCATTCTCAAGAGTGTCAGAGACATAGTGCCTAGACTTTTTGGCTGCTTACATATGTAAAAAAAAACCAGTGCTTTACTTTATGAGCACACATCAACTGCTGAAACTTCCTTAGCCTGATGAAGGGTTTTTGAACCCGAAAGCTTGCTTAAATATTTTTCTCCAACTATTTAGTTGGTCTAATACAAGATATCAGATTCACCCAAAGAACCTTGTCTTACTTTAAACTCAGCACACCCAATGCACAAGCCCAGTGCACACCCAGAAGAGACAGCACGTTAGTTGGACCTGGCTCCCCAATGTCTGTATGTATCAAGTGCTTCAGTGGGGTTTTTATGGCGCTTTTATCTAATAGCTGATTCAATCAGCTATTAGATAAAAGTGCCAAAAAGCCCTGCTGAAGCACCCAGTCTATATAGACGCTGTGGAGCCAGGTTGAACTAACGTGCTGCTTCTAGTAAAGCACGGTTTTTTTTTCCATGTCTGTCAGTGCCCTTTGTGAATCCCTTTTCATACAGGCAATCCATAGTTTTGTGGGAGGGACAGTTATGTATCCGTGTGCATATCTGTGGGCTTGTTGATGATTCTTTGATTTCATCCTTTTTTTTCACCACGCAAACTTTAAAATAACTTGGAACTTTTTTAATTGAGTTCATATTTGTATTCTTATTTACTCTCCTAAGCCTTGAAAAAAAACCACATTCAGGTGAGAGAGTGTATTTGCAAAGCAATGTTTTCTGTTCTGTTGCTTTTAAGAGTCCAGACTACATTGCATTGTAAATAATTGGCATTTCCTTATTTTATCAGGAAAATATGAGATCACTTACTCATTCCCAGATACCCAGAAAGTGGTTTATACAGCAGCAGCAGGAAGAAGAAAACTGATCATGCCCATAAGCGTGACAATCTGCCCTGAGTATTAGTTCTTGGCATGCTTTAAATTAGGATATATTACCATTTGCAACTCAAGATTGAGTTTGCCAGTAAAGAGGCAGTTTGAGAAAAGTAGAAACGTTTGGCATTACTCAACCGTTCTATTAGTTTAGCTCTAAAACATACATGAGAAAACTCTACCAGTAAGGGAGGCATCGTTGAGGACATATATTCAAGTGTATTACAAAAATCTGGAACTTTTGCTCAGTACCTCTAAAGTAAAAAGTAAATATAGCATTACAAGGAGGTGGCAAGATAGAGGTGCACCTCATAGTTCACCTGAATAGCACTACAAAGGAGAATGGCTGGTCACATAACCTCTCAGGGTCTCAGCTTTCCTACCTTAGTTCAGTGAGAATAACCTGGGAAATGTATCTGATCAGTGGTCACAAAACACATAACAAAACTGGTCTTTTTACCCTATATATTGCACTTTAATCTGCAAGAAAACTCTGAATCCAGCTGACTTACAGAGTTAAGACTACCCCAGCATGAATGACGTTAGCAGAATCTGACTCAAAATATCTTTATTAGGACCACTCAAGACACAGCTCTTTAATGCAGAGAGAGCCTGCAGATACGTTATTAACACTCAGTTCTGTTTACAGTTATTATACGTTGTGCATGGCTGGTTCCCCAAATAGTGGGTGGGGGAGCCTTGTTGTTTTTGGATCTGCTGTGTTTGAGCCTGTTTCACATCTCATCTCCGTCATCTCACACTTACATGAGCTGAAATTCTTTACCCTCATTTTGCAAAGGAGCACAGAACAAAAGCTTAGTAGCTGCTAATTACTGGCAAACACTGTGCAAATGTTGGAATGAGAACCTAACTCAAACAGATCAAGAGACATTTTTAAATTATAATTTAATTGCTTTTTTATTTAAAAAAAAGTTTTCAGATTCACAGTTAGTAGAGCAATATATACCGTTTCAATTTTGTGACTAACTTTCCAAAACAAATGCTAGAGCCCCACCCACATGTCCCTGACCCAGGAAACTGTATGAGTTGAGAGATCTCATAAACAAGTTTATTAATAATGAATCATCAGAATTTAGGAAGTGCCTTCATCGAAGGAGCTAAAGATGCTAAATATTAATAACAGTAGTTGATTAAGGCTTGGCTTTTCAGAGATCACAGCAAGTTCTGAGAAAAGCCAATAGGCCTGTGGTTAAGGTCTTTACCCTGGATGTAAGAGGTCTGGATTTAAATCCCTAGTCTGTCTGATTTAGAGCAGGCGCTTGAACCAGGATTATATACCTCTCTTTCTGACCAAAATTTCATCCTGGACTTGAGAACTCTTGACAAAACTTTTCCCAAACTTATGTCAACAAAAAGCTTTGGTTTCAATAAACTGGCACTTTCTAGCAACAGTGTTTGTCCAGATATTCTCAGCCAGTTTGAACAATAACACACCCATGGGATAGCTATAGGAAATACTAAAACAATTTTTCATGTATTTGTTCTAGAAATTCATCTTGCAGCTTCTTTGTCATATGAGTAACTTTAAGTGCATAGTCCTGTTGTCTTCAATGGGACACATATATACAAATAAAATTACTTACATGTATGTCTGTGTTTGAAGGATTGGGACCCTCATTGCATTGCATGCAATTTTTCTAAATGTACAAACTAACAGAAAAAGAAATCCAGGAAGGATGTCTCTTTGTGTCCCTGTTCTCTCAGGGGCATTGATTAGATGAGAAAAATTTGGAAAGATGGATACAGGAAACTGGGAGGTTGGACTCCTGCGTTCTGTTCCTCTTTGCTACTGGTTCAGCAAGGGATCTTAGGGGAGTTAATCTTTAAACTCTCAAAACATTATTAATTAGTTTTAATTAACTAAACTCTGGAAGCAATGTTCCAAGGCTTTTAAGTAGTTATTGTTGTTGAGGCATTGTAAGTTGTTCAGCTGGAAGGTAACATGTAAGTGCAGAATATTATTAAAAATGTGTCTCATTCAAACTGCATAGGACCATGTTCATTAAGCCTAAAAATCATTCTCTGATAGTTAATCTACAAGGATCCATTTGCTGATTTAGGCCAGACTTCCCCTCTTTAACTAAAACATTCAGAAACAAAAGAGGCATATGTTATGCTTTTCCATCCTACAATGTATATGATCCGACCCCATATCGAACTAACAAGCTAAAACTTCTTACTCCTACTTGCAGTCATAGAAAAATAGGGCTGGAAGGGACCGCCTGAAATCATCTAATAGCCCAACTACTGCTCAAAGCAGGATCATCCCAGTCTAAAACATCCCCCAAAATATTTGTCTAAAGTGCAGTGATGGAGATACGAACTATCACCTCAACTTCCTAGCCACAGTTACCCATGATACAGCTGTCACACTTGGCATCATCCCAATTATACCATCATTGATATCTTGACTGTGAAGGATAGAAAAGCAGACAGACTTCTGCATGGCACATTACAATATTCATTGCAAAGATAAATATTTTTCTCTGGTCTTCTCAGCAGAACTGAACAAACAGTGCTAAACGGTCAGAAATCTGGCATATTTCTGACATAACTTGGGTGACAGAAAGCTTCTGAATGTGAGTCAAATGTTGTCAGTAGAAGCAAGGAAAATCAAGGCATATTGAAAGATCAGTCCTAGGAAACATGTAACTCTAATCTTTTGACTTTATAAATTACTCTGTTCCTATATATTGCACACCAATAAGAACTATTGTTGGAAAATATGCATATTTGCCTTAGGGTTGCTGGATTGTTCTTCAGTTTGTTTCCTCATATTATTTAGGTCAACAATTTAACTGACTCCTTTTCCTACTTATTCAGGCTCAAGTGCTGCCTTCTGATGAATATACTCATCTCCCGTTGGCTTCAAAAGGAGGTTCTGTGTGTATTTGTGGGCAAAATTTGGCACCTTTTGTAAAACACTTTGAGAGCAACAGCTGAGGAGAACTGTAAAGGAGGTGATTTTTTATTATTATTTTTGAAAAAGTGTATAAGAGTTGTGAAGGGGTTTTGAATTTTAAAATCTAAATAGCAATGCTGATTTTCTGGCAATGTTTTATTATTTCAGCTTCAAAGCTGGTAAGAAATTTTAAATGTAGTATGTGGATAGTATAACACTGCTTCAATTCAATGGGTCCTTTACTTGCATTTGGGAGTTTCTTGGTGCTACTGCCATAGAAATAATAAACAGTAATGTCAGCTAGGGAAAGGGGAGCCTACTGCAAATTATATATTTGTAAAACTTTAGTAATACTTGACCACCCTTGAACACTGCTGTTAAATGCTTGCTTGAGAAATAAGAAGAGACAAAGTCTGTGTATGAAAAGTGCTCATAAATAGTAAGGATTATAGATGCTATCTGAATGTCAGTAGGAGTTGAGCTTTCTTAAGGCCAGAAGGAACCATTAGATCATTTAGTCTGATTTCCTATATAAACAGGTCATAGAATTTCACCCATTTAGTATTTTATTGTATTTGCATTTCAGTAAAGTATATCTTCCAGAAAGACATCCGGTCTTGATTTGAAGACTTCAGGAGATGGAGAATCCACTGCTACTTTGTCCTGATGGTTAATAATCCTTGCAATTAAAAGCCATGTTTTATTTTTTATTTGAATTTGCCTGGATTTAACTTCCAGCCATTGGTTTTTGTCAAGTCTTCTCTGCCTCATTCAAGATATATCTAACACCTAGTATTTTTTCCTCTTGGAAGTTTTTATGTCCCATAACCAAACCATCATCATCACTTGGTATTCTTTGAGATAAACCAACTAGATCAAAATCCTTTATGATTTCACTGTAAAGCAGCCATAGTTTTGAGCCCTCAAATTATGTTCTGACTCTTTTGTGCACTTTCTCCAATTTTTCATCATCTCTTAAAATACAGACACCAGAACTGGATGAAATAGTGTTTATCTCATCAATTCTACATATTAAGATAAAATTACCTGGTCGCTATTCACCATGCCCATTTTCTTACCTACAAGAACTTTATCAGCCCTTATTGCAGGGGCGGGCAATTATTTTGGGTGGAGGGCCTCTTAGTGAGTTTTGGCAAGCCATTGAGGGACTCATGACAGGCAGCCAGGGGCAGATAAATATTAATTTTCTAAATGTTTTAGGGGCCCTACAGGCCAGATAGAATGGCCTGGCGGGCCATATCCGGTTCGTGGGCTGCATTTTGCCTGCCCCTGCCTTATCGCTAGAACATTACTAGGTACTAGGAGACCATGTTCAGTTGCTTGTCTCTATAATCCCTGAATCCATTCCAGCGTCACTGATTTTCAAGATGTATCTCCACCATTCTATAGATTTAACCTCCATTTCTCCTTCCTATAGACTACAACCTTGTATTAAAAGCCTCTGTTGGCAGAGGCTTTGCTTACTGAATTAAACAGCTTATTCTGTAAGCTTCCCCTGTTCATCTAATTATTATTACTTAATCAATCTGGTTTTAGCCAAAAATTATATCATCAATGATTTTATATTTACTTTCACAGGGTTGAAAGTAAATATGTGTCTGGCTTAGAATTCATCCCTGCAAGAAACACTATTCAATGAAGCCTGCCCATTGGCAAATAAATTTGAAACCAGAGTAAGTCAATCTTAATCCTTTTAACTTGTCTTAACTGATATTGTAAAGTCTCTGCAGTACTGTCTTGCAGAAGTCTTACTGTGGTATCTCTATGCAGTTATTTTTATTCATAAAACTTGTAATTGTGCCAAAAAAGAAATTGAGTTTGTATGACATAACCTGTTTTCCGTACAATTATGTTGATTGGCATTGATGATAACCCACGTTCTTTAATTTTTTTAGTGACCAAATCCCTGTATCAGTTTTCCCATTATTTTGTCTGAGACTGAGGTCAGGCTAACTTGCCTACAGTTATCCAGGTCAGCCAGCTTACTCTGAAATTTTCCTAATATTTAAATGTAATCTATTCAGTGAAAAAAATTATCAAGAAAAGTTGTGGGTTCACCTTAGCTGGAGATATTCAAGACTAGACCTGACTGCCAACAATCTTGAGATGGTTAGAATATAATGAAATCAATCTTGCTGCAACTGAGGGATGATAAAAGTGTTTCACTCCAAGGCTAAGTACAGACAGTCAAAAAGTCTGAGGCTGAATCAATTCAAGGTCTTTGCAGGTTAGTCTGAGATGCAGAGATTAAACTGAGAAACAAGTGAACAGACATTCACTTATGATTCAAGAAATGCAGCCACATGCCTGCAGTGGCCCAGGGCAGAAGCTGAAGGGTGCTAGAGCATGCCTCCCATCCTGCTAGCCACTGCCAAAGGGAAGGGACTGAAGTTCCTGGCTTGAGCAGGGGGAATGGCTAGTGCACCGAGCTGGGGAAGTGGGGTTTAAACCCCTGCCTGGCTCAGACTCCAGCCAGGGTTTGCCAGAGTGGGGAAGTCCTTATGCTGTTTCCGCCCCTGTCCCCTCCCCCCCCCCAGTAACTGCTGGTTCAAATGAAGAGTGGAGGGCATGGCCAGAACACTGAGCTGGGGAAGGAGGGTTTAAGCCCCTTCCTGGAGGGGAGGAGGCTGTTTCCTACCCCCCTGCCATCCCGAACCCTGCCTCATGCCCCCAACCCTCTCTGATCCAGCATGAAGAAGGGAATAGCCTGGCAGGGGCTACCCCCCCACACCCAGACAGACCCAACTGTGGTTGCCAGCCAGGTTTTCCACCCCCACCCCCTCGTTAGCCAGGCCTCACTGCTCCAGCTAAGGAGCAGAGAGGTGGGGCCAGCCCTGGTCTCTGGATCGGATAGCACAGCACAGTCCAGCCCTCAAAGCAACCTGGGATGCTGGGGGACTCTGATTTAACTTGAACCAGGAAGAGGTCTGGGACACAAGTCTCAAAAAAAAGTTTTATGTAAATCAGTTAAGTTTGATACTACATTCAACCAGGTTTATCTTAAACCAGTTTTAGCAATTTTGAAACTGGTTTATGTCTACTGAATTTCTGTTCTGTTACAGGTTTCAACCAGTTTTTAGTCACTTAAAACAGTTTATGTGCAACTTTTGTTCCTAGCCCAAAGGGTATCGTCATTGGAAGGAATCATGGGACTAGTATTTTTACTTCATGGTGTCTTTCAGTTTAACAAGAAAGATATTTGTCATTCCACTTTCCTTTGTTTTATTTTTTTCTAAGTGTTCACTAGATCATTACTTTAAAAGTTTAATTTAAGCCATTTGATTTAAAAGTTTAAACCGTTTGCTTTAGGTTTTCACCTTAAACCATCTTATAAAAATGTTCTTTTTATTAAAGAAAAAAATAATCAAATTGCTTCAGGGAACAGACACAGCTAATAGAGTTTCATTTAGACAAGTGACTGTGGACTAGTGTCATTATTTGTTAGTGGTTTTTCCCACTTTCATTTTATCCACAGAGGCAGTAGTTCTGACTTCCCTTGAGTGAGTATTTGGTAAGTTCTTATGGAACAAACAGACAGGGCAGTGTGAAATTTCACCAGCTGCTTCGTTTCGTTTCTACACTGTTTCAATTAATTTTGAGCTTGAAACAGCAAAATCGCAATGAAACGAGGACAATCAAACATTTTGAAAGTTTCAAAACGTTTTGAGTTTCAAAGCTCAAGCTCAGCTTGCCTGCAGGGAAACAGAAAGGAAGAGGGAGGAGGAAGAGGGAGGAAGGACTGCTTTCATATTGACTGTGTAGTTCGCCAGTGACTGTGATCCTTCCCTGAGGTCCCTTCCAATCCCAGTGCTCTCAGGGAGGGATGGAAAAAAAGCATAAAGGGCAGCATTGTTTAAACTGGCCTGCTTTCTGCCTTGGGGTCTGACAGTTACTGCGGTATGTTCCAGCAGCTCAGAAGCATTAGACAATGAAGGCCACTACTAGCATTGATTTGAATGATTTCCTGCTTGCTAGCTAGCTTAGCAAGCAGGATTTCATAGATTTCATAGATTTCATAGACATTAGGGCTGGAAGGGACCTCGGGAGATCATTGTGTCCAGCCCCCTGCCCAAAGGGCAGGAAGTCAGCTGGGGTCATAGGATCCCAGCAAGATAAGCATCCAGTTTGCTCTTGAAGGTGTTCAGTGTAGGTGCTTGAACCACCTCCGCTGGCAGACTGTTCCAGACCTTGGGGGCTCAGACAGTAAAGAAATTCTTCCTTACGTCCAGCCTGAAACAGTCTTGCAGGAGTTTGTGACCGTTCGACCTCATCATCCCTTGGGGCGCTCTGGTGAACAGACGTTCCCCCAGATCCTGGTGGTCACCCCTGATAAACTTATAGGTGGCCATCAGATCACCCCTGAGCCTACGCTTTTCCAGGCTAAAGAGTCCCATGGCTCTCAGCCTGTCATCATAAGATCTGTTTTCCTGACCTCTGATCATGCGCGTGGCTCTCCTCTGGACTCTCTCAAGCTTCTCCAAATCCTTTTTGAATTGTGGAGCCCAAAACTGGACGCAGTACTCCAGCTGCGGCCTCACCAAGGCCGAGTACAAGGGGAGAATGATGTCCCGGGATTTGCTTGAGAAGCATCTATGGATGCACGCCAGCATTTTGGTCACTTTACTAGCCGCAGCATCCCATTGCAGGCTCATGTTCATCTTGTGGTCAATGATGACCCCCAAGTCTCTTTCTTTGTAGTGCTAACCAACGTAGCACTGCCGAGCCTATAAGGATGCTGCAGGTTTTTCCTCCCAAGGTGGAGAACCTTGCATTTATCGGTGTTAAACACCATGAGGTTCTCGTCTGCCCATTTGCTGAGCTTGTCCAGGTCAGCCTGGATCACCCGCCTATATTCTGGCGTGGATGCTTTGCCCCAAAGTTTGGTGTCATCGGCGAACTTGGCCAGTCCACTCCTAACTCCAATGTCCACATCGTTAATGAAGATGTTGAACAGGATGGGTCCCAGGACAGAGCCTTGAGGGACCCCACTGGTCACAGGGCACCATGATGAGTGACTGCCATCAATCACAACCCTCTGGGTCTGACCACGAAGCCAATTTCCCAGCCAGCGGATCGTGGTGGAGCCAAGGCCACAACTGGGCAGTTTGGCCAAGAGGTGATCATGGGATACCAGATCAAAAGCTTTTTTGAAGTCAAGATATATGACATCAATCTCTTCTCCCTTGTCCAGGTGATGGGTCACCTGGTCATAGAAGGAAATGAGATTGGTCAAACAAGACCTACCCGCAACAAACCCATGCTGGCTGTCCCTTAGGATGTTAGCCTGGGCCAGTCCCTCAAGGACGGCCTCCTTAATAAACTTTTCTAAGATCTTCCCCAGGATAGAAGTCAGGCTAATGGGCCTGTAGTTAGCCGGATCCACTCTCCTCCCTTTCTTGAAGATCGGCACCACATTGGCCTTCTTCCAGTCTTCGGGCACTACACCAGAGCGCCAGGAGTTTTCAAAGATCTGTGCCAGGGGCTGGGCTATGACGTTCGCCAGCTCCTTGAGTACCCTGGGCTGCAGATTGTCAGGGCCGGCTGACTTGAAGGTATCCAGCTTCTCAAGGTGTTCCTTCATGAGGTCAGCATTGATGGAGGGTAGGGGATCCCCATCACCCAGTATTTCCCTGTCCCATAGCAGGCACGGGCATCCCGTGTGACTGATGAAAGACTGACGCAAAGTACCTATTTAATAGGTTGGCTTTTTCCTGGGCGTCAGTTGTCAGTTGCCCCATGTGGTTCAGCAGGGGTCCAACATTGCCCTTGCTTTTCCTCCGGCTCCCCACATATCTGAAAAAGGACTTTTTGTTGTCCTTGATGCCTGATTCTACAATACCTTTTGCTTTCTTCTAGACCTTTTTATTTATTACTATATTAATTGATTTATTCTTTTCAATTTTATAATTATATTGGATATTAAACTATAGAATTTATATAGGAAGGGAGACACATTTAAATTTTATTTCTATACATTTATACCTTGCAGCATATACTACATCCATATCTTATAGAATTTATATAGGAACACAGATACATTTATACCTCGCGGCATATACTACACACCTTATAGAATGTATATAGCAATGCAGATACATTTATATATTTTTATTAAAAAAAGACACTATGAAACATACCATGAAGTGTGGTGGAAAGGCAGCTGGCAAGCCTTCAGGGAGGGGTAGAAGAGGGGGAATAGGGAGAGGTATAAGTCCCCCCCCACACACCCCTGCCCCAACTAGCAGGGATGAGACTTCCAGAAGCAGCAAGGAGAGGGGAGCAGTGCCAGTGCCACTGCCTGTGTCTCAGATTGCATACCCTCCAAGAGCACCAGCCACAGCCCCCACCCCCACCATGACAACAAGCACCAGCACCAGCATGACAGTCTCCTCCATCCCCATTTCACTTCCCATGCTGAGCCTTCCAGTGCCAGAGGAAGAGCTGGAGCTGCATATGGATCTGAGTGCCCCAGCAAGGGAAATTCTGGGGAAGGAGGGGGAATCATCTGAGTTTGTTCTCCACATCCCTCAAGTTTGCCTTAGAGCCAGGTCTTTTTCCCCAGAAGGCACTTCAGAGAAGGCAGAGGTAGAGGTTGCAGAGGCAAGCAGCAAGTCCACTCCTGTTGCTGTGCCTCTGCCTGCTGAGGAAGAGGAAGTGCAGCATCCACACATGCATCCACACTCCAGAAGCGAGTGGGTAGTGTGGTTTGGAATCATTTTGAGCTGGCATATGATCCCACATACGATATCTGCCTGCACTGCTGAGCCAAAACCAGCCAGGGCAAGGGAACAGAACACATGAGCACCACAGGGATGCTGATGCATCTCTGCAGGCACCACCCCCTTGCCCTTGCTCCTCCTCAGCCTGGCACCAGCAGGAGCAAGCCCAAAGGGAAGGCCCCCTCTTGCTACAAAGCCCCCATCTCCCCAAAGCAGAGACAGGCCACCGTGGAACAGTGGAAGAAAGGCAAACAGAAAGTGGGGTGCATTGCAAGGGTGAGCGAGATCACTCAGAGCACTGGGGAAATGCTTGCTGTCAGTAGCCAGCCCCTCTCCTTAGTTAAGCAGCCAGGGTTTGGGCAGCTTATGGTGCTTGTGGCCCCATCTTACCAAATGCCTGCATACACTACCTTCAGCAGGATGATGGTGCCCTCCCTGTATGAGGGCATGCAGGGAGTATCTGAGGGAGGAGCTGCAGGAGGCAGGTCCACAGGTGGCCTTACACTTCACTTTGGACATCTGGAGCAGCTGGAATGGAGATCATGCCTACCTCTCCCTCACAGGGCACTGGTGCAATCAGTCAGGCTGTCGGTGGACTCTCCTTCAAGCCGAGGTGATGGATGAGTCCCACACGGCAGCTGAGATCATAGGGGCCATGAATCACTTAGTTCAGGGGTGGCTCACTGGGCAGGGTGAGCTCACATGGGTTCGTGGTCACCGACAATGGGGCCAATATGGTCAAGGTGGTCCATGATGCCAACATTGTTGGCAACCACAGTGTGGTACACGATTTACATCTCATTGTCAGGGATGCCTTGGAGGGGGACAGGGCTGCTGGTGACAGTGCCAGGACCACCAGCAAGCTCATTTCCAAATGCAGGAAGGTGGCAGGCTACTTCCACCGGAGCATCAAGGGAGCTGGCAATGCCCTCTTTAGTGAGGGAACTTCAGAGCCGAATGGAGAGCTTCCAGGGGATCAATATTCCTGGCTGGGGCAAGCCGCTGTCACTAGCCATCCACCACTGGTGAGGCAGCTGAAGGAGGGCAGCAGGAAACAGCTTGATGCCTTGCGGTTTAGTATGGTCCACATGCTGGCCGCCATGTGTGACCTAAGGGTGAAGGGCAGCATATGCAGGAAAATCCTGAATCAGTGGACAGAGGTGCTGGTGAAGAGAGGAAGGCAGAATGGCAGAGGTGGGGGGACACTGAAGAGGGGGATCCACTGTCCTGTGCTAGCACACCATCCATCAGCCAGTCTCCTCCTCTACCACAGGCACTGCCAATGTGGGCTAAGGGCATGGCTTTCATGGTGGGGTCCAGAGGCACCAGACCCCACCATCAGGCAGGTAGTGCTCAGGCCTTCGTGGCTGCCTATCTCACTGAGGATGTGGAGCCACTGCTGTGTGAACCCTTGGCCTACTAGGCAAGCCACAGCCAGATGTGGCTGCGTCTGGTTACAGTTGCCCATGAGCACTTGTCCTGTCCACCCACTAGTGTTCAGAGCGAGAGGGTATTCAGCATTGCTGGGAATGTAGTGACACCCCACTGCACCTGCTTGGATCCCGGTTTGCTGGAGCAGCTGGTGTTCCTCAAGGTGAACCTCCTGCTGCTGGGGTTCCCCACGCTCCAGGTGCAGACAGAGTGAGTGCCTCCCTCCTCACTCTGTCTGCACCTATTTCATTTCTTCATTTTTCAAAAGCCATTTAATGCCTCACTTTCAGAGCTGGAAGAGGCACTCACTGCATCACCAGCCAGCAGGGGAAGAGCATGTCCCTGCTGAGCTTCTGTGCCAGGATGAACTTGGAGGTATGGGCTGGGACTATGGGGGTGGGAGACCCCAGATCCGGGGCATGACCACTAAAACTGCACTCTGCCAGCAGCGCAGCAGCTCCAGGGAATGCCAGGAGAAAGTATCCCCCTGGTGAAAGGCGGGTAGGAGGTGCCATAACCTCCAGGTACCACACGCATGCACACAGTCCTGGATGAGGAAAGCCCAGACCCGTCACATCTTTGATAGGCCTGAGGCTTGCTGGTTGCAGTGGAGCTGTGAGGCTCCAGGTGAGCTCAACTTACCTGCCTGGGATGCCAGGTTTCAGGTTGAAAACCCCTTTGTCAGGCTGAGGAAGCACCTGCAGTTGGTATGTGTGTGTGCTGTTCCTGGATGGAAGGAATAGGAAAGAAGTCAGAGGCTGACACGCAATGCAGGCAAGAAAGCCAGTCAGTGAAAATGGAAATGGAGGTGTCAGGGGGTGAGGGACAGGCTGGGGAGGGGAGGGGGGAAAGGGGGATGTACCAGGGCAGGTAAAAGTGGAGAGGTACCTGGGGAGTCCGACGTCTGCCAGGTTGCAGTGTGTTAGAATTCCAATGTCTGTACTGAGTCCATGAGTTTCTGCACCTAAGAGGCTGATGAAGTGAAGTTCATAGGCCCAGCTGTGTAAAGTGGTTTGTAAATTCCCTTTCAGGATCAGGCCTGAGAGACTGGAGACAGAGTGGTTATGTTGTGAGAAATGTACCCCCCCACAGGTAGTTGGGTATTCTTGTCTTTGACAGATTTTGGTGTGCGGTTTGTGGGGGTCCTGGAGATTGTTGGAAGGTTTTGTGTTTTGAGCTGTAGGAAGTTGGCTTCTGGTGATGAGGTTAGCAAGATTCGGTGCTTGTTTGATTTACAAACCACTTTTCAGAGCCAGGCCTATGAACTTCACTTCATCAGCCTCCTAGGTACAGAAACTCATGGTCTCAGTATAGACATTGGACTTACGACACACTACAACCTGGCAGACATCTGACTCCCCAGGTACCTCTCCACTTTCACCTGCGCTGCTATATCTCCCTTCCTGTCCCCCTACCCCAATCTGTCCCTCACCCCCTGATGCCTCCATTTCCATTTTCACTGACTGGCTTTCTTGCCTGCATTGCATGCTAGCCTCTGGCTTCTTTACTATTCCTTCCATCCAGGAAGAGTGCACACACACCAACTGCAGGTGCTTCCTCAGCCTGACAAGGGGTTTTTCAACCCAAAAGCTTGCTAAGTTATAGTTTTGAAACTATTCAGTTGGTCTGCTAAAACATACCAGATTAGATTGAGCCAAAGGAAAAGACCTTGTCTGCCAGTGCCATGTCCTCAGATCAACACCCCTAGCACTTGACCGGAAGGAGACAGGACCCTAGGCACATCTAAGCCCCAGGGCTGGGGCTAGAAGGGACACTTCTCTGGCAGCTGCTGGAAAATAAGTTCCTGCGGAGAGGAAAAAAAGGCTCTGTCACAATTTGGCTGCCTGAGATGCTGCTGGTGCTACTGTGTTAGTGCTCACTAAGTTATTTTATTATCTGTTGTCATTTAGAGCGGTGGACTGGACTGAGGCTGTAGGGGAGGAGGAGTCCTCATTGGGGCACACTACCATGTCATGTAGAGACCCCAGCACCAGTGAGGGTGTGCCTTAACACACACACACACACACACACACACACACACACACACACACACACACACACACAGTGTCACCCATGTCACGAATTTTGCTTGTCAGCAACCTGAAGTGCAGTTTCCCAGCAATGCTTGCACCTATCTCCTTGAAACCTGGCAAGCTCCATGGCCTCAGCAGGGCCTAGCACGCCTGCAGTTTTCACCCCACTGCACCTTAACATATACACAGTGTCACTCATGTTGCAAGTTTTGCCTGTCAGCAGCTTGAGTTGAAGTTTCCTAGAAACCCCTGGACCTATGTCCTTGAAACTTGGCAGTCTTTGTGGCCTCTTCAGGGGCTACCATGCCTGCAGTTTTCACCCCACTGTGCCTTAACACACACATGTGACATGAGTTTTGCTATCAAGGCTTTGAGGTGCAGTTTCCCAGAACTTCCTGCACCTATCTCCTTGAATCTTGGCAAGCTTCATGGCCTCAGCAGGTGTTACCATCCCTGCAAGCTTCATCTGAATCAAGCAAGAAATAACAAAGTTATAGGCAGTTTCATGCTTCCCCATTACAGGCAGTCCTTAGACTTATGACACAATTAGTTCCTGAAAGCCACATCTTAAGTCCAAATTTTGTAACTCGGAACCAATTTTCCTATAAGAAACAATATTATAAATGGGGGATTGGTTCCTCAACCAAGGCCTGATACCCTATTTTTGAAAATACCCCAGAATTTTGTACTTGATCAATTATAGATGAGTAATATAGCTACATTGATGTATTTATATTGTAAATAGCAATCATATTGATTTGGAGGGACTTCTTTGAGGTGACTTTGCTGGATTTTTTGAAAGGCTCTTGTTGGACTTGTTGGACTTTTTGAAGGGTTCTTGACTGGAGTCTTCTCAGCAGTCTTGGCTGCAGGTTTTTCTGGAGTCCCATCTGCTTTCTTAAAGAAAGTGTCCAAGGAAGTTTGGACAGATGTTCTCAAGGGAGATGAGTGATGCAGTGAACTTGTTCGCTGGCATGGCGTCGCATCGAATCAAGTGTTGTAAAGTCAAAACTGACGTCATAAAGTTGAAACAGGGTGTAAATTTATAAATGTTGTAAGTGCAAAATGTTGTAACTCAAAACGTAAGTCGAGGACTGCCTGTATAGCCTATGGGTGAAATGTCAAAACAGTGCTGAAACAGTGAAACAGTTTTAATGAAATGAAATAGAACAATGGTTTCAAAATGAAACAAAATTCAAAACGAAACACTGTCCCATCAAAACGTCAAAATGAAAGTTGAACAGAATGGTGCTACAAACAGATTTAGAAAGTCCAACACGTTAACATGAGTCTGTCACTGTATAGAAGTAAATAGGTCAAAATAGTTGAGCATTTTGAGTACGGAGATCTCAGTCTGTTCTGTCCCAGAAATCATTAAAACATTTTTTTAAATATGCAGCTCAACAAGGAAAATCTTTTGAAATATTTTAAATACAAAAGATTACACACAAGGCATTTAGCCTCATATATTACCACAGAGATATTTTTAAATGAATTTCCCTGTTTTTCAATCTCTTAGATGATCATAAAATTGATATTACCTATCCTGATGTGGGAAAAGATTAAAAAATAATTGAGATGGACTAGAGCTCTCATTGAGCAAAGAGAGGTAGTTTTCCTGTTAATCTGAAGTCAGGCAGAAGAGGCAAGGTATATTTGCATCTTATAGACCAAGGAAATCAGAGACTCATAAGCTTTTGTAAGCATCATTTTAGGATGAAGTAAGCTGCTGGTTACAAAAGCTTATGCACCTCTGATTTAGTTAATCTATAAGATGCAAATATACCCTGCCTTCTGCCTGGAACTCTCAAGTCCAATCCTGATCCCCTTAAGACAAAGACCAACAAGATAGAAAAGAATGGCAAACATAGAAATGCAGGTTCTATCTCTGGTGCTGACTTCTTTGCAACCTGGGGAGGGTCTTCCCAGCTACCAGTATCTGGCAAGCCTGTGTCAACACTGAGCTGTGTAAGGGCCATTTAAAGGCAGCATTGGGCTCTTATCTGCCTGCTTTTGGCTGTCCAATTTGGAAAGGACATCTCTCAGGACCAGGAAAATGAAACCTCAAGGGTGTCAAAATGAATGCTGATAAAAGTAGAGCATGAGGGTGGGAGCATAAAGGATGATGGAGGTCAATCCCTATTTCAGTCCTTTTCTCCGAGTCTCTCACTTAAGAACCCAAAAGGAATGATGGGCAAAATATTGTATCTTCTCATTGTTTAGGCCAGCAATTAAGCCAAATTTCTGACACACCAAAAATTTTGGTCCATTGATATGCAATGTCATTCTTCTGCTTCAAAGGCAATATCTTGACACCGTCCATGAGTTGTATCAGGAGACCTTTCTGACCTTTCCTAATCTCCTCCTTGTTTATTCCTTGGCTGCATCTGCATGAGATGCTGACTGCGCAGTAGCCCAAGTCTGCTACGCAGTAACGATGTGTGGCTACAAGTGTGATGGGACACTACTGCACAGTAGTCTTGAGCTATTGCAGTCAGTGTCACAAAAAAGCTGTGCATTGGTGCTATTTGTAGTAATGCAGGTTACTGCACAGTCATTTAGTACTTGTTTATACACGTACTTGTTTATATACGTATAAACAAGTACTAAATGACTGTGCAGTTAACAACTGCACAGGCAGCGTCTCATATAGACACAGCCCTTATGTACCATTTTTCTCTTAACATTCATTGATGCAGGTCATTGAAACGTTTTATAAACCTTACCCTTTCCGTGTACTTTCTACTTGAGGGGACCTGGATGAATGCCAGTTTTCACAACATGAGTTTGATTGCTGTAAATGGCAACTTTAATTGAGAGGAAAAGAACTCAATTAAGCAGACTAAATATTTAGACATTGTTATAAATGACTAAAAACACATATGTGATTTAGCTTTCTTGTCTGAACATGTTAACTGTTGATAAAGAATTCAGGCCAGATCCTATTTCATCTTTTTGTGTCTAAGTGGGCACACCTACAAATATGCTTTAATTCATATTAACCTATTTTAATGAGCATTAAATTGTCACAAAAAACATGCTTTTTAGTTAATGCTCATTAAAATAGGCCAATATGCATTTTTCTAGTACCTCACGATGGAGGTACTAGATTTAATGTGCATTACCTAAAGCATATTAATGAACGTGTAGATGCACCCAGTGATACTTAAATATCTAAGGCCTGGATTTTTTTCTGCCTCCTAAATGTAGTGCCATTTATACAGATTTTAGGTCCTATTCCATGCTGTCCACTGAGAATTATTCTACCACACATGCTCAGCAGTAATCCATTATGATCCCCAAGGCTGTGTGTAGATGAAACAAAAGCACGTGTGCACGACACTTTAAAGCAGGCTAAATGCTGTTGCACCACTTCAATGGTGCCAGTGTTTGATTG
Organism: Crocodylus siamensis; assembly: GCF_052110815.1. Lineage (NCBI taxonomy): Eukaryota > Metazoa > Chordata > Crocodylia > Crocodylidae > Crocodylus > Crocodylus siamensis. The sequence continues at coordinate 239,312,054 of NC_143397.1, read as the reverse complement.
CCTTGGTGGTGTATTGCGCAGGGACTGCTCTGCCTGCCTGCAGCTCACCCTCCCCTCCCTGCTGCCAGAGCGGCAGGTAAGTCAGCAGGATGTGTGCATGACATGGGAGGTTAATCAGCCCTAAACTGAAGCAGTGTTTTTTAATACCCACTGTTCAATTTAGGGCCCCCGTTTCGTCTACACATGCCCCAAGGTATCAGCCTGCTGCAATCCTAACCTGTTTTGGAAACCAGGTACTTTTCTTGTTAAATCCCACATAAATTGCCAGAACTTTAGGCAGAGAAAACAGTCTATTATGTATGCATCTACGAGGCAGAATCTGATCTGATCTGAACTGATTTGGCAGATGACAAACAGTAGTGTATGGCACATTCTTTCTTTATGGGCTTGTTTCCGTGACCGTTCCATTCAGTGGTAAAACTAGCATTGGTCTCAATGGGACTGGATGAAACCCAGGTCACTGGTGGCTGCAGCAGTCCCTCAGTTGAGGCTGACAGTCTTCCAGTAAATAGATAAATCATTGGTGAGTCCATAGATGACTGAGGAGGCTGACCCAAGAGCCATGTGTTCAACTGCTGATATAGCAAATGGTTCCAAGAGGAAAGGAAAGAGAAAGTTGTTGTGATGTCGGGTCACTGCTTTGTCCCTCTTTATCTCCTTTTGTTTCTCTCATCTGTCTGCCTCCATAGCAATGTGAGTTTCCTCAAAATAATTGTTTTCATGACCCCCAGCTGGTTCATCTGTTGTTTCCCAAGAAACCTGAAAGTCACCCAAACCCTCACTCTCCGTGGTCCCCAATAAACATGTTCAGTTCATCACCCAAGAATACAATCTTCTGCGAGTTTCCTCAGTGCCATCCTTTTCTGAACGCCCCACCCATATTTTGAAAATCCTTTTGTGGGGTTTATAGAACTCATATTACGTTTTGCTGAGACAGCCGTCTACCACCATGTTCAAGAGTTGCAATCCAAATAAAAGTAAAACTGTGTTTTTTAAAGAGAAAACTCAAGGAAATATTCAAGTACCTAAAAATACACAATAAAGATCTCCACTGGCTCTAGTAGGGCTTGGATCATCAGGTCCTTGCTTTGGTCCATAATTTTGGCAGGGGAAGATCCTTTCCACCAATTTATATATATTCAAATAGCAGTAAAAATCCCTTGCTCTTTTAATCACTAGCACTCAAAGCACTTTACAAAGGAGGTCAGTGCTGTTACTTTCATTGTATAGATGAGGTACAGAAAGGTACAAAAGGTCACTTGACCATAATTAGAGCTGAGAATAGAACTGAAGTACTAGTCTATCCAGTAAACAGTATTGCCTTGCTTATATTCAAAACCTGAAAAAACTTTAATCTCTGAGAACTGTTCTAAACATATAAAAGATTAGGATAAATCAAATAAGTATTATAATTTTCCCTTTATAGAAACAACTCTAAAGGTTATGATCATTGTATTTTTTTTTACAGTTCTTTTAGAAAAAATGTGACTACAAGGAACATCTCTGGAGACCAATTTTTTCTTATTTCACAATACTGTTAATTAATCTTTTGCCATTTCTTGTCAAAGGTTAACCACAACAAAAAGATGAAAAATACTTCTGTTCCTTCACCCATAATCTGTCTTTGTTTTATGAATTACCAGCTACTGTACTTCTTTCCTGTAAATTCTGTTTTCCTCAGTGGTATACTTCAATCACATTAGCGGAACACAAATTAAAGCAATTAATCACTGCAATTATTTTCTCAAGGGCATTTATGAACCTCCCAAATGAACCTGTTTTCCATAGACAGACCAGGTCATTTATGTAATCATTGCAAACATTCATGACTATTTACTCATGTGGGCAATCCCATTGAAACCAATGGGACTAGTCACATAATGAATGGCTGACCAAAATCATGAAGGGTTGTACAGTCTGACCCATGGAAAGGAAGTGTCTGGCTTAGGACACAGCCTTGAGAAATAGACTGTGCCTTAGGACACACTCTGTTTCTAATTCCTAGATGGGAAAGCGAGGTTACTCTTAACAAGTGGGAGATTTTTTAACCACAAGTGTTTATAAAAATGATACGTGAATGAATAAAACCAAAAGTTTCCTGTCAAATATGTGTCATTTCCTGCTCAAGGGAGAAATATGCATTCATAATGCATAGGAATATCACAGACCAGTCTAGCCTGTTGACACCTAATCAGCATGATTCCCATTAGACTAATAAAATAAAAGGGAATTGAGTTAAGGCATGGGAAGCTGATGGGGTGTTTTGTTACCAACTGTCTTGTTCCCCACAAGCCTGACAATGTTTGTGGAACCTAATTATGGGGAGAAATTGAATACTTAATGCTATCATGTCTCAGCATATAGGACCCAGGAAGAGCAAATTAAACTTATAATGGCCTGGGCAGGGGAACGTGGGTAAATAACATGGCTTTCACTTGGCAAGTTAAAAACAAAGAAATTTGGAAAAATGATTCAACAAACTATATGAATATATGAAGTGACCATATTTATTCAAATGCAAGACATTTTCCACCAATCAACCTGGGGGCAAAAAGGCTAGTCTTGCAGGGGAAACTGCATAGCCTGTCCCCCACCCAGTAACTGCTCCCACCCCACCCCTACTCTCTGCCACTTACCTTCAGTTCCAGCTGGGAACCAGCCCCTCCAAGTCCAACCCACCCAGATTTGGAGCTGCTGCCACTGCTTGTCCCTCACAGGGCCAAGCTGGGCTGGGGCCACCACTGACTGGCCTGGAGCCAGAGCAGAGAAAGTAAGCAGCAGATTGGTGGTGGTGTAGGGGGTGGAGGAAGTAAATGAGAGGGGGGCCAGCACTAGGGACAGACAGACAGCAGAGGGTGCATTGGACTCTTCCCTTGCTCTTGCTGATGCAGGAGGATCCCAGGATCATGGGCTTCCCCCATACTGGCAAAGGGTGCAATTGATTCCTAATCCCACAATTGTGCTTTCTGCTATGCATGTGTGGCAAGGCGAGAGGCTCAATTGTTGTGATGAGAGATTAGATCCCATCATGCCTTTAAGTGACCATCTGAAAGCACCCACAGCCATGCTCCATTTTTCCTGCTCACCTGCCAGCCCCACGTATTTTGCATACTTTGCTGCACCAAGTTCATCAGAGGGGTAACGAGTGCTTCCATTTACAGGAGCCTCTAGCTTGGTGCTTAGGACATTCTTCTGCATATTGTGAGAGGTGGGTTACAATCTCTAGTAATTATAACAAAAGAGCATGGCAGCAGCACCACCAGCATCGTGACATCCTAAAAAGAGTGATCCTTCCTCAGTCCTTTCAAAAACTGTTTGTAGGTGCCCATGCTCAGAAGTCACTTCCAGGCTCCAAATTTTGAGGGGATGGATGGGCCTAAACTTCAGAGAAAGGTGGGAGTTCAGATTCATCCAAAGAACCTTGCCTGCTTATGTCCTTAAACCAACATGGCTACACCCCTGATTCATCCACATTGCATTTTCAGTATAGCTTTGGCTTCCTACTCAGCAGGAAGGTTTTTTGGATCACCCTTTTGAAGTGACTGAGGCTCCCCATGCACTGAGCAGGAAGCCAAAGTGCCTAACTGTCTTTTGGATTCCATGTAGGGATTGGGAGCTGAGAGGTAAGGATAATGGCACCTGCAGAATTTATATAGATGCCTTAGTCCTTCTTTGGACCTGGTGAATAGTTCTTATTTGAGTAACCATTTAGTTTTGAAAAGAATATAAAAATACTGAAAAAAATATGAAATATTTTCCAGGGTAGGTGTCTAACTACTCATACATCACCATATCCATAGTACATTATAACACTTTAATATATTTTAATGAGTTATGTTTAAATTCATCCAGATTAATTTTATCTAAGTAACCATGTCCTAATAGCTCATCTTGGAATAGAAATTTGTCCTAATCCTTGGGTATTCTTTCTATAACTCCTCAGGGGAAAATTCTACTCTCTTCTACATTCATGTCATTTCAGAGCAACACCAATGGTGGTGATACAGTGGAGTTATTCCAGATTTGTATCCATGTTAAATAAGTGCAGGATTTAGCCCTTATTCATGTATGTACTCTTGGAAAGAATATAAAATACTGAAGAGAATACAAAATAATTTCCAGTAAGGTTCTATAAAACTCTTTCGGTTTTTAAAAAAATTAAACTTCTAATAGAAAAACAATGCTGGTTAAAATTCTAGGGTTACTGTTTTGCCTGACCACTAGCCACAGATGGAAGCCACATTAAACACTTGAGAATTGCTTAATCTTTGAACATAATTGCTGATCATAGTTTTGGCCATTTTAAGTAACAAGGCCCACAACTTGGACATGAAGTCATAGAGACCAGCCAAAATCAAATCCAGCCAAATTCAAATATGTTCCTTGATCTTACATTTTTGAAATGCAGGTCAGAGCTCGCCTTGATAAGCTGGCCCTATTTGTTCACTTAATTTGTGTGAGCGGAAACCAAAACTTGGACAATCAGTCATCCAAGACTTTTATCTTACACTGAATAGTAGCTTCTCCTGTTGTGGCTATTTGTGTCATCCTGCGTAGTCTGAGGTCATTCTATGGGTCTTAATACGTCTGCAAACTGACCAATGTAAAAAACACAGATGGACTTAAGACCACACTATGATGTCTCATTTTTCTTCTTATGTTTGTCTTAGATGGTTGTGAGATTATTTTGGAAAAGAAAAAAAATATCCCTCTAAAAAAAATTACAGCATCCAATAGTTTACCAGAAATGTAAATCTGTGATTGTAAGCTTCGCCAAGCTTTTCAGAATATGATGACTTTACATGTGACTTTCCAGTTAAGTATTTCCTGGTTGTGAAACATTTTAACGGCATTGATAACCTCTGGACCTGAGGAAATGTTTGTTTCAGAAGAGGTGAATTCATTCGAATTGAAAGGTTTTTCTAATTTGTTGGAAGTCAAATGTTTCATGGAAAAGCAATATCTGTTTTGTACAGTGTATATGAAGGAAAAAACAGCTTGCTTCTCATGGATTTTTGTCAGTTACTACACTATTCTGTAGGAGGGCTTAAAGAAACAAAAATACCCTGAAGAACAACACCCCCGCAATAAACAAAACATCCTGATATATGTACTGATCCTATACCTTCAGTTTGATACAAAATGACATCTCTTCTCTTTTCTATTAATAAGAGAAACATGAATACACCCACCTGTTTTCCTGTTGTCTTTGTTCAGAATTGATCCTTTGCATTTTCATTAGAGGAATAACAAGGATAAGCACTTCAGCTGCATTTAGTAGCTGTGTTAGATTCTAGTCAATTCAGCAAACATCTCAGTCTAACTCTATGCCACTGGCATTTTTAATGTCTTTGGATATATAATAATACATTAGATCTATGAGGGCCCCTCTGAAAGAACCAAGCTTTGAACTTAATCAAAATCAAGAAGATGAAGACTAGTCTGAGTACTGGGTATTCTGGGGTGAACTTTATCAGTCTTCCTTGTTGAAGTCATTCTAATGATTATAAATTCTCGGTGGTTCTTCACAAACGAAGATGTTAGGAAGGTAACTGCTCGTGCCGGTTGCAGGCCTGCTGGTGACTAATCAGTCCAGTTCCATAGAGGCAAACCCTGCTGCAATGGTTACATGTGTAATGGCTGATTGCTGCTAGATGAGGCTGTATCTTTCCTCCTACTCCGCTTCTCCTTGATGCTGGCCTGCACTGACATTCAAAGAGGGCTGTTGTCCTTTTGATTTGGAGCCACTAGGCATCATGAGCTGTAGTCTGTGTTTCCCACAGTTTGTGATCAACACCACAGGCAGAAAAGGACCTCTTCAGAGTGTTCTTGAAGCACTTGCATGGGGACACTCTGTCACTTTTCTCCATCTTTAGTTCTCCATATATCACAGCCTTTGGTAGGTGGTTGTCATCCATCCAGGTCTGCCCACTGCAGCTGAGTCTTCAGGATAATTGCCTCAATAATGGTGGTATTGGCTCTTTGTAACACCTCCATGTTGGTATCATAATCCTGCCAGCAGATTCTGAGAATGGTACAGAGGCAGTGCTGATGAAAGCACTCAAGGAGGTGTACATGGCAGAGATATAAGACTCATGACTCAGCACGGTACATCAGAGTGGAGCTAAGAACAGCTCTGTACACCTTGACTTTGGCCTATGCCTGTAGGCTGTGACTATTCCAGACCCGCCTATAGAGTGAAGGCACTGCTCGCTTTTGAGAATCTGTAGTCTACCTCCTTGTTGATCACAGTATTATATGAGATGACACTTCCCAGGTAGGTGAACTGCTTGACAACATTTAGCTCAGTTCCTTTGATAGTCATCTTTGGTGGCACATAATCTTGGCATAGAATTGGCTGATGAAGAACTTCAGTCTTTCTCAGGATGATGGTAAGTCTGTACAGCTGTGCTGCAGTAGCAAAGCCCGTGGTTATGTGGTGCAGATGGTGTTGGGTGTGAGCCACCAGGGCACAACCATCTGCAAACAGAAGTTCATGGATGAATTGTTGTAAGGTCTTTGCATCATGGCAAAAAAAATGGTGGACAAAGTAGGGGCAAGTATATTGCCTTGCTTAGCTCTATTGAAGATCAGAAAGGCATCTGAGAGGTTGCTGTTGTACTTGACTTGCCCACACTAATTGTCATGGTGAGGAACTTAGAAACATAGAATCATAGAATCAATGAGTTGGAAGAGACCTAAACAGATAATTGAGTCCGACCCCCCGCCATGGGCAGGAATGAGCACTGGGGGTGGGAGGGGTCATAAGACCCCAGCCAGGTGCCTATCCAGTCTCCTCTTGAAGATCTCCAGGGAAGGTGAGAGCACTACCCCTCTGGGAAGCCTATTCTAGGCTCTGGCCACCCTTACAGTGAAGTAGTTCTTCCTAATATCTAACCTAAACCTATCCTCCCTCAGCTTGTGGCCATTGGTCCTGATGACCCCAAGGGGGGCCCTGGTGAACAGACTTTCCCCGAGTCCCTGTTGGTGGCCCCTGATAAAGTTGTAGGCAGCCACAAGATCCCCCCTCAGTCTCCTCTTGCGGAGACTGAAGAGATTCAGGTCCCTCAGACTCTCCTCATAGGGCTGGCCACGGAGGCCCCCAACCATACGAGTGGCCTCCTCTGGACCCTCTCCAGGTTCTCCACGTCCCTCTTGAAGTGCGGCGCCCAGAGCTGGACACAGGACTCCAGCTGCGGCCTGACCAGTGCCGCAGAGATGGGGAGCAAGACCTCTCTGGACCTGTTAGCAATGCCTCTGTCAATGCCTGACAGGGTGCAGTTGGCTCTGCGTATTGCTTCATCGCGTTGGCGACTCACATTCATCCTGGAGTCAATTATGACTCCAAGATCTCTCTCTGCCTCTGTCCTGCTGAGAGGGTCAGCCCCTAACCTATAACCATAATGCTGGTTCCCTCTTCCCAGGTACAGCACTCTGCACTTGTCCTTGTTGAACCGCATCCTGTTCAGATCCGCCCACTTCCCCAACCTATCCAGGTCTGCCTGGATGCGGTCCCTGCCTGCCGGTGTATTCACTTTACCCCACAGCTTGGTGTCATCAGTGAACTTGAACAGGGTGCTCTCCACACCCTCGTCCAGGTCGCTAATGAAGATGTTGAACAGCACCGGCCCGAGGACTGAGCTCTGGGGGACTCCGCTGCCCACACCCTCCCAGGTTGACATCGACCCGTCCACCACCACCCTCTGGGTGAACCCCTGGAGCCGGTTTGCCACCCATGTGACCATGCATTTGTCAGTGCCACAGTCCCTTAGCTTGCCTACCAGATTTGGGTGGGATGCTGTGTCGAAGGCCTTGTGGAAGTCCATGAAGATGACATTGACTTCCTCCTTCCCATCTAAGCTTTTTGTTTCCTGGTCATAGAAAGAGACCAGGTTAGTCAGGCAGGATTGGCCTGGCACAAACCCGTGTTGATTACCCCTCAACATCACTTCCCCTGCAGGGCTCTCACAAATGTGGCTCTTGATAATTTTTTTAAAGACCTTCCCCCGGAAAGAAGTGAGGCTGACTGGCCTGTAGTTGCCAGGCTCTTCCTTCCTCCCCTTCTTAGGGAGGAAATAGGGATCACATTGGCCTTTTCCCAGTCCTCAGGGACTTGGCCCGAGCACCAGGAATCCTCTAACAGCCATAGTAATGGCTCCACAGTGACACCAGCCAATTCCCTCAGCACCCACGGATGAAGGTCATCTGGGCCCGCCGACTTGGGCACATCTAAGCCCTCCAAGTAATCCTTAATTAGGTCTGAACTAACAGTCGGGGGACTTGCATCCTTCCTGAGCCTCTACGCTGTCACCCGAGAGCGCCCCATTGTCAGCGGACAGGAACACGGAGGCAAAGAACTTGTTGAAGAGTTCTGCCTTCTCTCGCGCGTCCATCACCAACTGCCCTGCCCTGCCCCGTTGGGGTCCAGTGTTACCCCAAGACTTCTTCTTGCTACTTATATACTTGAAGAAGGACTTTTTGTTATCCTTAATCCCAGAAGCTAATCTAAGCTCCAGTGCTGCTTTAGCCTTCCTTACCAAATCCCTACAAGCTTGGGTCAGGGAGGTGTACTCCTCTTTGTTCCCTGCCCCCTGCTTCCACTGCCAGTATGCTTTTTTCTTTGCCCTCAGGCCAGCCTGGATATCCGCGCTCAGCCATGAAGGTTTCTTGGACCCTTTTCCTACCTTCCTGCGCAGTGGAATTGTGTCCTGCTGCACCCCAAGGATAGCCTCCTTGAGGAAGGACCACCTTTCCTGGACCCCCATACCCCCTGGGCTCCAAGTGCCTCCCTGACTACTGCTCTGAGCACATTGAAGTTGGCTTTCCTAAAGTCAAGCATTTGCGCTGTGCTAGTTATCCTCCCCACCTTTCTCTGAATAGCAAACTGGATCATTTCATGATTACTGTCCCCTAGCCTCCCTTGTACTAGCACATCCCCCACCAGGTCATCCCCAGAGGCTAACACCAGATCCAGTATGGCGTTTTCCCTAGTGGGGACAAGTACTTCCTGCACTAGGAGTAGGTCCTGTACACACATCAGGCATACAGGACATTTGCACGCACGGCCTCCCCCAGCTGCCTGGAAAATTCCAGATCCAGCTCTTCCTCTTGATGTGGTGACCTGTAGTAAACCCCTACCACCAGATCCCTTTCCCCCCGCCCTCCTTGAAGTTTGACCCAGAGGGTCTCAGTTAAGCCTTCCTCTGGTCCCATTTGGAAGGTAGAACTGGTATACTGTTCCCTAATATAGAGCACAACCCCCCCACCTTTTTTCCCCTTCCTATCTCTTCTAAACAACCTATAGCCCTCTAGGTGGGCATCCAAGCATCTTGATAATCTTCCAGGGGCCATTTCACTTTATGGTATCAAATGCCTTAGTAAAAGTGATGTACAGCCCCTTATTCTTCTTCCGGCACTTTTCCTGTATTTATCTGAGCAAAAATACCATATCTATCATGCCTCTGTTTGATCTGAAGCCACGTTGGCTCTCTGGGAGGACCCCATCTGCTATGGCAGGCACCAGCCTGCTGGGAAGGATTCTAGCTAGAATCTCCCTGGCGATGGACAGAAGGGTGATCCCTTGGTAGTTGGAACAGTCTGACTTGTCACCTTTATTTTTGTAGAGGGTGACCATTACAGCATCATGCAGATCTTGTGGAATTTTCCCCTGCTCCCAGCAGCTATAAAGAGTTCATGGAGCTTGGAGTATAAGGCAGAACTGCCATATTTCAGAGCTTCACATAACCTGGGTACACCTATGGGTGTGCCCTATTCTCAATTGAATGGGATGGGTAGGCAGGAGGGGGTGCTGTGAGAGGGATGCCAGAATTTTGAGCAGATCCCTCTTTCCTCTATAGAGTTAGCCGAAGCCCAAAGTTCTTAACTATATACAAGTTATTAAGTTATAATATACATAAACATGAAACTAAATACCATATACATATATTTACACAGTGAACACTAACCAATAACCAAGGTCAAACCCTAAATAACACTGTTTACAACATCACAATGCAACATTTCAATTACAAAGTATAAGGCGCAACCATGAACAATCTTAATAACATCTATCCCTTAATATAGTCCCTGACCCATGGCAAGAGATAGTTCTCCTTCCAATGGGGTCCCTTGGGGGGTATCCAGGAAGCACCAGGGGCCCCTCCCCTTAGGGCCTTGACTAGGCAGGGGGCTGCTCACCCAGCCCCTTCTCTAGGTTAGCCCGTCCCAAATGTCTTTCCCCTGTTGGACCCAAGGGCCTAATGACTCAGGCTCCCTCAGGTGGCGGTGGTTAGGGCACAGCTTTATGGGGTCTCCTTTGCTGGAGCGCCTCTCCGGGCCTCTCCTGTGTTGCTGGGCTCCTCCCCACCCTGTGCCGTGCTCTGGGCACCGAGGGCTCAGGTCCTCTCAGCTGTTGGCTTCTGGGTGCTGGGCTCCACGCTGCAGGACTACTATTTCCCCACACCCTGGCTCAGCACTGAGGGCTCTCTTAGCACAGGCCAGGCCCTTCAGGCTCTGGCCAGCTGTCCTCACACTAGGTGGTTAACCCAAGCAGCCTCTGCTGCTTCCTGGCTCCCAAGGCTCAGGCCTGTGCACTGCCCTGTGCACCGTGGGACCTGGCCACTTGCTGGAAGATGGGGCCTGAGCTGCCTCACTGCAGGCCCAAGGCCTTTGCCCTGTGTGTTGCCCCACATACTGTGTGGTTCACTGGCCCTGCTGGGGTTGCAGGTTCAAGCAACTGCTTACGGCTCCCAAAGGCTGGGCTCCGTGCACTGAACTGTGCACTGTGACGGGCCTAAGCAGTCTCATACCGCTACCAGGGCCAGATCTCCATGCACCATCCCTGTGTGCCGTCAACAGCCCGAGCAGTCTTGCACCACTCCTAGGGCTGCTCCTGCAGTAGCAGCTTCAGGAACTTTCAGCCTGTTGCCCGCTGGGAGAGAGCTCCCCAGCTTTTCTTGGCTCCACTCTTCTTGAATCCCTTGCTGCGTCTGCCAGTTGTGCTGGGCATGCAGCTCCTTTTATAAACCCCAGGCCTCCGCCCCCTGAAGTCTTCCAGACCTGACAGTTTACAGTCTTCAATCAGGTCCAGGGGAGCTCTTCTCCCCCTCCCATCAGGAAGGGGCAAATGGCTTTATTTCTCCCGCTGCTTCCTGATTGGTGGATGGGCTCCACCAATGAAAACAGCAGGATCTCAAGCCTGGGACTCAATCCAAGCTCTGAAAGCCTGCTACATTCAGATGGAATTCCATCAATCCCAGGGGCTTTGTTGCTTTTTATCTTTTCAGTAGCGGTGAAATTTTCTTCCAGTGCAGGGTGCATATCTAGTTCCTCCTTAACAGGCAGTTGCTTGACTCAGTTGGTGGCAGACTCATGTACTATGCGTTCAGCACTAAAGTGTTTGAAAGTGCTCAGACCATTGGTCCATGACAGAGTCTTTGTCAATGTGTAGGGTCCAGCTGTCCAGACCTCCTCAGTGGGCTTTGGATCAGGAAGCTGGGGCCATAGGCAGATTTTAGTGCTTCATAACAGCTTCTGATGTCTCCATTATCAGCATATAGTTGCATTCCTTCTACAAGATTAGTCCACCATTTGTTTTGGATGTCACACAGTTTCCACTGAAGGGTGTTACATGCCTGGCAGTAAACCACCTTTCTCTCTTGGTTGTAGGCTATACTAGAAGGGCTTGATGAGTGGGCTTTTTTTTTGTGAGCAGGGCATGGGCAACTGGTACCTCCAAATCTAGGGGGGCACCAGATTGCCAACTGGGGGGAGGAGGGGTTCCCTCAGTAGCCAGTTGCCAAGCTCAGAGCTACCAGTGGCAAAACTGGAAGTGCACTTCCACCTCCACTTCTGGTTTCACAGCTGATTGATTCTGCATGTGCACTCCCTATGCATTGCCAATGAAGCAGGGCTTGGATGCCTGTGTCATTTTCATGAAACCAGTCTTGGTTTCTCTTAGTACTGAACCCAAAGATGTCCTTGGTGGTCTCCAAGACTACTGACTTGATGAGCTCTCAGAGTCCATCGGGTGAGGTGTCTGCAGCATGAGCTTGGCTTTCAAGCTTTGACTGAAGTGTTGTTTGAAATTTTTGTTGGCAAGGTTGATTTTGCAGCTTGAAAACATGAAATTCCTTTTGGGGGATTGCTTCTGTGCTTGGGCTGAGGCTTGAAGTGGAAAGACAGCTTTGAGCAAATGGGTTGGTGGTCAGTATAGCAGTCAGCACTAGGCATGACTCTAGTGTGTAGGACATTCTCAAGGTCACGCTGATGCACCAAGATGTGATCTATCGGGTGCCAATGTGTGGAGTGGGGATGCATTCAAGTGGCCTTATAATGGTTTTTCTGCTGGAACTGCATGGAGGTTATTGCCATCTGTGTTTCTGCACAGAATTCCAGAAGCAAGCATCCATTGTCATTATAGTTTCCCAATCCATGTTTTCCAAGCACGCCTTTCCATGCTAGATAGTCACCGCCAGCCCTTGTGTTAAAACTGCCCATAATGATGATCCTATCTTTGGGTGGTATTTTCTGGATGAGATTGTGGAGATCAGTATAGAATTTAAGTTTCTCAACTGTGTCTGCCAGAAGGGTTGGAGCGTACACACTGATAATGGTGGCATGCTGCTGGTCATGCAAAGGAAGGCATAGAGACATGATGTGATCAGAAAGACTGACTGGTAAGCTTTGTAGCCTGGAAGCAATGGAGTTCCCTATCATGAAGCCAATACCTGTGGGGCGCTTCTCCATCTGCAATTTACCTGACCAGCAGATGGTATAACCAGCACTGTGGTCTATTAGGCTGCCTTGTTCTGGGAGGCACCCTAACTCAGGGCTGCTGTGAATGTCTAGCCTAGCTAGCTCAAGTGTAACCAAGGCTGAGCATTGCTGAGGGCAGCTACTATCTTCAGGGTCCAGCATTGTACAGGTATTCCAGAAAGCAAGACGTAGAGGTTTTCTTTTCTTCCTGCCTTTTGAAGTGGGGGTTAAAGTTTTTGTTTTCTTTTTCATTGTAATTTGGCCACTTTGAAGATGCCCACTGACCACGGCAAACCAGTTAGGTGGTAAGGAGATGAGTATTTCTTTAGGCCACCTTTTCTAGGCCCTTCTCCTATTTAGGAGTGAGCAGTGCTATCCTTCAAAAAGGCTGCTCGGGCACTCAGGGTGCTGCCGGGTGATGATGTCATCTCTAGCGGGCCCTGCAGCCTCTCCCCGCATTCCGCTCATGTGGGGCTTTTGGCCCGCTGATATGTCCTCCACAGGAGGTTTATATTGAGCAGATTCTTTTTGGTAATGGTTGGTGGAACTGGAGCGTGCTCCGTCCACTCCATGCATTGACCTGGTATTGCAGTGCTTCCAGGACCGGTGCAAAAAAAAACCCAAAAAAACCCAAAAAAATAAAAAAAAATCATTGGTACAACCCATACTCCTGAGCCGCCTGCATGTAGGATTGAGACTGTGGCTTCCAGTATCGTCTTATACCTGCTGTTTTTGCCCCACTCCCAGCATTGCAGGACTTGAAGGACTTGTTTCCTTCCTGCCTGTGCATGAAGCTTCAAAGTGGAGTGAAGTTTGTGCTGACTGGCCCCACTTTTTAAGCCAGAAACTCCTGTGCCATGGCCTGGCAAATTAGGATGGCAGCAGAGAGATCTCCAGGCTGCAGGGTTAGTTTAGGAGTATCCTCCTCCTAGGTGGATTGCTGAACCAGGGCTAAAGACTTCCACCGACCCTAGTTATTTGAGTTGGGTTGCCATTTGTTTGGAACCTCACTTTTGAACTTGCTGCCATGAGAGACCCTTCCAGAAAAAATTCCAGACAGCATCGCCGTCAGGATCATCGGGACACACAAGCCTCTCCACCACCACAAGGTTGCAATTCAGGGAGAGGAATGATGATAAATAATGCAGAGAGAAGAGACTTGAATCTTCAGTTCTGGTGAGTGCACTAAATAATCAGTCACTAATCACTCTGGACTATTGCTGTCCCTGTGAATAGGAACACCATTTTAGGTACCCAAGTCAGTTTGGTACTTTGCTTTCAACGTGCATTCACAGTCCAGAATCCAGTCAGGCAGACAGACACCTCTCTGAACAAGCAAACCAGGCTGGGAGCAAAAACCAAACCCCTTCCTCTGCATTTCATTCCTAATTTAAGCATCTTAATTCAACTGTTTTTTATAGATATCACCCTATATACACCTATGTTTCTCCATGTATTATATAAGGAGCCTGGTATGTAACTTGGGAGTGAGGATCATACAGGCTCCAGGGTGCTTAGGGGTTCTGTGCTGCAATACTTATACCACCAAGGCTCTTGGCCTGATGTCTTGTGGTATGAGCTCACTGGTGTATGAAAAAAAGGTTTCTAACCAGCCAGAATGGATTTTCAGGAATCTCTCCCCCCTAGGACTAAAGAGAGAAAATAATCAAACTAGCTTGAAGATAATTCTTGATAACTTATGACTGTTTGCAAGGGGGAGGCAGTGCTCTCAGTGACCCTACCTTAAGTGCTCTGCTTTTATGGTGCTATATAAAACAAACCTACGTGATCAAAAAGGGACCTTGTGATAGCACCAGTTGTCTACTGGCAAGCTTAAAAAATAATTATGTATTGAAGGTGGGGAGAGCTAGTTTGCATGACAGCATAGCTATGATCATGTTCTTGAATCATGCTAAAAGCTGTGTTTTGGAAAAAGGATTTTCAAAAACCTCAGCAGTGATGGTGGAAGTCCCTGCCCCAAATCTCTGATGTTGACTAGGGGTCAGCGTGAAGGAGATCAAACCAAACTAAACCCAGAGCTGGTGGGAGCATATTCCCCACATATCCTTCTGGAACTAATAATGTTTTCATAGAGTTATTTCTGGGTTTGGTCACTTTACATGGCAACGTTCATGATAATGTCTAAGGTTTGGATCCAATATGCAGAACAATTATACAATTCAGCTTAAATTCTCCAATTAAACATTTGTATGGAGGAAAATGAAGAAATAACTAAAATAGTTTCTCTGAGAAAAATAGAGGGAAAGGTATTTGCCATCTCCCAAGTGGATTTTTTAATCAAGGGGGGAGGGGAGGGAGGGGATGCTGTGATTAGATTAAGACACCAAAGTGACACCAACTCTGTTGTGCTTTGAACTTTGAAAGGCTCCCAGGCTGAAGTGCTGTTCAAAGGATAATTCCCTTGCATGAATAATATGGGGGAGGGTTCAATTACCACCACATCCTCTCATCCCTCATCTTCTCTAGCCAGATACACAGCTCAGGTTTCAGCAGTTTCTTTTCTCCCTGACAGTGGGCAGGGGGAAATGCTACAGAGCCAGGAAAAAGAAACCAGAAGTCAATTAACTGAACCAGAGAAGAAGAAAGAAATGTTTGTCATTACCTGTATGACCCAGTGTGAAAAAACCCCCCCTGCACTATCTCCTCATTCCTGTGTGCATGGAAACTACCTTGTGCTAGAAAAAAGGACAACGTATGCTAAGCCTCGTTCCTCTCAGTGTTGAATGTCACTCGTGTTAGCTATAATGAGCACTCGTATGAATACTGGTCGGCGCTGTTTTAACCATATTTCAGTCTCTGGCTCAGAGGAGCTCTTAACAGCCCAGGCCCACAGTCTTTTTTGTACACTAGCTCTTCCAAGTGTCAGAACTGGTAGAGTCACATTCCTGCTAGACCAACATGGGAAAAATCCTAATATATTCTATGGAGACAAGGACTGAATTAATGCTGCCTCTGGGTCTGTATCACTTTGGTTGCTCCATTTTTGCCTTTGTTGATTTGTAAGATATTACTGCTACCAGTGGGCTGTACTCAATGGAAAGAGGTTTTGTTCTTTGTTTTTTGGGGGTTGGGTTGGTTTTTTTGCCTCACCATCCGAACACTGAGGGGGTGAGGGTCTGAATTCAAACATCATCTACTTGGCATTTTGCAACTCTAAAAATAATCATGGGGAAGAAGCAGGCAATGTAAAAAATGGAGGGGAGGGGAATACGAACAATAGAGCAGGAGGAAAAACAAATGCAAAGAGCATATAACAAGGAGAGGAGAGAGAGGGAAGCAAAGTCATGTTGAACAAGTACTGTGAGTCTTTTGTATTTAGAGCGGCCCCTAGTCTGCAGTAGATTTAACAGACAGAGGGAGTGAAATGAGGGCTTTTTCTGTTCTCTAAGCACATGATACAGGTTTTTGTCTAGCTAGAATAGGATGTTGTTGATTTATTTGTTTTAATTAGACTGACCTTTGGAAAATGCTTGGGTTTAAATGAGCGTATTAGAAAAGTTCACAAATTCTAACTTGAATTATTAATGAACTTCAAATAACTTAGGATAGGCCAAGCCTCCCACTCTGTTAGTTTTGCAGATCCCTTTAATATCTCCATGGACACAACAGCTCCTCTTGCCAAGCAGCGCAGAATGCTGTGAACAACGTAGATAAGCACAAGGGGAGTTGATAATGGATCTTCAAACCTAAGAAAAGCTCTGAGCTAATGGTTACTGTAGCTTATGCCAACCGCCTAGGAGCTCCTATCTCCCAGCTGAGGATTCATTTGCCAGCTGAGGATCACTGAAATATAGTGATTCTTCACCTGTATCAGAATATCTCTCACCCCTTCTGCCAGGAGATGCAGGAAGGATGGTATAGAAATAGACTATGGCAGCTTTATGGCAACTGCAGCTGTTTAACTCTCTGTATGAGTAGCACAACACCAATCACTCAAAAGCAATAGTCTCTGGCATGGCAACACAAAAGCCAGACAGACAAGTGGAAGACAGCATACTTACTACTGGAGAGTGTTGTCTACGGGGACTGTACAGCAGTCTTTATTCTGATGAAGGGGGCTGTAAGGTTTTTAGCAGACAGAAACCTCGATTGAAGTCTCAGCTGAAAGTCATTTACACAGTAAACTGCAAGAAACTCACTTTTCCTTTTTGTTATTGGTATTTGTCTTTTTCTTTTTCTTAAGTAAGCTCAAGATCCCTCCACAAGACAACATTAATTTTAGTAGGCAAATAAGCTGCCTTCCTGCTGTGGCTGGTTCAGGTGGGACACACAGCAACCAAGCTGCTTCAGGAAAGAAGACCTGATGCACTCTTGGAAAAGATGTGGGTACCCCCTATTAAATGTGGGTGTTCAAAAATAACAAGAGGACCTACAAAGAAGAAGCTTTAACAGGCCAGTACTATTATTAATCAGCAGTAAATCACTACTAAAGTAAGCCATCAAGTCTAGCATAAGTAAAAATGTGTATTTCATTAATGAAGGCACAAATTTGCTTCACTGATTCTTGTCTATTTTGTTTTTCTTTAAAAAAAATGTTTTGCTTAATAAAATGCATTTATTGATTTACCCCTCTCCATTTTGCCAGGTTATTAGTTTCGATCTCCCCAATTTATAATAGCACAAATTGACATTTCAGAGCAATGAGGACCAACCTTTTTGGTAGGCATGCCACAAATTTGCCTCTCACCCTCCCTGAGTGCCAGTCTGATCCTCTTTCCCTGCCCAATCTGCTGCTTTGCTTTCTGCTCTGTGCTTTCTGACTGATCTGCCATTCTATTTTCTGCTCCCTGCCCTATCTGCCACTCTGCTGCCTGTCCCCTTCCCGGTCTGCCACATGCCACACACAGAGGCTGCCCATGCCACTTACAGCACATGTGCTGCAAGCTTGTCACCCCTGGTTTAGAGAGTTTGAAAAAGAATAACTACATACACAAACGTTACATTGGCTTCATTTAACCTTTTCCAGACACAATTCCTTTGTACATATACATCTACCACAGGTTCTCCTTTGCCTTGTGCTTCATGTAGTCATTTCAACCAGGGCAGGACAAGTGGTAGACCAGTGCTATTGTGATTCACAATTTGAACCAGTGAAAATTAGGTCATATGGTAAAGGTAGTGAAGAATCAAGCCATTCATCTTGGAGACGCTGTGTGCACCAGATAAATTTGGAGCTGGGGGCATCTATTGGCATTGCCAGGATGCCTACAGAAATACATAACCAGGCACAAATCCTCCCAGATGCCAGGCACGAATCATCTCGACACCATTTGGATTAAACTTAGTTGGAGCTGCTGTGCCTTGGCAGTGACAAGACAGTAGGGAAGACGGGTGTGTGGAGTGTGCACTAATTGATCGCCTCACCTCAAAAGCCAGGATCCATCACAGCAAGAATCAAAGAAGCCCATGAGTGATGGGCAGCTCTACCACTGCTGTGACAAAATCCCACACACTTCCCCTGTAACCACTGGGCCTAGCTACTGCAGAGAGGCATGATTTTTATAACTTTGCACCAGCTTTTCTGAAGGCCCAAATATTTAGCTATACAGTAGCAGGGTGACAATGTTTGCTTGAAATACTGTTAAGAGCCATTGCTTTGGCTGGCCTGTGTGAAGTCAATGAAATATGTGCTCCTTTATCTCACCCAGGAATAAAAGATTTTGAGGCTGGGTAATCTGAAGTGAGAGGGACTCAAGGAGAAGCCTCAGTTGAGGAGAACATTTAATTTTGCTCTGTTATCTTCATTTCTGGGTTAATAATAATAACTTGCTAATAACAATGAGCATTCAAACCAAAATTACCTCTGGTTGTCTGTGTGGGAAAGTACAATGGGAAAGGTACTTGTTCATAAATGCTCATAGCACTGAAGAAAGGGTGTGCTGATTAGCTTCCAGCCCTCTGAAGCTTTAGGAGGCAAAACTCCCAGGGAAACAGTGCTGCGGTTTCTGAGGAAGTAGTAAAAATGTTGGGGCAAGGAGGGGGGACTTTCATTAGGGTGGGTCTCAGGACCTGCTGTAACTAAAGTGCCCACATCTTGTGTATTCAGTGTCCTGCACTTCAAAATGGTGGCAGGGATGCTTTAGTTAAAGCTCGTCAAGTGAGCTTTATTTAAATTGCCCCCACCACCATTTCAAAGTAGGGAAATGATGAATACATGTGATGCTGAGGTTGCTGGAGCATGCTAATCAGCATGGTCCAGCAGACTCAATGAACGAAGTCTGTTCTGACGTGTTATCATTAGAACGAGCTGGAGCAGGCGCTGGGCACGTATGTTGGTGCCCTGGGAGAAGCTGCGCTCTGTTCTGCTCAGATTGTGGCTTGAAGAAAAGCAATCAGAGTAATGGCCCTGAAATGCACTTTCCTGACAAACAGGCCCAGCACTCCTGGAAATGGAGGGTGGTTTCTCCAGGGAATCAGAGTTTTATAGAAACCTAGTATAACTTTCATTCATTTCTTTTACTATGAGAGAGAGAATTACTGGACACGAAGCCCCACCTGGACATGGGTCCCCTGCTCTTGATCTTCAGAGGCCTGTAACTTAATTCCATAATGCAGTTAGAACAGGGCTTAGTCCTATCTATAACGGCAAGATCAAACTGTATTATGCATGGGCAGAACTCTGTGGCAGTGTAACATTATTCTTCACCATAGTAGATTGGCAGAAATCCAGCAAGAATGGTTCTGCTCAGTGTAGCTAGAGCTTGAAATGCTACAGAGAATTTTCAGATTGATACTGAGTCAGCAGTTTGCTTTTCACATGCACTCGCATTAGGGGAAAAAAAATGACCCTCTTCTATCTTCCAGCACTGCCCACTCAGCCACATATCTGCAAATCAGGGTTGGTACCTTTGGCTTTGTGCGTCATCGTTGCAGCCGGAGAGCTTAGTGAATTTCTGACAGATGACTGACATACAATTGTATTAATCATGAGCAGAGATAGTACTAATCTATGGAGAATTTGCACAATGTCTGCAGGGTGTCTGCAGAGAGGGGAGATACATACGTTCATGACATATGTATCTTTTCTATCAAGAAGATAAGGAGTGTTCCCGGTTTCTGATAATTTTCCTACCAATACTCATTTTATGAAAGATAATCACACCCAGAACTCTTGTGTAATGGTTTTTAACTAAAATGCTGAAGTACCCTGTCTCCTTTAATTTCCTTATTTTCAGGCCCATGTCTTTCCCTAAGGACAATATTTACCTCTTACTGTTACCTATTACTGCTTGTAGTGTTTATAATAAACATTAAAACATACTGACTCAAACATATCCCATCTTTCATAAAACTTCTCTGTTCAAAAATGTTCAAGAGAAACAAAAAAAATGCTCATATGAAAGATGGCGCATAGTGATGTTGATCTGTGTTATCTGGAGCTTCCTAAACTTAGACTCCAACATATGTTTGGAGTGAGCAAGTCCTAAAGCAGGTGTTCTTCAACTATGAATGGCCTCCCGCCCTCAGCAAGCCAAGCTCTAACTAGCAAGCATTGAGATCCCTGCCTTTATGGAGCTCAGATATCATTATTAGCATTATTTTGTTTTCTATTAAAAATGCAAACATCCCCATTTGTAGCATAAACCAGAAGGCTGTTATCTACTTTTGTGTCATTTTGCCATATAACACAGTCAATACAGAGCTTGGATATATGCACTTCCTTGAAAAACTGTTGGAAAGCTACAACTTTTCAAGTATGCTTAGCTTTTAAAGATAGATAGTTTCCTTCAAATCCTATAAAGCTTCTATTATAAACACTTTACATGTAAATGCCCAGAGCATCAGCAGCATCTTATCTGACTCTGTCTACAATAAAACTGGTAAGTGTTTTGGTAGATAAGGGAAATGCAGTGGATTTGAATATTGCTGGACTGGCTAGACCTCAGTACATGGGCATCTATATACAAGTTGGGGCGGGGAGGGGAACGGTGCTTTAATTAAATCGGCTCTGAGAGCAGCTCTAATTAAAACACCCACGGTGTCACATGTATTCAGCATCCCATGCTTCAAAATGGCCATGGGGTTCACTAATTAAAGCACGTTCAATGAGTTTTAGTTAAAGTGCCCCACTGCCATTTTGAAATGTGGGGGCATTGGATACACGTGATGTGGAGGCTGTTGGAGTCTGCTAATTAGCATTCTCCAGCAGACTCACAACAGACTTGTTTAATCGAGTCTGCTCCAACATGCGTTAATTAGCAGGCATCAGAGCAGAGTTCAATCACATGTATAGGTGCCCCTTGGGTCTGGTTTGGGAAGTTACATTTCAAGAAGGATGTAGAGAAACTGGAGAGGAGCAGGAAGGGAGTAACAAAGAAGATAGAGGGCTTGGGATGGTATATAGATGAAAAAAAAGGAACTAGGTATATTTAGTTTGGAGAGAAGGTGTTATAAGGGGCCATGGTAACAGTTTTCAAATACTTGAGAGGCTGCCATAAGGCCAATGGAGAAAAATAGTTCTCTCTTGCCACCGAGACAATGGGTTTAAACTACATCCAAACAAACTTAAATTAAATCTGAGGGAAAACTTCCTACATGAAAGAAAGATATGGCGAAGGAAAAAGCTGGGTAGGGCAACTATGGGATTTCCTTCACCAGAAGTTTTCATGAGTAAGTTGGCATCTGTC
Organism: Crocodylus siamensis; assembly: GCF_052110815.1. Taxonomy (NCBI): domain Eukaryota; kingdom Metazoa; phylum Chordata; order Crocodylia; family Crocodylidae; genus Crocodylus; species Crocodylus siamensis. Next base: position 239,290,650 of record NC_143397.1, on the reverse strand, counting down.
TGGGATAATTTAGGAACAGCAAGTTCTACCTCTATGTAGGTTGGACTAAATGACCTTTTTGCAGTCCCTTCCAACCCTATGCTTCTATGAAAACAATCTCAGCTATTTTGGGTCAGTCTGTGCTCAGTCTTAATATTTTTTGTGAACTTCAAGCTCCCAGCGATGTTTACTTTATATCTGCACGTGGCTTTCCAGTTAGCATTTCAACAGACCTTATGGGCCTGATTCTTCCACTTTTACAGCAGTTGATTCCCTGCAACTCCATTGCCTTCAACAGAATTTGCTACACATTGAAATATATGTGGAACATAACTGCGATGGCATAATTTAACCAGTTCTCAGGGTTACATAGACTGTAAGGACAGAAAGAGACATTTATAAACTCATTTTCCTTCCTGCATATCAAACTACGCCGGACTTTAGTGCTACATGCTAATTGCATGTGTACATGCACCCATGGTGTAACAATTATTTTCCAGCACTCACATCATTTTTGCAGATAAAAATATGCTTCTAAAATACAGAATGCAAAACAGGTCCATTGTTTTAGTTTCAGGCTCACCAACACAGAAATAAAACCACCACCTCACACATACTCGGTACTTCCTCGTTTTTTGCCTTGAAATACTAATTTACAGCACTACTTGGACCCGGGCTGCCAAGCCACAAATGACTCTTCTATGTACCCACTGGGGCCCTTCATGGAAAATGTTATCAAAACTTCTTTTTTTGTTTTCTGTAAACACTGGGGATGTCTTTCCTGTGCTCATAAATAATACTGCAAGGGTGCTAGTTGGACTTCATAAGTGTTACTTCATGGACCAGAGGTTTTTCTTTTGAGCAAAAGTGTGATTCCGCAGTTCACCCTGGGGTGGATAAGTTGCTCTGGCTTGTTGGTTAGCACTGGCTACTCGTATGCTCTGGTGAGGAATGAGTGTGAGTTGTGAACTGGTCCATTTTGCCACAGTGTTTGGAGCTGATGTTCACATGATTTTGTCAGAGTTGCTGCTTTCTGGGATACTCCGTTCTGCATCCTTTGGTTCTAGCTGTGTCCTCCTTGCCTTTGAATCAGACCAATTTACCAAATAATCCAGATTGCTCAATAGGGTTGCCTTGACTTCACATTCCAGTAATATTTGTTGTCAACTGCAAATGTTATCATCAGTGGTGTAGGCTGTAGATTCACCCAAAGAACCTTGTCTGCCAATGTTATCATCAGGGATTTTTATATTTACTTCCTGATATTGCATAGTACCAGGCCTAAAAAAAATTCCCATGAAAAAACCCTGGAAAGGATCTCATTCAGGGATGTTTCTTCATTGACAGCTACTTTTTGAGATCTACCAACCAGGCTATTCTTAATCCACTTTACACATGCTTTATAGATAGCATGTGGTGGTAATGTTTTAATTAAAATAGTATGTGGTAGGAAGTGCAACACCTAAAAATCTAAGTATCTAGACAGCTACTTTTTCAGACAAACCCTTTATCTCATTAGAAAATGTAATCAATTTTGGTTGACAAGGCCTATTCTCCAGGACACTGGGCTGATTGGCATTAATTAAACACCCATAACTTAATTCTTTATCAAGTATCCTCTAATTAGCTCAGTTGTCTTATTGGCTCTGGTAGACTATCAGGAAAACATTAGCACTAGCTGTGGAAACATTAGCTCTAGCTGTGGAAAGCAATCAGCCCAATGTTGTTTGTTGAAACAAAGCTTGAATTTGATTTAAATGCTGCTGCCCTGGTAATAGAAACAAGACACAAAGAGTTTTCCCTCTCTCCTGAAGCCATTGTAAGTTTAGGATGCTCAAAGAACACAGGATGGGCCCGGTCCACCAGAGTCAATACTATGGTGTTCATACATGTATATTTGTAAGTGCATTAAAGGGACTTAAAATAAGAAACCTTTATGACAAGCTATCAAAAACAAGTCTAAACAATTTAAAGTCTGAAAACAAGCAGAGAAATTACAGTTCAAAACCAGTGTGGTTATAAAAAGAAACGTTAGTATCAAAACTCCTAAGGAATTACACTTCACCTTTAAGTTATCTACACAAGATGTGCTCCAGGACTAGAGTGAAGGAAAAATGCATGAACTGTTCCTAGGTGAAGCCAGCTAGTGGTGTGTGTCAGAGGCCATCCCTACAAGTACAGCCACACTGATAGATAGTTATGAGCCAGCTGGGTTACAACCTAAACACTTCTTGCCTTTGTGTAGAGAAAAAAAAAACCTGATGGTAGGAAATCCATGTTTTAGGACATGCTCACATTATTTCATCAGCCTTGGTTATAACATACTTAAGATGTGCGGTCTTGGCAGAAACCAAGCTGTGGCTCTCTAGCTGGCCATGCTACAAATGCTGAGCATACTCAAAGAAGCTTGTCTACATCAGACTTTTGTGGGAGGTGGAGTCATACTGTGGATTTGATCAGACTTGTGTTGCTCTCCTTAGTCAGGTCTGTACTAGAAAGTTTTTCTGGCAGAGCTGTTCCAGCAAAACCCCTGATGTGGATACAACTTGGCTGACAGAGAAGGGGTTTTATCAGCTTAGGCCAGGTCTGTATTGACTGCTCTCTGCCAGCAGACAGCAGCTGCCACCCGCAAGCTGCCAGTGTTTGCATCGTTGCAGCTCTTTGTGGCTCCACTGCAGAAGTGGGGGCTGCCAGTGAAGTGCTGCATAGGCCGTTGAAAGGACTTCAGCACGAAGTGACTACTCAAGCTGGCTGCTGGATCAAAGCACAAGCCTTGCTTCATTCCACAGAAGTGGTTTAGCTCTCCTGGCAAAATTAGGGTTCTGCCACTGCAGAGGAGCTCCTGGGGGTGGACCCACTCCAACTTTTGCAGGCCTGGCATTTTGTCAGTGAAAATACAAGTTAGACTAGGCCTGATATTGCTTGGAGAGGGAGTGTGACTGCAGCAGCAGAAAACCCTCTTCTGTCAGCCTATGCTGTGTCTACATTAAGGGGCTCAGCTGAGGTACTGGAACAGCAGAGGTTCTGTAGTGAAAGCAAGCTCACTGATATCTAGACCTGCTCTGGGCAAAGTTAGATGTGTCAGTGGCCAGGGTCCTGTCTACGTTAACAACCCTAGACCTGCTCTCAACAGCAGGCAGTTTCCTGAACAAAAAGTTTTTTGTAAAAATATGTCTCTACACACACACCTTGTAGTCACGGATCATTGCTTTTTTAACCCACCATAAGTATCTGTGCATCCGTTACAATATATGCACCCATGGAACTGCACTCCCACACACCCGTCCACAAGGCATTGTCTCTCTCAAACCCCTTGTCTTTTAATCCTGTCTCTGAATACGGGGTTTAAAACTCAGTTCATTTGCTGTCCCTTTTGCTGGAGGACCCACTGCTGCTGTCCTCATTCATCACTGTCTTCCAATCCAGTTGTCTCAACATCCTCCTCGTTGTCTGTTTCCGGGGGTGGGGGGACTTGAAAGATCCTGTGCCGAGTGTCCCTCTGCCAGGTGTATTTGGCTGCATCCTCACTGTCCTCTGCTACCAATTTCTGGTAATGGGCATTTTCCTCAGAATGCCTCAGTAAAGCATGGTTATATCAGGATGGCCAGATGTTCAAATGCATTCAGGTACCTAAATAAAGCCCTTTCCCCCTACCTGCCTGTCTCACACCTATTGTCTCCCATTCCCTCTGATCCTCACTGCCATGCATTTGCATTTTCACAGACCTGCATTTTGCTTTTTGGCTTCTGTTCCACCCAGGGGAGCACACAAAACACAAGCAGACTCTCCCTACGCCTGGAGAAGTTGTGCCCAAGAGCGTGAAAAGAACTGTTTTTCCAACTACTTAGCTGGTCTAAGAAAAGATACCGCATTTACCCAAAGAACCTTGTCTGCCTGCGTCCTTAGACCAGCACAGCTGCAGCCAACAACCCTAAATAAAGTGTCCATCTTTTGAGAAGTGCCCAGCATCAATACTGCGGCAAGGAAGTTTGGTGCCAGGGGCAAAGCCCGTGGTGGCAGCCTACGCACAGATCTGGGGGATACACGCCCCACCACATGCTTGGGATTGCACCCAGTGGCAGGAGCCACCTCCCCCCCATCCTCACATCCCTGAAAATCAGCCACTCACAGCTCCATCCCACACCCTGCCTGCTCCGGCTGGGCAGCACCTGTTGGCACCCCTTCGCTTCATTGCCTGGGGCGGTCGCCCTGCTCGCCCCTGCCCCCGGCTACAGCACTGCTCAGCGTGCAGTAGCTCCTCTTTTTCTCACTGGCAACTGAGAAGAAAATCTGACCTCTTCCCTTAGGAACTTAGATGTATACAGAGCTCTCTTAAAAGTCTGGCCACTTCAAGGTCTATTTAGATACCTAGACATAAACGTTGCTTCAGCCTTCATTACCATCAAATGTAAAGCAGTTTCCTGGCATGATTAGAACATAGTTGGGGATTTTTTCCTATGTGAAGAAGCAAGAACAACTGGGTGATCACTGATAACTCAGTGAGGAGTCATAACCACTTTTCACAACCCTGTTTAAACATAGCTTGTAGGCATGACTGTCTGGGAAAGTAACTGCTGCACTAAAACTAAAGAAAGGGCGCTAAGAAATGCTAAAATGTCCCTGCTTCCTGCAGCTGCTGAAGGCAGAGCAGTGACTCTTAGACTGCAGGAATGCATAGGTATAAATAGACTGTGTGCAGCCAGGTCACCTCCTTAGTGTAGTTAGAGACTTTTGAAAGCCTGGGGATTCGTCAGAGCAAAACTTGAGTCTGAGCTTTTATTATTTCCTAAACAGTGCCATCTGGTGGCCAGTTTGAAAAAAAGCTGCAGGGACTCTCCCAAAAAATGCAATGTTCTCCAAATTTGGGGGTGATTTATAGTGAGGTAGCAAGAGGGTATACAGATAACGATCTTGGGTAGCCTGGGGAATAATAGCTCCAGACCACTGCAACTTTGGAAGCAGATGGCAGGTATACTGCTAACCCATATCTGCTTACCTGCAGGGTTCAATGTATCAGGGCACAGAGTGAGAGTAGGGGCTGAGGGTCCTTGTGCAAAATTGCGCTGCTGAAGTAACATACAGCATGTCTCGGGGATGTATTTGGGAGCGGTGTTGATTTGAGACAAAAAAGAAATGCAAAACGCTAGAACTCTTGGTTTGGAGAGGACACCTTTTATTTAACCAACTAAGAAATGGTTCAGAGATGATACCTTTTTATTAGCCCAACTAAGAAATTGCAAAAAAAAAGTATTGTTTTTAAAAGTTCTCAGAAAAAAAAAAGATTTTTTTGGGGTGATTTCTTAGTTGGTCTAATAAAAGGTATCATCTTTGAAGCAAGAGCTCTAGAGTTTTGCATTTCATACAGGATGTCTGGGATTTTAACTGCAACCACACCACAGCAGTCATTGCAGTGGGAACCTTCCCATACTGCACATTACAGAAAGTGAATCTTGGAAGAGATCATGGCTGTAGAGAAGAGGATAGTTAATTCCTGGCAAGAAGGGGTGTCAATGCCTAACTCCATTGGACATTGAGCCATTCCCTTATACAATCTGACCCTGTGTAGAAAGCAGCTGTGGGGGGGAGGAGGCCCCCCCCCAAAACCCCCAACCTAAAACCGTTCCCCCAACTGCAGTGAAAGGGATTTGAAAAAGCGAAGCTTTCCTCTCCTAACTGCTAGACATGAAAAAGGAAATCAGGTGATGGCAACATGTGTGTATTGCATTTCTCTGCAAATGTTTGCAATTAAGCTAATTGAATTCACTCCGCGGAACGGGTCCTACCGCCAAGTTAGTTTGAATGGGCAGTGGTTTTTTTTTTTTTTTTTTTTGCTTCTCCCTTACAGGAGTTCCCTCCCTCTTCCCCGTCCCCATCCTCCGCCCTATTAAAACAAGTCGACCCCATAACGTGGAGTAAAGCAGCAGCAGAAAAGAAAAAGTCAGGACGTCTGGGAAATATTACCGGTTTGCTTTTGCTGCTGCTGCTCGGGAAGCCCAGGCATCACCAAAGAGCCTCGAGACTGATGCATCTCTACAGACATCTCCCAACTTTCAGAGCCTGCCTCGCAACTTCTTCAGGCTCCCGGCGAGCTGGGTTTGAAACAGGATCTTCAGCTCGATCGCGAGAAACCAGCCTCTAATTTATTATTTCCAAGAGATTTTTTTTATTTTTATTTTTTAAGAAACTTTGGGCTGGAAACTTAAGGAGAAAAAAAAATTGGGGGAATAATAATAATAATAATAATAATAATAATAATAATAATAATAAAGTGGGGAGGGAAAAAAATGAGCAGAGCTCAGTAATTTTCAATCTTTTTTTTTTTCCTTCGAATCTTTTCCCTTGTCCCCCCAACCGCCCCTTGGGGGGGAAACACAAACACACACAACCCCCCCAGCAACAAAGTGCCATTTGATCTATTACCTCAATCTTGGAAACTATTCCGCGGGAGCCACAGCCTACCAGACCACACACGGGCTGAAGACCCTTGATGACCAAAGGGGAGCAGGACAAACAAGGTAGGTGATTGATTGATGGTGGCGGGGACGGAGGGCAACACAAGGGGCTTGGAAACCCCGACTTGGACGGGACAGAAAGCGGCGAGGTGTTTGTAAACCACGTCTAGGACTCCCCGGGGACCCGCTTCGCGGGTGTCTGCAGATCTCTCTTGGGACCTGCTCCTCTGCACCCCCGGGGATCTCTTTCCGGACCCGTTTCCTGCGGATCCCCGGGGACCGGGTCCGAGGCCGGTCCCTTTCCACCGGCTGAGCGGGGCCGGGGGCTCCTATGGACCCCGCGGCCCGCCCCGCAGGTTGCCCCATCCCTGCCCCGGGGCCAGGTGCGCCGGGCTCGGCTCGGCTCGGCTGCAGCACCGCGCCCGCGGCCCGGGGAGCTGGCGGAGGAGGGGCGCGGGCGGGGGGCGACCGAGCTACGCGGCTGAGCCTGAGCCGGGCGGCCTCTCCCACAGGCGGCGGGAGGTGGCAGCCCCAGCCCCGCCACTTGCGCCGGGATCGCTGCCGCGGGGGAGGGACCGACGTGGCGCGGCCCCAGCGCGGGGAATGGAGGCGAGGCCGCCGGCGAGCCCATCCGCGCGGGGCAGCGCCCTCCCCGCCCGGGGCCGGGCATTGCGCGGGGGCTGCGGGCGGGCGGGGGGGGGCGCGATTTACAAACTGACACCCACGTGGCAGAGCAGGGAATACCTGTGAGGTCACAGCCGCTCGGGCCGTCCCCATTGTGACGCGGCGGCGAGCCCCTCCCTGATTGGCTCGCCTCGGCGGGAAGGGGGTTCCCCGCGAGCGGAGGACCCGCGGGAGCCCCGCCGGCCAGAGGCGCCGAGCCGGGTGCGGCCCTGCGGCCCGGGCCGCGTGCGGGGGCAGAGCGGGCCCGAGGACGCGCCCCGAGGCGCCGGCAGGGCGCAGCGCTTGCCCGTGCCGCGCGCTGTAGGCCGGACGTGTCGCTGCCTCCCGCCACGGTCGTAGGGGCGGCGCGGCGGGGAAGGGGTGGCTTTCCCCAGAGCCGGGGCAGCCAGCAGGCCGCGCTCGGCGCTGAGCGGAAGGGCACCCGTGGTGGCCCGCACCCGCGAGACCTGTGGCTCTCATCCTTTTGCAGGCCACGGCGCCCCGGCTCCGCGGAGTGCGGCTGTGGGTGCTGCGCCCGCTTCCCTTGGTGCTGCGCAGCCAGCCCGGGACGCTCCCCTGTGCGGAGGCTGCAGTCAGCCTAAAGAGCTGCCCCGTGCTGCGCTGCCTGTGCTCCACCTGCACCCATTTCCAGGAGGAGAATGGCGAGGCTGGACCATGAGGCGTTGCATAACGGGGGTCTGCTTTAGGCTTACAAGAGTGCTAATGCAGGAGGAGGCATGGGGTAGTTTTACCTGGTTGCTGTAGCTACAACGCCCCTGAGAAGGCCTCACTGGCACCCCAGGGTGCTGCAGCACCCTGGTTGAGAACCGCTGCACTAGACAGACATGATCCTCCAAGAGCTAAGAGCTGGACTAAATGACATCCTGAGGCCCCTTCTAGCCTCTCTTGCCTAGGATTGGACAAGTAGTGTTGTTGACATGAGTATAACTCTTGCAAGTCCTATGAAAAAACACTCGAACCACCATCTGCCTTTTAATCTTTCTATTATAGGCATTTAAAAATTATTAGAATAGGACTGATGCCAGCAATCTTTCCCTGAACAATTATATGTATACTAAAGTAATAATAAAGGACCACAGGGGGGTTGCCATTGACTTTAGTAGAGCTATGATTTTTATCACGGTCCTATAACTCATCTCGCATACAATTCCTGGGAAATGCCTTTGCTGGAATCAAAGGACCCAACTGCACTGATTTCACTAGAGTGCCAAGCTTTAATGCTAGCCTTATGCCCAGCTTTAAACACAGCCTTACATATTTTTGGCATGTATGCATAACATTTGTCTTTTGTTCCAGATTTATGTATACAGGGCCAATTTTTTTCTTTCACCAAAGATAATGGGACCCTTCAAGAGAGTGGAACAGATACGGCCCATGATTTATAAATATAAATATATTACAAGGTAGTAAGCAAGGTTGTAAACACCAACATTTTTTTTAAGGTGGGTAACGTGGCATTACTATAATTGGTTTAATTCCAAACACTTGCCTACACTAAATTCCAAGTAAATTGGAAGTGATTTATAACCTGGGTTTTTAACCCTATTCCACAATGTTTGCGCGCAAACATTTTGTATTTTTTACCCAGTAGTTTGAAAGACAGGATCCAATTAAGAATATAGAGCCCAGTTATTACTGCACAGTCCTTACTCATGCTCCTAACAGCTTACATTTGTGTAGTTCATAGTTAACAGTCAGGAAAGGGTCTTGGTTTGATGTTCAAAAACCAGAGGCAGGCAGAGTCTGGCATTATTCATGATGATATACTATCCCACTCTTTATTTTTAACCTAAACCCAGGCTTAATTTTAATCTCCTGTGGGCCCTTTTAGAGAAGATCAATGGCATGTAAAATCTGGAAGTGATAAATAACTATAAACAACAGATATGGGAACTCTGTTGCAGTAAAGATGTACAGATGTAACATAACTTTTCAGTTGCTCCCCTGCAGGCTGTTAACTGGAAGAGAGAAGCTGGACAGCTATTTCATGGTTACGATTAATGGTGATCCAGAATTATTTGTACTTCAAAGATGAAGCATTTATTTTGCTGTCAAGTCTAAATCTCTTTTAATTGGATGCAAATCCATGCTGATGAAAATGAAGTTTAATTTATGCATGGACATGCAGTGTGCATTTGTACAGATGCATATACTGTTCAGAACCCACCTTGCTTATCTCATATGAGTTGTTTCACTGATGTCAACACAGTTACTCAGATGAGTAAAGAAATTTAACATTTGCTTATAAAACCCATTCCTTTATAGACATGTGAATCTCAGTGACATCAATAGGAAGTTCATTTATATGGATATATAAAACACAGCGAGAAAGGCATGTGAGATACTTTATGTTGGGCTCAATCTTGAAAACTTCACTCATTTTGTTGCCGTCAAGCAATATTAGCTGAAACAAGGATTTTCTGATGAAATGAATTCTTGTAAAATGCTGTTTACCTTTATTGCTGTGAATAATCACATTCAGGTCAATGGAACTGCCCATATAGAATCAAAGGAAAGTAGAGCTGGAAGGGATCTTAGGGGGTCATGTAGTCAACCCTTTGCTCAAGGCAGGATCATCCGTGTCTAAGCCATCCTAGACAGTGTTTATGTAGCACTACAGGGGATTTTAGTCCCCTTGGCATCCCATACTAATCAATTCCCTCCACACCTCCAAGGTCATAGAACTGCTGCTGCCCCAGGGGATCAGTGCTCTTCTGTGGGACCCTGCTTCTTCCACCACATGTCTACATAGCCTAGCTTTCTCTTAAAAGCACCCAAGAATAAAGATTCCTTAACCTCTCTGGGTAGCCAGTGCCAAAGCTTAGGCACCCTTTTAGTGAGAAAGTTCTTAATACCCCACCTAAATTTCCCTTGCTTCCATCTAAGACAGCTAGAACCATGTGGCCACAGCAAATAGTTTATCACCATTCACTTTATAACCACTTTTCAAGTATGTGAAGACTGTTATCAAATCCTTCCTTAGTCTTCTCTTCTCCAGATTAATAATCCTAGCTCTTCTGACTTTCTCTCATAAATTATCTTAGATCTGTAATCATTTTTATTGTTGGCTGCTGGAATTTTTCATCTTTCTTGATGTCCAGTGCACAAAACTGACACAGTTCTGCTTCTGGTATATTAAGCAGGGCTTGTGATATAATAGCAGAAGAATTGCCTCCCTTGACTTGCTCCTATTCATTCAGCCTCATATGCTATTCTGTTTCCCACCCTGCCACAAGAAGCATACTTGTTGGCTTATATTCAGTTGATGGTCCACTGTAACTTTCAGGTCCTTTTCTGCAGTACTAAAGACCAGCAGGTTATTTTTAAGTCTCTGTTTGTCCATGTGATTGTCCTGTCCTAAGTACAGGACTTTGTACTCATCCTTACTGAATCTCATCTGATTAATTTTGGACCATTCCTCAAGTTTATCAAGGCCTGAAATGATTCTGAATTCTAAACCTACCCTCCAGGGTGTCTGCATCTCCACCCAGATTCACTTCATCTGCAAATTTACTAAGTGATATATTAAGCCATACTGAACACAGCCGTGGGGATCCACACTTGAGGAATCATCAGTTGGGAGGAAGTATCATTAGGAAAGGGATAAGCAACAATGTCCTTCAGCAGATGTTACGAATGGACTTCCAGAGAACAAGGGCTCATTTCAGCATTTTGCCTGATTCTGCCTTCCCTTTGCCTGATTTCAGACTAACACGGCTGATTATAGTTTCATAGTTTCTAGGGTCAGAAGGGACCTGAGCAGATCATCTAGTCCGCCCCCCTGCCATGGCAGGAAAGAGTACTGGGGTCAAATGACCCCAGCAAGGTGTTCATCTAGCCTCCTCTTAAACACCCCCAGGGGAGGAGCCTGCACCACTTCTCTTGGAAGCTGGTTTCAGACCCTAGCCGCCCTGACCGTGAAGTAGCGCCTCCTGATATCTAGCCTAAATCTACCCTCTGCCAGCTTGTGACCGTTATTCCTGGTCACTCCTGGTAGTGCTCGGGGGAACAGTGACTCCCCCAGTGCCTGCTGATCCTCCCTGACTAGTTTATAACAGGCCACTAGATCCCCCCTCAGCCTTCTCTTGTGGAGGCTGAACAGGTTCAGGTCCCGCAGCCTGTCCTCGTAGGGCCTGCCCTGCTGCCTCCTGATCATACGAGTGGCCCTCCTCCGGACCCTCTCCATGCTGTCCACATCCCTCCTGAAGTGTGGCGCCCAGAACTGGACGCAGTACTCCAGCTGCGGCCTGACCAGTGCCGCATAGAGGGGGAGGATCACCTCTTTCGACCTGCTCGAGATGCATCTGTGGATGCATGACAAGGTGCGGTTGGCCTTCCTGACTGCGTCCCCACACTGCCGGCCCATGTTCATCTTGAAGTCAATGATGACCCCCAGATCCTTTTCTGCCTCCGTGCTGACGAGGGGAGTTCCCTAACCTGTAGGTATGGTGCTGGTTGTTCCTCCCCAGGTGCATCATCTTGCACTTGTCTGTGTTGAATCCCATCCTATTCTCGTCCGCCCACCCTTGTAACCTGTCTAGGTCTGTTTATAGACTGTTGCTTCCTTCTAGTGTGTCCACGTCCCCCCACATCTTAGATTACTTCTCTCTCAAATTCTCTGGGAAATCTCAAATTGCATTACTCCCATTTTACAGATGAGGAAACAAGTACAGAGAGCTGAAGTGACTTATAGCAGGCTGGGAAAAGAAGGAAGGTGTCTTGAGTCCTAGTCCAGTCCTCTATGAAATAGGTTGCACTGATAAGAGCTTCTGCAGCAATACAGTGTTCTATATTTCAGGAACTGTATGTTTCTGCGGAATACATTTTAAAGTATAAAATACAACTTTAGATACTCCTTTTAGGGTTAAACCAAATATAACCCTGCTTTACAAAACAGCTTCAATCGATATCATTTCAGGGCTATTTTATATGATGGTGTTTTCAGCAGAAAAAAGCAATGGCATAATATTGCCTCTAGCATTCAGAATTGCAAATGATGCTATACCATATTTGACACTAACCTTTGAGAAATCAAATGCATTTTACCACATTCTCTTTGTACATGACTGTTCTTAGTTTTTTCATCTGACAAAGATGGCAGATTAAAAATATGAGAACAGTACATAAATTATCAGGTTACAAAAAATATCTAGCACTGCTCTAAAAGCCAGCCATTCCTTGGACTACCTGGGAAATTGGAAAAAGTTCTATGGATGACTTGCAAGATCATAATGAAAATTAAGTATCTAGTATAATATCAGAGATGCATGTAAATTTTACTGCAAAGTATTAGTGGGGGAGATGGCTGCTGGGCCTGCAGGCCACATGTTAAGTGCTTGTGAGAAACCACTTAGACAGCCTTGGTTTAAACAAATGCTAAAACAGTTAAGCACATGCATAAGCATTTTGCTGAAGCAGGAGTTTTACTTAGTATGACTCAGATTTACAAATGCTTAGTGCCCCCAATTAGTGGACGTTCAGGTCAAACTCCCAGTTGGTCAACTGCACCAAGGATAGATTTTCAAAAGTCCCATAGTGACTCTCAGGGCCAGATCTTCAAAAATAATCATCTCCTAAAATGTTAAAGTCCTTTGGAAATCTACCCACTTATTTTTGTACTTAGGTGGAAGCTGAGGTCTTTGGAGTCCTAGGGCTAGGGATAGACATTTCACACAAATTGGTTTAAGTGATCAAAAACTGGTTTAAACCTGTAACAGAACAGATGTTCAGTTCACATAAACCAGTTTCAGAATGGCTAAAACTGGTTTGAGATGAACCTGGTTGAATGTAGTACTAGACTTAACTGATTTGGCTCAAACTGGTTTATGCAATGTCTGTCTCAGACCCTTTCCTGGTTTAAGATAAACCAGACACCGCCATCTTCCTGGCATGTTCCCTGGGCGAGGTGGGGTTCTCTGCTGTACAGCAGGGCTGGCACTTCCCCTCTGCTCCCTAGCTGCAGCTCCCCCCCCATCCCCTCTTGCAGAGATGTCTGTGTATTAGCTAGCAGACCACAAGCTGGCTACCATTGGTGCTGAATCAACAGTCAGAATCAACAAGTAGCTGATAATATCCCTCTGTTGTTTGTTTTAATTAGGTGATAAAAACTGTCATTAATTCCCTGGTGGGCTAATCACAGTGTCCTGCTAGGGTCTGGCCACACCCCCGTCAGCTATGTACTGTGGAAGGGAAGGGAGGGCTGCTCGAGTGCCCCTGGCTTCTAGCCTGAGCCATTGCAAGCATGTACCTGCATGTCTGGGATGTCTGTCCAGTTACAAAACCTAGCCAGGTTAGACTAACCCACAAAGATTGAATCAATTCAGGCTCAGGCTTTTTGAATGCCTGTCCCTAGGAGGCCAAGAAAGTTGCTAATTACACTGGCAATCAGCATGTTAAAACTGTTACTCTGTTCTTTGAAAAATATTAACTTTGTACTATGGCACCATTTTATTTGGGTTTGCTTTTTTAAACCAAAATCAGAATATTTGAAACTGAACAAGTGATTTACAAAATCCCTCATACTGTTGCCTTATATTTCTGACCTCCCTGTTTCTTTCTGTCTTGCTTTCACTCTGTCTAGAGAAAAGTAGCCAAGGTTCCTTTTGACAAGATGTTTGTGTGTTAAACATTAGGGACTTGCTCTTAAATAGATGATGTTGTGAGCTAGATGCCATGTGTTGCAAACAAGTCTTTCTTTAATTGGACCCTGTTAGTCACTAGTTCCAAATCCCACAATAGCAGATGGAGAGGACCACCTGAAAGCTTTCACACACACACACAGTTGCATAATGTTTGAGCTGTATAAACAGATATGTTGTAATGAATGCTGAAATGTTCATATACCAAGATATGTGGGAGTATTTTATTCCCTGTATTAATTCTCTTCATCTATTTATTAGATGGTTAAAAACTTTTACTCCTGTTCATTTTTGGCCTGATTTTTTTTCAAAGGTGTCAAGCATCTGCAGCTCAGATTGGTCTCTGAGATGCATATCACCGCCACACAGATGGAAATTAGCAGCGTTATGATTGGTTTGTTCCACTCTTAATCCTTAGATTTTATTCCATAGCTCCAAATGAATGGGCTTATTTTCTGAGTCCTTGATCCAAGAAAATATCTCTAATCACAAAAGAATTTTTAAGGATATGCTGCACTTCAGGCACATGCCCAGCTATAACTGAAATCAAACTTAAAGTAAAGCATATCACTTAAGTGTCTTCCAGAACAGGGATAGACTGAAACATGCCCAGATGTATTTTCTTGATTCAGAGTATAAGATGTTGCTCAAACTGCATAAGAATGGGCACAGTCTAGTCCTTGATTATAAAGTTTTTACCATGGCTTAATTATATTGAGGTTGCTAACTACATTTTGACCACAAGCTTTTAAAAGGTTTCACCTGTAAGAGTTCATGTCTTACACTATTTTTAATTGGCAGTGCAAGTTATGATTTCTATAATCCCAATGATGGCAAGAAAAGTCAGTTTCCATGAATGCATGCCATGATGCTAACATGGACACTTGGTCTGATGGTCCCAGGGGCCTTAATAGGAGGCACAGGCTAGTATCAATGAAGTCCCTATCCCTGGCCATTAATTTATATGCAAGCTAGATGAGGTCCATAAAATTATCTGATCTCCTTATGCCTTTGTTACACTCTACTTACTAGTACAAGACTGGAAGACCTTTGTGAACTGGAGTGTTGAAATAAAGCAGCAACATTTATATATAGCACTTCAGTTTAGTCTATTACACTTTGACTTAATTTCTACTAGACAGGCTGATTACAACTAACTACATGAAAAATTATATCTCCAGGATCATTTGCAAATAAATCAACCAATCGTATAACAATATCAAGCCTCTTGTGCATATTTGACTCAATTCTGCACTCACTGAAATCAGTACTAAAGTTTCTATTAACTTTAAGATGGTACAGGATTTGGGTGTAAGCAGCATCTTTTAGGTGCTTGGTCCCTGAAGAAGAATTCCAAATCATGGCTAAACTCCAGTACAGAGTAGGGGAAAGTTAGCCCCTGCAGAATGAGGGACACAAATCAGTTATGATGCATGCACAGAGACTTCTGAAGTCAGCTTAAGTGTGTAATTGCCCAGAGCTAAGCAATAATGAAATGCTAGGCACATCTTCATAAGACACTTTACTGAGCATTAGACTAATCCAACGTGCAATAAAGCATCAGCATCTACATGTATGGGATTTGCTGCACAGTAAATTAGGCTAATGTGCTGTTTGCTAGCACCTAGAAATACAGGTACTAGATTAATGGCACATTAGCTACTGTGCAGCAGGACACACGTAGACGCTGACGGGGAGCAATTTGCTTCCGATCAGCACCAGCAGCAGCCCTGATGTGGGGGAGCTGTGCTGGCTGCAGGGGCAGCTGTCTCTCTACCACATGGGGATCAAGACCTGTCCTGATCCCTACATGGCTGGGAGAGCTTTCCAGCTGCTGGGACTGCTGCATCCTGGCCATGTAGGGATTGGCCACCTGGCTGGAATGCAGCAGTCCCAGCTGCTGGGGCAGCTCTCCCCTGCCCTGTGGAGATCAGGACTAGCCCCTGTGCCCCCTGCTAACTTTGACCTGGCACCTGGGGGAGCCTGGATCTCCCCCTGGCTCCTGCAGATGGGCAAAGTAGGGCGAGAGCAGCCCTGGAGTGAGCTGCTTCTGTTGGGAGCAAACTTGCTCCTGATGGATGCATGTTCACATGCATGTTGGGGCACAGTTTAATGCACCTGATATTTTCTGCAAAGGAAAAATCAGGTGCATTAATTGCATGTGTAGATGCACCTGCTGTGTCTTAAACCCTACTTCAGGTACCTCTCCCAGCATTGCCAAGATAAAGTCCCTATTGTTTTGGGACCCAGAGACATGAATCCTCTCCGAAAAGTAGATGTCACATGCCTGGTCTCGGTGAACTGAGTAGGGCTTATTTTTTTTCCTTTAAAAACATGACTGATAGAAGATTTGTCTGGGTTAAATATCTCCTTCTTTGCCTGACTATGTTCAAAACTACAGCTTCCAACCCTGGAAACAGTTCACTAATCACCAGGCTGCAGCCTATTCTAAGGCATTCTCTACCCCTTCTGTTGAAGAAGCACCCCTTTCCAAAATCCCAGCACATAAAGGAATTGAACCTGGCTCTACTACTTCCTGGCTGAGGCTTCTAATAACCAGCTGTTGATCTAATAAGTTACTCCCCCACTAGCACTTTTAAAAGAAAGGGGTCTGCTGCTTCAATTTGAATGGAGCTCTGTCCTGTTGCTATGTAGGTCTGCTCAGAGGTAGAATAAATAGAATAACACCTTGTTTCTGCACCTTCAATGGACTGCTCACCTTTGTTAGACTGAGGGGTTTCTGCACATCTACAGAGGCCAAAATTGAAGGCACCAAGGGGGCTGTCAAGTTCCAAACTGAGGTACTTGCAGTGTTTAGGCACCTTCCAAATCAGTCTGCAGCTGAATGGACATTTTCAGGATCATAATTTTGGACATAGGTGCTTAAATTCCATCTAAGTCTCATTTTAGGCTTATTATTATTTTGGATATAACCCATAGTGCTGTTACATGGCCAACAGGATTTTGTTCAGAGGGCCTGACTAAAGACTCACTAAAGTTAAAGACTCTTACTAACTTCAAAGAGCTTTGGATGAGGCCCATAACTGGAATTTTTATAGACATGAACTGATTCTCTCTCAAGTCTGGGACAAAACACCAGGGCTAGGGACAGATATTCAAAAAGCCTCAGTTGATTCAATCTTTGCAGGTTAGTCTAACCTAGCTAGGCTGAACTGGTTTGAAATGGGACAGACATTCTCTCTGGACTCAGGAAATGCAGGCACATGCCTGCAGTGGCTCAGGCTAGAAGCTGGGGGACACTAGAGCAGCCCTCCCCTTCTGCAGGGAGCTAAGCTGAGGTGGGGCATGGCCAGGCCCCAGCAGGACTCTCTTGTGAGGGAGGTCTGCCTGCACAGTCCCAGGCTTTTTCCCGCTGCCTGCTCAACGGGTGGGAGTGTTGCCAGCCCCCCAGCCCCGGGCAAACACTCTGGGGCAAGTTGCGGTATGCAGTGCATGCATCTGTTGATGACATGGAGCTTTTCAATCTCGCTCCCTGCTTCATCATTCTGCCTGCAGAGGGGGTGGGGGCATGTCTGATAACAGCCTCTCTCCATATTAGTTCAAACTTCTTAAACAGCTTACCAGCCAGCCCTGCTGTGGGGCAGAGAGCCCCACCCAGCCCAGAGAGCATGCAGGGATGCTGGGGGACTCTGATTTAATTTAAACCAGCAAGGGATCTGGGGCAGACATTGCATAAACCGGTTTGACCCAAATCAGTTAAGTCTGATACTACATTCAATCAGATTTATCTCGAATTGGTTCCAGCCATTTTCAAGCTGGTTTATCTGCACTGAACATCTGTTGTTACAGGTTTACACCAGTTTCTGATCACTTAAACTGGCTTATGTGTGATGTCTGTCCCTAGCCCAGTAGTCTTCAGCAGGGACAGGATTAGACGCTGTATACCAAACACACAGGTTTACCCTGCACACATATGCATGCACACACACGTGTGTGTGTGTGCACACATGTACGCGCACACACACATACTTCAGTGGGAGCAGGAACAGGATTGAAACATCTTATTTGCCCCAAACACCCTCTGAAGTCAACAGGAAGTAGGCCTAAATGTGTAATTAACTTCAGTACATACCTTCCAGAGGTTTTAGGCTCTGGTTCAACCATAGAGCTGCTCAGCATTGATCAGATTTTCTGTTTGTCTGGTAATTACTGCTGCTGGGCTTACAAGATGAAAACTGAAAATCATGGTCAGCATGCGGTAGTGTTATCCAGGTAATCAGGCAAGATGCTCTTAATGGCCTCTGTTGGCCTCAGACTCAACATATGTGAAGTGCTGTTGTTTGACTCAGCAATTATTTTTTGGCCCCGGATTGGTAATACTGTGAATTTCCTTTAACTTCTTTGGCATCATTTTTAAAGCAGGGTGGAGTCTTTTTGGCTTGCTTGTCATTGCTTGGGCACATTCAAGCTGCTAAAGATGAGATCTACTGGGCAAAACATCAACAGCTCACATGCTAAAGCCTGAGAATGTTGAGTAACTTTTTCCACCTCTTTTTTTAGCATCAGCTAATTAAAAGTCCAAGTGTAAAACCTTACATACGTTATATGTACAAAAGGAAAAATTTATTTAAATTCATATAAAGACCTGTTCTTCACCTGGGTCATCATTTTTGTAATGGCAGTGTTTGTTTATTTTCAAAGAACGTTGTACAACATATTTAGGTCAAAACATACTGTTTACCTTTAAAGAGCATATTTAACATTTAATATTGAATGTGGCACGACATTTCAAATGACAGCCAAATAAATGATTTTTATTGTAGAACTTCTTTGTAAATAACGTTCACAGTGTTTTCTGTTGGCACCAGCACATACAGCTTTCTTTGCCTGCCAACTCTGGAGCAAGCCACATATAAACCATTTGTGTGAAAAGTATTGTTCCCTTAAATAGTCACTGGAAGCCTTCAAAAAGGGTCAGGTAAAAAATAACCCACCGATAATTTTTTCGGGTGGTATTCAGTGATTTTGGAAGGTTTCAAGTAGATAGGACCCACCATTCTCGAGGTTACAAGTGAACATACAGACAGACGTGCACTTCATTTTATCAGAATGACAGTTGAACAGCTGAACTGAATTCCCTGCATCCGAAATGGAGTGGTACCAGTTTGTTATCCAAGAAGTGAAGTAATCCCGGTCACTAGAAGCCCCCAAAAGGGTCAAGGGAAAAATAACCCAGCTACAATTTTCCTTGGGTGGCATTCAGTGATTTTTGCAAGATAGGATTTTTGGAGAAGATAGGACCAGCCATGCTCAAGTTATAAGCAAACGTATAATAGTGACAGTTGAACTGAATTCTGAACGGACGGGTACCGAGAAGTGAAGGAATCCCAGCCCGTGGAAGCCCCCAAAAGGGTCAGGTGAAAAATAACCCACGTCTAATTTTCCATGGGTGGTATTTGGTGATTTCTGGAAGGTTTGGAGTAGATAGGACCAGCCATTCTCAAGTTAAGTGAATGTACAGACATACACTTAATTTTATAGAGAGAGATAAGGCCAGGAATCTAGGTCCAAATATGCTTTAGTTTATGCTTTTTCCCTATGGATTGCTTCAGATTTAAAAATGTGATTTTTTGTCAGGTCCAGTAATCCATTTATTCACAGAATCGTAGAAATTATTGCTAGAGGGGACCTCAGATGGTCATCTATTCCAACCCTGGTGTTCAAGGCAGGATCATCCATGATCTTACAGTAATTTTTTTTGGAAGAATTTATGCTGTAAGAACAGGAATGTTGATTTTTTTCCTCCCCCTTTTGTGTGGAAATGTTTGATAGGGAGAAAAGTATAACGTTTATATGTAACGGCTGCAAATCTAAGTCCAAACCTTACTCACTGTCCCCATACAAGCAGTCTATTGATTTTGGTGGTATAACGTGTATGAGTAATGTGAGCAGAATTTGGCCCCTACTCACTAATAGCAATAGTCTGGCTCGGGCCAGAAGACAGATGTAATAGACCCAAAGCAAACAAACATACTGTAAAAAGGCATCGTTACTGGAACGTTCAGCCCAGGTTGAAGACTGCATTGCACCTCTTGATTTCAGTACATAACGAGCCTGCTTACACTAGGGATGAATAAACATGAGGACAACATATTCTGATTTTTCAGAGAATCTGGATGAAATCAGTGTTTATTTTATTGTGTAAAGCACTCAGCATCAGGCTTTCCTTGTATTTCCCCTCGACGCCTACAATGCGAGTCTTTTGCTTTGTTGCAACAGTGCCAGAGTAGGCACTGTCAGTTTACAGGTAGTCACAGATTGGCTAATGCCTGCCTACAGCACCTGCCAGATTTTGATTTAGATATTGAACAAACTCTTGGAGCTTTACTTAAGTCTCCAAATGGCAAGTTTCAGAGATGTCCCCTCCTATTTTGCAGCACATCAGCCATAAGCTAAAAGTACCATCTTTTCAATTTAAAACTCTGTTACTCTGTTACAGTTTTAAATTGAAAAATTTCCCGCCCCCACCTCCCCCAAAGGTCATAGCTTTCTAGGAAGAAATATAAGTAACCAGAACTGCGTTGCAATAGTTTAATAGAAATTTTTCCAAGCATTTTAAAAGGAAGGTCTGGAGGGATGAGGTAAGAGGGTGTTGTTCCAAATTCAGCTGTAGCCAACAGCTGGTGTAACAAATACAGCATACACACAGACTGATAACAGGAAGGAAAATATGAATAATGGAAAGGGAAAGTATACAAATACCCTGTACGGTTTTCAAAGGAAGGACCTAATTCAGCTAAACACTTCAACACAATCTTCGATCCCATTACATTCAATGCATGTGCTTGGAATTTAGGAATGTGTTGAGATGATTTATGGAATCAGGGCTCAAGGACACCTTGCACATTTTATGGCTCTAATGGGCAAAATTATTCAATTTATATAAAACACTGGCTACAATTTTGCTATCATTATGGGAAAGCTGCGCTGGTAAATGGTTGATTTGAGTGTGAATTAAAAAAACTCCAGTAATATATTGTACAATTGATCTGTCCATCTGCCTGCCTTTATTGCACACATCATTCATCACCACGATACCGAATCACCTCCGTAATTGCCAGATTTTCCATAAACCAGAATTTAGCTTAGGGAATTCCAGAGACAACACATCGAAGAATGTTAAAAGTTGTCAGAGTCGACTGGAAGCTCTACGGCATTCTGAATACCGGGAGGTGAAATCTGTCGCTAGTGAAAGCCAGTGGGAATTTTGTCATTGATTTCAATGCGGTCAAAATTTAACCCAGCTGATGTATTTATAAAATGCTTAGGATAATATTGGAAAGATTTTTAAAACACACATCAATCTTTCCATTAAACATAAAGTATACACGTAAAAATATATATAAAATGGCCTTTCAAAATTATTCCAAACATAACTAAACAGCAGAAGCAATGATGTCATATCAGTCTTAGAATATCATCCAGCAGCCCTAGACTTTCACATAGACGTACTCCTGTCTGAGGCTGTTAGAGGGCTATAGAAAGTTTAACAGACTTATAAGACCCCTGTCAAATCGGGGAATATGTGGATCCCTTTCTGCAAGAGGGGAACAGTGCAATATAAAGATGTGACCTGGCCAAGATGATGATGTAAAGCTGTGGCAGAAAAAGCCAGAAAGAACCCTTGTAGAGTCCTCTCAGTCCAGTGTCTTAGCCACAAGACCATCTAGATTATATCCTGTAGGGGGAAATTACAATCACGTTAACTACTTTTCTGATTCTGTTGCAGATGTATTGTGAGAGGTTTATATGTATCCTGAGAATACTTGGAACCACACTCTTTGGGGTCTCCCTCCTGCTTGGAATCACAGCTGCTTACATTGTTGGCTACCAGTTTATCCAAACAGACAATTACTATTTCTCTTTTGGACTTTATGGTGCTATTCTAGCATCCCATCTCATCATCCAAAGCCTGTTTGCCTTTTTAGAACACAGGAAAATGAAAAGATCACTAGAGACTCCAATCAAGTTGAACAAAACAGTTGCCCTTTGTATTGCTGCCTATCAAGAGGATCCTGACTATTTAAGAAAATGTTTACTTTCAGTAAAAAGGCTGACCTACCCTGGAATTAAAGTTATCATGGTCATTGACGGGAATTCAGAAGATGATATTTACATGATGGATATTTTTAGTGAAATCATGGGCAGGGATAATTCTGCCACCTACATATGGAGGAATAACTTTCATGAAAGAGGCCCAGGTGAGACTGAGGAATCGCATAAAGAGAGCATGCAACATGTAACTCAGCTGGTCCTCGCCAACAAAAGCGTTTGCATCATGCAGAAATGGGGTGGAAAAAGAGAAGTCATGTACACAGCATTCAAAGCACTCGGGAGAAGTGTGGATTACGTACAGGTAGGTATGAAAGCACAAGGGCAATGCCAATTCAAACATGCCTTGTAATAAAGTGGCTTTTATATACACTGTAGCCCATCCTAGTCCCAATGAAAACAGTGCTTCTTTCAGTCTTATTTGGAAACAGTACGACCGTTGAAAGCATATTTTGTAACTTTTTAAAATGGCTACACTATCTGTGAATATGCTAAATCCATGTGCTGCTGTTAGAGAAGTCTGAGGGATTTTCTGAAGCTTACAGCACTATTCCCTTATCAAAACGGCTCCATTTCTAAAAAGCACTACTTTAGCAGATGCCTGCTTTACCAGTGTAAGTCAAGATCAGAGGTAATTTTTCATTCTCTGATAAGCTCAGAGGCCCTGTGTGCAAACATGTAATGATCTATTAGGTGGTTCTAGAGGACTATCTCAAAGGACAGACAGACTCAGTAGGGGGAAAAAACCAGACATTTTTACATCTTCTAAGCTTTTTAAGACCATTCAGTAGAGGGTTCAAAGTAAAGTTCTTAAAAGAGAAATTATCCAGCCAGGAGGAGCATTCACTTCATTGGCTACAGCTGCATTACCTCACTCACCACAATTTGGCCCTTAGAGCCTTTATGACTCTGTTCACTTAAGAATGAATTAAGCTGGGCCCACTCTCCCTACTTTCCAAAGTGGCAGATTTCCTTCCAGCTGTCCTGGATCCTGCAAAAGTCTTTTCTCTGTTTTGGCCCTGATTTGCAGCCCCTACATATGGAAGTACTCCTTTCTCCTGGAAATAGGCCTACTGACTTCAGTCAGAAAATGCTTCTTACATAAATAATGTTAGTAGGATCAGGCCATTTGTATGGACACTGAAGATCACTAGTGATTTTAAACTCAATTTGCAGTTTCTGAGAAGCTGAGAGCATTATCAGGTTTTTAGAGGTCCTCCCTCTTTATCCTTGTGGACCTCAAAGTCAACTGCCTTGAGCTTTGTCTTTAAGGATCCTCTTTTGATGGTCAGTCTGCTTCCTGCCAGAGCTTCTCTCCTGGCCTCTCAGAGGTTCCATATTCTAATCACTCAGTCTTCCTTGGCACATTTACACATGCAATTAATGTGAATGACTATACTTCTGCTCAATTTGAGCTGGAGTAAACTAATCCTGATATCACCTTCTACATGTGCATTTAAGATCAGTAACTTACTGTGCTGCTGGATACCACTTGTATCTGATAAGACTATTCTGCAGCACAGTAAATTAGTCTACTATACCATAGTTGCCATGCACGTGTAGACAGTGAAGATTTACTGCACAGCAAATTAGTTTTCTACTCAGTAAAGTGTCTCATGTAGCTGTGCCCTTTTACCAGTGCTGATCATAAGTTGATAGAAGCATGCAAGATTTGAACATTCCCTTTCTAAGGTTATGCAAAAAGGTCACCATGGTGGCTGAATAAATACAGAAGGGTCTTCAAAGGCAGGAGAATCAAGCACCACTACTGGAGAGTGCAGGAAATAAGTCTTTTATCAGGATATGATCAGTTCTTATTTCATTAATAGGGCAGAGATTTTTTTTTTAAATCTCTCTTGCCTGTCCTGTTAGAAAACTCAGACTGGTGTCTTCCAAAAAACTATGGATTCAATTCTCCACTGTCCTGCACCTTTTATCAGATAATGAGTGTGCAAGGTGAGTGTAAAATTACTGTTACTGTCATCTGAGAGCAACTTGCACTAATTTTACATGTCTATAGCTACAGAACCATCAAGGCAACAAGAAGTCAGACCCATCCTACCTCCTCTATTTTCCTCAATCCTTTGTATCTGATTAGGAGAGCTTTTTTAAAAAGTGTTTCTGCTAAGGGAATGGTAGCCAAAAAACATCAGTGCTTTCATTCCATAGACATACTTCCAGCTTTGACAGCTTTGTTAGGTCTAGTGTACACCTAATTGTGACTAAGAGGGGCACCTGACCATCTCATAGGCCTGATGAATATCCCAGAAACCCAGTGGTGGCAGTGATCCCTCACAGTTGAGGATGATGACTCCCACAGGTCAAGCTGGAGTTGTAGATGAGTCCATTGATGGCTAAGGTGGCCTGTCCTAGAGCTGCAGACTCTCAGGCAAACACAACTGGCAGTCGTTAAAGGAAGGGTCAGACCACAGATTTCTCAATCTTGTTCTCTTTCCTTCCATTTCAGTCATTTTTATCATCTCAGAGTGAGATGGTTTTTCTCAAAGTAAGATGTACATTCTCTCAGAAGGTGCTGCCATGTAGTCCAGTCCCTGGCTAGTTTTTCCCAATTTGTGGTGTCAATGCCATGATTCTTAAAGTTTGCCTTCACAGTGTCTTTGAAGCATTTCCTTTGGCCCCCAAGGCTAAGTGCAGACAGTCAGAAGCCCAAGGCTGAATTGAGTCAATCTTTGCAGGTTAGTCTAAGCTGGAAAGATTAAACTGAGAAACAACTGGACACAGATTTACCTTTGATTCAGGAAATGCAGCCACTTACTTGCAGTTATTCAGGCCAGTAGCTAGGGGGCACTAGACCATAGCTCTCTGACACACTTCTTCTTCCTGACCCCAAGGTCTCTGAGATTTGCAGTCTAGGATCACAACAGCAGGGCTCTGAAGGGTTGCTCATCACTTCCTCTTCCTGCTTCCTGGTGCCTCTGGGATTTGTAGTCCACGGTTGCAGCCAGCAGTAACTTTCAGTAAGTTTAGCAGGGCAGGGCAGCTCTGTATTCAGGGGAAGTGGGGTTTAACCCCACTCCTTGCCCTCAGACCACAGCTAAGGTTTGCCAGGGAGGAGGGGGGACAGTCCCTGCCAGTCCCCTTCCCCCAAACTCTCTCTGCTGGAGCAGACAGTCCAGCCCAGCCCAGCCCAGGGCTGGAAAGCATGCAGGGATGCTGGGGGACTCTGTTTTAACTTGAATGAGGAAGGGGGTCTGGGACAGAAGTTTCATAAACTGGTTTGACTCAAATCAGTAAAGTCTGATACTACGTTCAACCAGGTTTATCTTAAACCAGTTTTAGCCTTTTTGAAACTGGTTTATGTGCACTGAGCTGCTGTTCTGTTACAGGCTTAAACCAGTTTCTGATCACTTCAACTGGTTTATGTGTAACTTCTGTCCCTAGCCCATGTGTCCTTTGTCCCAGAAACTAAGGCTACTGTAAATCAGACACCAAAGTCTATTAAAGACTGATGCAGGCAGCTAAGGCAGGCCTTGCATTAGACAGAGGAGATCTCTGGACAAAGGTTATGGTATGGACCCCTCCCTTCTCTACCCACACACTGTATTAACTTTGCCTCATGGCACCTCCTTGACCTTTGATCCCAGGGAATTGCCTTGGTGGCTAACCCTTAAAAATGTGACCTCTGAACTAAGGTCACATATACACTGTAAATGTAGTTGTGTCTCAGTGGATCAGGGTCGATATGGGTGTACCCACAATACAGTCAAAGCAAGGTCTATTTTGCAATTGCGGGCCAAAACATTTCCAAAATGGCTAGTGATTCTAAGTGACTTTTTTTTACAAGTGCCCAATGGGTGATACTTTAGAATGAAACAGATTTTCAGAAAATGTTGAGATTAATTCTCTGAAGATCAGACCCTCCCCGCTTTAAGATCACAGCAGGCACCCCAAAAATGAGCCATACACAATCACTAGTAATTTTTGAGATAGTGGCCTTACAGCCCCTAAAATGTAGCTATGTCCCTTCTGTATTGCCAAACAGAATCAATAAGTTAGTCATGCATGTAGACACATCTGCTGTAACTTCAACCCTCATGCAGCTGCATTTGTATTTAAAGAATCTGGGTGTCATTTTTGTAATATTCTGTGATGCTGTGGAAGTATTTTGATGTCACTCATATCCTCACATGAAAATACAACCTGCTGATTACCAGGATATATTGGACCAGTCCATTTCTTGCTCCTATTTATTACATGAACATGGTCAGGTGATACAAGGGAGGCACTGATCCAGGCTGGTAGACAAGGAAGAGAATTCCAGTACTAACCTTGGGTCCTATAAGGTGTTAAATGCTTGAAATAAATGGGATCCAGGGGTGCTTAGCACCTTCCAGTCTGTATTTATTTTGACTGGGAAGCTCCCTTTAGCACTCTTTCTCTCCTCCCCTCCCTTCTATCCCTCTATGTAATAAACACTATTTACCTGCAAAGGACTTGCCTTGACAGCATTTAAGCCTTGTCCCAAACTATGCAGCTAATTTAGTGAGGGTAGCTTCCTTGCTTGAATCCTGTCCAAAAGCCTTCTTTTTAGCTCCCAGTCTAACAGCTTTACTCTGTACTCATTCGTGCCCTCATATCTTTATCCTACAACTGATTGTGGATGCTTCAAATAAGTAGTCAGAGTGGTTAAAAGGATAATAGTTGTGTTCCTGGACCCAAAGACTAGGATGCCTATACAGAAGTATCACTGGAATTTAATGGATACTCTGCTCATCCCTAGTTGTTTAGATGTTACACTGCTGAGGCCCCACCTAGTCGAAGGAGGGTTTCTACTACAATGCAATTCCACTTACCTAAAGGCTGCAGAAAATGTCTCAAATCTGAAGATAAACTGGGCTACAGATTAACAGGACAGTAGGATGGGAGAATTTAACACCAAGCAAATGAGAGAGATGCCAGATTATTTTAGACAGGCTGCAGTCCAGGGCCTCAGTCTCAGAATACAACTGCACTTCAGATTAACCAGCCTGTCTGCATGCTCCTCCTACTCTCAAAGGATATAACCTGTCCTAACGCATACAGTGTTTAGTTAATTGGTTTTGTACGGCTTCGGAGGAAAATTTCACATGGATTGAATGCCTGAGTATGTCATCTCTTTCTGCACCACTATCTCAGCGTGCTACGCTGCATGACCCACTGCCTCTGGCCTCACTTCCATTCTTT
The DNA here is from genome assembly GCF_052110815.1 of Crocodylus siamensis. Classification (NCBI taxonomy): domain Eukaryota; kingdom Metazoa; phylum Chordata; order Crocodylia; family Crocodylidae; genus Crocodylus; species Crocodylus siamensis. The sequence goes on along the minus strand of NC_143397.1, from coordinate 239,263,640 downwards.
ATACTAACATTCGCGAAAATGAAAGGTATATATCGAATATCAAATCTCTGCACTACTACTAATATACCACGTCACCAAAGTTGAAAATTGATTTGTTCTGGTATCAAAATATGTGTCTTTTATGAATTGCTAAACCCTTCTGTAAGCAAAAATAAAAGTTTCTTCTGCTTTTTTTACAAGCATCCATAGGTTAACTCCTCACCGATTCTTCCTCATGAATGTGGCAGACATCACCACATCACATCCAGTTAGTTTACCGATGTCAGCAGGATACCCACAAAAGTTGTGGTCTTCTGTCAAAGATTCTTAGTGCTCATCTAAGTGAACACAATTCTTGTCCAAATAAGCAAATCTGTTGTGCCAATAAAATAAATACAGCTGATATAGAAAATAGAAGGTTCTTTGTGAAGAGACCACTGATGAAAGTTGTTTCATTCAGTGCTACGCCCAGTTGCCTGCTACAAGTGGCCTTTTAAATGAAGTAACAAAACAAAATCCAAACGGGCATTGAATTGCATTCGCCATTCTATGTACATCGAGTTGCTAAAATCATTCTTTTCTCATTTGTTCCCTGTGTTGCATTACTTACAGGTTTGTGATTCAGACACAATGCTTGATCCAGCATCCTCGGTGGAAATGGTGAAAGTTTTAGAGGAAGATCCAATGGTTGGAGGAGTCGGCGGTGACGTGCAGGTGAATACGGTGACCTTCAGATTAATTAAGAGGCGCTAGCAGTAAATATCATTACAACAAATGTTTCCTTGCATTTGAATGACTAGCACTGGTCATTCTTTGGCAGTGTTCATGAATCCTGCTGCTTTATGTAAACCTTTTATGACAGCCACTACTATAGGATCTGGGCAGCTCTGTGCTGTAGTTAAGTCTCATAACACCCATACAAGATAGGGTAAGGGTATTATTCCCATTTACAGGTGGGGAACCTAGATTCAGATGCTATTTTGGTGTTAGGCACTTAAATAAGGGCTGTGAACCTGAGTTAACGTAGGAAGTCTGTGAGGAGAGGGAGAAGGAATTGAACCAATGTTCTTTGAGTCCCAAAGTAAGGCTCAGACTGCTGACCCATCCTGTTAAAGACCGTTAAAACCAAAAGATCCTTTAAAATCCAATATACTGCATAGTCCTTATACACTATTTGTTTCTTTTGGCAATTCTGTCAGATGGGAAAATCACTGAAGGGAATTTCAGTTTAGTTAGTGTAGGTACTCTATTTTATGTCCCAAGAGTCTTCAGGGAGGGGCACCCCCGAGCACACCCCACCCACCCACCCGCTTCCTTTCTCAGGAGGCAATTGTGGGAATGTAGCTGTGAAGCTGTTCCAAAGACACCAGTGGGGCTATTTTTAACATCTCTGGAGTGCTTGAAAGTAGCCTTGTAGAGTAGCTTTGTTGCTGCATTTCTGGGTTTGGACTCATGGAGACAGGAGTGGGTAGGTGGGGCATTCCTAAGAACACCCCTTCCAGTGAGTGCCAGGGACACGGTGTAGATTTTCCCTCTCTCTTCAGATTTTAAGTAGTGCATTTGCTTTGTAATTGCACCAGAGAGGTGTTTCTCTCGTTCAGAACAATCACGTCTGTTGCAAAAATCATGAAGATAAATGCATCTTTTGTATTGGTATAAGTTTTATCCCTTCTACTTTAGTAGACTTTTACCATGGAGTAAAAAACGAAACAGCCAGCTAGGTTGGCCAGTAGCCAAACAGCTAACAACTGCCTCCCTATGTGAGCTGCTCTCCAGTGTCCCAGCTCTTGCAGTCTGAACAGCACAAGCCAGGCACTGCGTTTTGCTCTACATATGTGAGCAGAGGAGATGGAAGACGGTGTGAGTCAGATAGGGAGGTGAATGGTCAAAGGTTCTGTAGAAAGGAAAGTTTCTGCAAAATCATAGAACTATAAAGCTAGAGAGATCTCAAAGGTCAACTGGTTCAAACCCCAGCAGGCAGGTTTTATTGTACCAAGGCATGTGTCAGGGGTGGTTTATCCAGAATCCTCTTAAAAACCTCTAGTGATGACTTCTGCAAGCAAGGAAGGATTTTGTGGTCTCCTTAGGCAGCCTGTTCCAATATCTAGATGCTTGGATATTTCATTTTTCTTTCCAGATGTCTAATAACCCAAATCTTCCTACCTACCTTCAGTGGCTAAAGAAAGATTTGTTCACTATCCATTTTAAGTCAATCTTACAATGATTAGAAAATGTTATCATGTTACTCCTTAAAATCTCTTTTCTCCAAACTAAACATTCCCTGCTCTTTCAACCTCACCCCACGTGATTTGCTTTCCAGAACCCCAGTCATCATCATTGCCTTCTTTGAATCATCCCCAATTCTTCCTCAGGCTCTCCAATATGGCTTTCCTGAAAGAAAATAGGATAATGAGGACTCTGCTGGGGGGTGCTTCTCTCTCCTATGCTCTGCCAAGGAATCTCCTGCAAAATAAGTTTGAGGTGCGATGAGCACTTCCAAAATCTGATTATAGAAGTTCCCACCCCTGCTACTTTCTAGCAGTAAATAGAAATGAAAAGAAGATGTTTACACTTTGGAGATCTGAGCCTGCCAAAGTGACTGGATACAATTCAGCAGAGAGTGGGCACATCTGTACAAGATGTTTACTGCACAATAGACTATTAAGCTGCACATTACACATCTCCAGCGTCTATACATGAGGCCCCTATTAGGCTGAAGTAAACTAATTTACTTCACAGCAGGATAGTACTTGCAAATACAATCCTGCTGTGGAGTAAACAACTCTGCAGCAGTGCACATGTAGATGCTGCCCCAGCTGGCTAGGGCACAAGGGTGCTGACAGCCAGCCCCATGATAAATCATCCTCATGGCCCAGGCAGCCTTTCTGCAGCACTTTGAGCCAGGGGGAGCATTCCCTGCACTGGCAGGATGACTCCCCTGACTTGCCAGCCCGGGCTGCTCTGACCCAGCTCAATGTGCTCCACTCCCAGGTGCACGTTCAAGCAGCAGTAAACTCTAGAGTTTATTACGTTGCATTAATTGCACATGTAGACATGGCCAGTGGGTGCATCTACATGAGACACTTTACTGCACAGTAGAGCTAATTACTGTGCAGTAACTGTCCACGTCTACATGTGCAGATGTTTACTGTGCAGTAATTGGCTCCAATCATGAGTACATTTGCTACCTGCAAATGCACTACTGCACAGTAAGTAATCTTGAGTAAATTTGCTATTTGCATGTGTAGACACTTGACCGGGAGCATATATGCTCCTGGTTAGCTGGGCAGCAGAGGACGAGAGATTGCTCTCTGCCCCCGGGCACTGCCTGCTGCCGGGGCAGGCTCTACCACTGAAGCCCAAGTGAGGGCAATGTCCCTCTGCTCTGGCAGCAAGGACCTCCCAGCCCCCGCTCCATGATCACTGGGAGATCCCAACCCCTGAAGCTGGTACTGGGAAAAAAGATCTCCTAGTCAAGGGGTCGGGCTGGGAGAGAAGGATCTCCCTGTGGTACACATTGCAGAGTGGGGGCTGGGAGCTCCCCGCTGCCAGGGCAGGGGGCCATTATCCTCACTTGATGGAGCCCACCCTGGAAGCAGGCAGCTCCTGGGGGTAGGGAGCAATGTCCCAGCCCCAACCAGGAGCTTCCTTGCCCCTGGGTTAGCATCCAGCAGGAGTCTATAGCTCCTCCTGGCTGCTGCAGGGACCATTGTAGGCTACAGGGAACAGAAGAAGTCTGCTGCTAGGAGCAGCAAATCTGCTGCTGCATCTCTGCATGTGTAGACACATGTCTGGAAGATTTTACTCTTGAGTAGTTTACTCAAGTAAACTGCTCAAGATTATTTGCACATATAGACACACCCAGTGAGAACTAAGGTTCAGATAGTGTCTGTTCCACTTCCTGTGTGCTGTTAAGGTACCATGGAGGGAGAAGAGTCTTGCACATAACTTTCCTCAGGGGACAACCCTGACACAGGGAGAATCTGTGGATGTGCAGAGTTGGTATAAACAAGCACTTAAACCTCCATTGTTGCTTCAAACTATTCCTGAACCGGGGAGAGAGAATCCAAAAACTATATTTAACACCTTGACAGACCCTCTGCTCTGCTATAGTTAGCAAAAACTGAATGCAGCAGCCATCTGATCCCAGAAGTCTACTGGATTCCTTAAGCAGCAATAGGGAGAAAGAAAGAGAGAAAGGCTTGATTAATGGGGCTGGAAGAAGATGATCAGTAAAAAAAAAAATAAAAAATTATGAAGTGAGGGAAAGAACTGTTGTTTGAGGCAGGGGGGGAACAAGTACTGATAGCACAAAAGCCACTGTAGTATTGAGCTTCCCAGCAGTGCTCTTCTGAAGAGGCATGACTTTGGTAGCACAAGTAGAGAGTCAGTGGGGAAGCCTGGCTCATGGAACAGCTCATTCAGCTTGGTAGGAACTGTCTGTCCAAACCTGCCTGTTTTACTGATAATACTTGAGGCTCTTTATTAGCTGTAAGAGAGGAAATCTCTCCTCAGAATTTGCTGTCCTATATTTTGGCTAAAACATACTATTTATGAATATATATTATATATAATTTAATCCAATGGAACTAATTTTAAATGTTTTATGTACTTGCAGATTTTGAACAAATATGATTCCTGGATCAGCTTCCTCAGCAGTGTGAGATATTGGATGGCATTTAATATAGAAAGAGCCTGCCAGTCCTATTTTGGCTGTGTACAATGCATCAGTGGACCTTTGGGAATGTACAGGAACTCCTTGCTCCACGAATTTGTGGAAGATTGGTACAATCAAGAATTTATGGGCTCCCAATGCAGCTTTGGAGATGATAGACATCTAACTAACCGGGTGCTGAGTCTGGGCTATGCAACAAAGTACACAGCTAGATCCAAGTGCCTTACTGAAACACCTATAGAATATCTAAGGTGGTTGAATCAGCAGACCCGTTGGAGTAAATCATACTTCAGAGAGTGGCTGTATAATGCAATGTGGTTCCACAAGCATCATTTGTGGATGACTTACGAGGCTGTAATCACTGGATTCTTTCCTTTCTTCCTCATTGCCACAGTCATTCAGCTTTTCTACCGGGGGAAAATCTGGAACATTCTCCTTTTCTTGTTAATAGTTCAGTTTGTGGGCCTAGTAAAGTCTTCTTTTGCCAGCTGCCTAAGGGGGAACATTGTCATGGTGTTCATGTCACTCTACTCAGTGTTGTACATGTCAAGTTTACTTCCAGCGAAGATGTTTGCAATAGCCACAATAAATAAAGCAGGGTGGGGCACATCAGGAAGAAAAACCATTGTAGTCAACTTCATAGGACTCATTCCGGTGTCTGTTTGGTTTACAATCCTCCTAGGTGGTGTGATTTTCACTATATACAAGGAATCAAAAAAGCCATTTTCTGAGTCAACACAGAGAGTCCTCATCATTGGCACAATAGCCTATGCATGTTACTGGGTTTTTCTTTTGACTTTGTATTTGGTTCTGATCAACAAATGCGGCAGGCGGAAGAAAGAACAACACTATGACATGGTGCTTGATGTATGATGTTGCTGTGGAACGTCACTCAGAAATTTTTTAAGTAACCCAAATGACCTTACAGTATTTGTGGCATCGAATTAATGTTGCCAAGGGAAATGGATCACTGCTGCTGGGACTGGAACATTTATGTTCCTATGGTTCATTTTCATCCTGCCAAAGCAAAAAAAAGTGATTTTTTTTAAAGAAAAACAAAACCACAGATTCAACCTGTTTGCAAGAAAATGAGATGACTTCTTTGTTTATGCACTTTTTCTATTGTGCATATGCCTGACAGTGTTATGTTCTATATATACCTCACTGGTCATGCTTATGTGGGACAGAAAGGAAAGGAGTTTGGTGACTTAAGCAAAGGATCTTATAACCCCTTGCAACCTAATTTATGAACTACTTTTTGTAATAGTTTTATTTTATAGGAAGGGTCTTTTGTGTTAGGCTGCCAAATGTAATGCCAAAGGTAAATTTTAAGAGGCTATTGAATGAGCTGTATTTTTATATTATTGTGTGTGTATTTTTTAAGCCAACTTTTTTTTTTAATTGCATATTTTATATTTTCTGTGTCTGCCAAAAACAATGCCTCCCCAGCATTTTGTTTTCTATCTTCTTTATGTAGGTTTTGGAAGAATTCGTACTTTTCCTAAGAACTGCCCACAATGTGAAAATTTATGTTGATCTGATATTAGTCACATGAGAAAGAATAAAATGTCTCTCTACCTTTTTTACGATGAATGGTTACTTCTGTGAAAAATATTTAAAATGTGCTTTTTGAACTTTTGACTTAATTTTATTAGAAAAGACCAACATCATTGACAGTTTTCTAATACAAACATATTTGTGTGCACAAAAAGGCCAAAGGGGTAGATAAGTGCAATTTTTTTTGGAGAACATTGTAAGAACAGTACAGTCCTGGCATTCAGTATACAATAAGCCTGGTCCTCATGCCATTGAAGTCAATGGCATGCATTTTTGATGGGGACAGGATTTGGACCAAAAGCTTCTGATCCTGGGAATGCAGAGTAGTCAAAACTCCTATTGACTTTAATGAATGTTGTCAATGCCCTGCAACTCTTAGAATCAGGAAGATCGCGTACATGTGGCAGAGAAGCAAAACAAAATTTCATTGACATAAAGAAAGGGTCAACATTTTCAAAATATGGGTGCCTAAAACAGAGCTTCCAATTGATGTTCCTGTAATCTGACCTCCCGTATAACAAATGCCATAAAATGTCACCCCTTACCTCTATACTGAATCCCATAATGCGGGTTTGACTAGAGTATCTATCTTCCAGAAAAGTATCCAGTCTTGAATTGTGTCAAGTAATGGGAATCTACCACTTCCTTGGTATCTGCTGCCTAAACATTCAATTTTAGACCCTGGTTTTGCAAAGTGATGTTCAGGACCAAATTTTGCCGTCCTTAACCAGCCAAAGGAATGTGGCATTCAGCCTTAATACACTTTTATAAAGGAAAATGATAAAACATCAGCTCCATACAAATATATGCCCTTTTGGATTCTGGTATAAAAAGCACTGTGGTAAAGCAGAAATCAGCATGTGATATTTTAACAACCTAGAAGCATTTTCAGCTTCCTTAGAATATTTTTCTGCTGTAGAATGAACTGCACACACCTACCTTACTTGTCTGATTATCTTGAGGTACATGGTTGCTTGAAAGTCATACTAATACTATGGTAATGATTGGAGAGTTGATACTCATTGGTTACAAAATAGAACAGTATTAAAAATAAGTAAGAGAAACATTAAAAAGAAACTTGACTTTGCCTTTTACTATTTATGTTGTAAGTTAAAGCTTGGGTAACATTCAAATGTCAAATAAATCTTTTCATTCTATAAAAGATTGAATTAATTGCCTGTATTTATTCTAGCAATTCATTCAATGTACTTTCAGTATAGGTTGTATAGTATAATTTTTACTTTCATAAATAAAATATTTTTGATAAGATTATGACTAATTCATGTGGTTTTTGGTCATCACTTCTACAGATAAACCCTAGTAGTCCCCAACATTACAGCCACATACTGTACATTGAAATTTTGCAATCTGAAATTTAGCAGTCCTTGCATATCTGATTAACTTTCTACCTAGCAGGCAAAAAAGACTGGCTTGTGGTTAAACAACTAGGCTAGGGAGACACATTACACATAAACCAGTTTAAGTGATCAGAAACTGGTTGAAACCTGTAACAGAACAGAAGTTCAGTGCAGATAAACTGGTTTGAAAATAGCTGAAACCAGTTTGAGATAAACCTAGTTGAATGTAGGATCAGACTTAACTGAACTGGGTCAAACCTGTTTATGCAATGTCTGTCCTAGACCCCTTCCTAGTTTAAGTTAAATCAGAATCTTCTAGCATCCCAGTTGCTTGGCAACCCTGGGTGAGACTCTGATCTCTGCTCCAACCCAGCAGGCCTGGCCCTTTCTCTCTGTTCCTGGACTGCAGCTCTGGCAGAGACTGCAAGTACAGGGCATCTGTCTGGCTTCCTCCTGTCCGCCCCCGCCCCCCACCACTCCCTGGCTGAAGCAGGGATTTCCCCCCCTCACTTCTGCATTACACAGACACCTCACATTAGTTAGCATACCACAGTTCACTCTGTGATAGACAAGGCAGACAGGACAGTGCCACTTAGGGCTTTTTGGAGCTAATCAACAGGTATCTGGTATTGTTCCCTCCATTCCTTCTTTGGAACAAGTTTTTAAAGAAGGTCTTGAACTAATGACAGATCCTTTTATTTTGCTGATGAGGTGATAAATGCTCCCTGCTGTGTAACTAAATCCCTGATGGCTCCCTTGCTGACCAGCAAAGTGGTGGGGGGCTCCCTAATTAGAGCATCCTGCTGGGGCCTGGCCATGCCTCCCCTCAGCTCAGCACTATGGAAGGGAAGGAGGGCTGCTCTAGTGCCCCCAGATTCTAGCTTGAGTCACTGTGGGCATTTGCCCACATTTTTTCAGTTTAGAGGGGATGTCTGTATGGTTACAAATTGATTCAGCCTAGGCAGGTTAGACCAAGATTGAATCTGCAAAGATTGAATCAATTCAGGATCAGGCTTTTTACATGTCAGGCCCTAGCACTAGGAAGGGGAATCAGTCCTCATGGTGATAACACAAAGAGGTACTGTTAGTGGGTTGGATTCCTAAGTACAATGACTAAATATAGATTGTCAAAAGCCTGAGGCTGAATTGATTCAGTCTTTATAGATTAATATAAATTACATAGATTGAAGCAATAAATGAACAGGCATTCACTTCTCATTCTGTAAATGCAGCCAGCGGCCTGCAGTGGTCCAGGACATTAGCCGGGGGGCACTAGAGCACATCCCCCTGCCCAGCTGGGGCAGATAGCTTGAGCCAAGACTAGCTCAACCACCCTGCAAAGGGTTGTTCGTGAGGCATATGCAAAGCATTCTGGGATGCTGAGGGATGCTTTTGCGTTAACTTGCATCTGGAGAGCATCTGGGATAGAGGTTCAATAAACTGATTTAACCTAAATCAGTTAACTCTGATATTACATCCATATAGGTTTATCTTAAACTGGTTTGGGCCATTTTTAAAAGCAGTTTGTGTGCACCAAACTTCTGTTTTGTTACAGAATTGAACCAGTTTCCTGTCACTTAATACCAGTTTAAGTGTAATTTGTCCCCAGCCAATAGGAAGTGTGGTGTAGTGATCTGGAGCAATTTACCAGGAATTGGGAGAACTGATTCCTAGTCCTGAATTTGTCATGGGATCTGCTGCTTGAGCCTGTTCACCTGCCTGATCCCCAGCTTCCCCATGTACAGAACAGGAAGAATCAATGTTTTCCTTCTTTGTAAAATACTTTGAGATTCATGGAGAAAATACCTCCGATAAAAGAGCTAGGGATTAGTATTAAGCACTGTGCAAACAGATTATAAAGAGGATACTTCCGTGGAGCAGGGACACTCAGTCTATTTTTGTATATGGATTATTACCCATCATGGAAATAATCTGTTCCCAAATTTACTATGGGTTTTCCTCGCTGTATGCAGGTTCTGTATATGTGAATTTGATCTTATGAGATGGCCCTTTTTATACCAAAAAATCATTATATGCAAGGTAAATTCACTCTTATGTGATAGGTATGGTGGAAGCCCGCAGTCAGCTGCTATGTGCAGTGCATTGTGGGAGTGCTGTGCACAGAAATATAGTCTCCTGTGTGGATCTGTGGTTTACACTCGTAGTCTGCAACACATGTTCCTGTAGTTGCCATCCCCATTATGGTAACATTCACCACCACCCTGTGCTTGTTTGCACTGTAAACTGGTGGTAAGTACCAAAATTGTCTTGTAAAAGTGGTAGAAATGGGGGTCAGTACAGCTGAGGTATTGGAATGTACCCCTATTTGTTACATTGTAAAGTGGGTTCCCTTTACTCAAATTCAAGTTATGGGATGTTTTCCAAGAACGTGTGTTTAGCATAGAGCGAGGGAATCCTGTCCAGATTTCTTATGTGATCTTGCATACTTGTACTTTGCAAAAAGTCCTCTGCAAATCAGAGCAGTAACCTCTCTGTTGATCAGTTTCCGCATCAATACCAGGAAGGCTACCAGGATCAATTTAGTGAATAATTATCCAGTTCAAGCAAGATTTCTATTGACAAATATGTTTTAATCAAAAAGTAACTGTACATCTAAATAGTCTTGGAAGATTTAAATTTGCAGCGCAGCAACATTTTTTTTTCTTGGATCAAAATGAATTGTTTTCTTTAAAAAAACCCTTTTTTCAGTTCAAAACAAAATTGGTAATCTCTCTCTCTCTCTCTCACACACACACACACACACATTTTTAAACTCACCCTATTTTTCATAAAAGAGCCAACGTATTTTTCATTGGAAATTTCAATTAAATGAAAATAACCAGAAAAAAATACATAAAATATTGTAAAAATTGACATCTTTTAACCAACTCTATTGTGAGAAGCCTGTATAGAATGATGATAATCTTAAAAATATAATCCCTACCTACAAATAATATAAAAAAATCTTATCTGGACTTATCTCCAATTTTAATCCATTTCTAGAACTGAATTGATTTGCTTTCATAATAAGCATCTACAAGTACCAGGTGGAGAGAATTACCTGAGGCAGGGGTGGCCAATTATTTCAGCCGGAGGGTTGCTTAATGACTTTTGGTGAGCTGTTGAGGGTCACAAGGGTAGCCCCACCCTTTGATAGGTGTCCCATTCCCTGGTCACTATCTTGGAACCAGAAGCCCCACCTGTAAACCCTGACCTTTGCCATCAGAATTACTCCTTTGGCAAGGGGGTTTGCCATCTTGGAACTAGAAAAAAACAACAAATTATTATTAATCGAACATATATGGTGGTGTTTGGGGGTGTGTGTGTATAGTGGAACCCCCCCAACAAACACGCTGTGTGGGATGCCCCCTACAAACATGCCCCGCCATTGTGCACGGCCCCTGCCCACCAACGGCATCAGCAGGCAGAGCCCCCAGGTGGTGTGCGGTCCCAGCAAGCCCCAGGACTACATGTGGCTGGGCTGCCAGCTCCATTGTGCAGGACTCACATGCCTGAGCCCCACGCTGTCAGGTGGAGCATCACACGATGAAGCCAGTGGTACCGGTCATGGGCTTGGCTGGGGTGGCAGGGAGAGGGGTGGAGCTGGCCTGACTCCATAGCATGGAGCACCCCTCCATTCCCCATGACCTATGCATGACAGTGATCCAGCTCCATCGCACGGGTCACCCCACGGAGGCACACAGCTTGGACAGAGACTCCAGGAACTGCATATGACCCTCGGGAGCCCTAAGCAATGGAGCTGGGGGGACCCCATGCCCCTGCTGGCCTGGGTTCCTGCCACCCCACCCTGGGCCCCTGCAAGCCCCATCCCTGGGGCACCAGCACAGGCCCCATGCTCTTGCCCACTGCACCCTACACACCCCTCCACTTGCTTACTGCCGCTGCCACCCTTCCCCTACCTGCTGCCGCCCTTCCTTTGTACCCTCCCCCACCCACTGCCACTCCTTGCCTGCCCACTGCCACTCTCCCTCCACCACCTTTCCCCCACTGCTGTCCTTCCCCTGCCTGCTGCCACCACTTCCCTATCTTCAGGGCCAGGGTCAGGGCTGTCCCATGGGCAAGGGTGGGAGCGCAGTATGTGCTGTGCCACAAGGAGTGAGCAGGGTTCAGCCCTATTTGAGCACATCAGGGGCAGCCCAGGGCCAGGCCGGATACAGTGAATTGGTAGGCACCTGCCTGCAGCCCAGATAAAATTGCCTGGTGGGCTTGATTCAGCCATATTTTACCTGCCCCTGAGCTTAGGGAGCCACAGTGGTAATATTGTTGAAGAAGCCCTCTTGTTTTGTATTGCTAAAGTGCTTTGCTCTGGTCCTAAATCAGACTTCTTTCAGAAGAAAAAGGATTACGTAGCATAATTTTCTAACAGAGGAGGAAAGGGGGGGGGGCAGACATTTACTGCCAAAAATGTCTCAGTGCATAAGCTCTTGTGAGTCAGTATTTTGTAATTTCTGCCTTTTATTCCTAGCAAGAAACAAAAGAAGGGTGGAGGACAAAGATTTGAGCCAAGCAGTTGAGAAGATCCTGTATTGCTGAGATTGGGGTGAAAATAGGCAGCTTTGCTGATAGCAAAATTAAATTTTCTCTCACAGTATTTTTTTTAAAACCCCACTGAGGAAAAACTTCCAGTTGTGACTCTTGGTCCTATGCAAATGGATCCCTGCATGTAGCATCCTAGTTACTTTGATGCCACTGTGCACAGATGCAGGAGAGACCATAAGGAATTTATTATTGCAGGATTGTGGCTGAAGTCTGCTTCCCTAAACACTGTATATTTTATATTCATCCGAAATCCAGATCCCAGTTCTCCTTGCCTTTCCATCTGAAATCTAGGACCCAGTTCTCCTTGCCATTGTGAGTCATACCCATACTTATGGGTATGGTTTCTCGACCAACCTGTCTGAGAGCCAAATCCTTAAAACACATTTGATTTAGTTACTACCAACTACCAAACTCAACAGGAGTTGTTATAGTTTTTTTGTTGCCACTGTAATTGGAGGACTGATCCTGCAAGATGTTAAGCACCTCTACAAATTTAACTGAAATTAGGACATTTTAATACTGAGTCAGAGTATTCACACAGGATGTGGAGCAGGGGGAGGGGTTGGCAGCAGCCAGATGTGGTGTGGGATGACAGTGGTGGCCATCGCATGCGAGTTCCCCCCCCGCTCCCACCCGTGCCTGGCTGGCTGGGCAGCACCTATGCAACCTGCAGAGGGGAGCAGCTGCCTTCACCCCCTCCCCCGAGCCAGCCCTGCTCCTAGTGGGGGAAATGGCATGGGGTGGTGGGTGGCAGTGCTCCATCCCCAGCCCCCCGTTCATACCCCCTAGCCCTTTTCCACATACCCCCAGTTGACAACCCCTACTATAGGGCATTGATAACATAGCGCTTTTTTTTCCCCTAGCCAACTGTTTACGTCCAGCTCAAATACGGAGGGATTGAAAACTCCTACCATATGATGGCTATTCAAATACCTTAATTTATAGATTCAGTACAGATCCAGGACTAAACACCACTACCAGCTATTATGGGACACAGTGTTGCTTCCTGAGATCCCTTTCAATTCTATAATTCAATTACCTCCTTTGTTTATGTTATTAGCAAACAGGGACCCGCTATGAAAGGAGAATGAGCTGCCCCTTACAGTGACCCTTGTACTCAGTGTGCCTGCTACATCAGGATCCAAGTGTATTATGGTGGGAAATGGAGGGAATCTTGCACAGCTGCTTTTTATGCTGTGCCTTTTGGGTGGGTTTCATTTTCTGCAGCTGTCAGTTCAGCACCTTTCTCATTGTTTTTTGCTTATCGGATCAATCCTTATGTTATTAATTAAAGGAGTGGACAGCGCTAACCCAGCTACAAATGCTGGAAAACAAGGTTCACATCTCTCCGGTAGCTTTGAAATCTTTTTTATCATGTCAGTTTTGTAGCAACTACAGCCACAAAAACTGAGCAAGCACAATAGGTTACAGAGAAGTTAAAGTTAGTGGGGACCAATGGATGCTGTTTTCCAGGCATTTTTCTCTCTGCAATTGCTGTGGAAATAAAGTGTCAGCAAAAACACATTCCCAAGCAGTACCCTGCTCCAGCATGTTAGAAAGAGCTGTAGAAAGTGCTAGCCTATAAGAACATATTATGCATCAGCAGTTCATCACCCAGTATCTTTCCTCTGTTGTATCTAGTTTCCTGATCAGTCCTATGTCAAGACAGAACATAAATCATTATTATCCCTGCATTTTTTACTGCTTATGATGTTTATTTGATTTGGATGTCAGTGTGTCATCAGACAGGACCTGAGAAACTAGGAAGTTCCAATCTCCAGGGGATGGGGCACCTGTATCCTTTTTCTTCCCGTGCATTTTTTAGAACTTAATTTGTTACATCCGAATCAGCACAGCCAGTGAGGTGTAAAACTAAGGTCTTAGTCACTTGTTCTAATTCAAGATCATGTTTCATAAGACTAGGCAAGATGCCCTACATAAATCCCAGTGTTTGTAATTAACCTTTTGCTTAATTGACTTGCCCCTGCCATCCCAATGGAACAGGTTTCTTCATATTCTCTCGTAAATTGTTAAGTCTCATGTATTATTATTGGGCAATATCAGACATGCATCACCCCAAATGAGGCCCCATTTCAGTGGGGACAAAGCAATCCCTTTATTTGTATAATTTTGCAAAACACCCCTATATGGAAATATTTCACTGTTGATATTATATCCTCTTCACTAGGCAGAGTGCCTGGAGTACTCACAGGTGCTATGTTGTCATCACTGGGGCCAATAAATAGATCCTCAGAATATCTGCCAGAGACAAATGTCCCCCAAGAGCTTCTCTGGGGTCCCAGTGAGTTCAATGAGCAATTGCTGCAGTTCCAGCAATATGTTCTCCAAATTATCTGCCAACCTATTGCTCACAGTTTGAGCTCAGCATTAGGGCTGCATGAAAGAAATTCCTCCATGCTAGGAGCATCAATGAACTCCTCCTTAAATACCTCATTACACAGGCTGACACAGGAGTATTTACAGTCATTTTATCATCTCTGCTGCACATGTATGGCAGAACACCTTTGGTGCCTGCCACTTAAGGGCCAGAGCAGGCAGCAGGGCAATTGCCAGGTGTAAGCCACCTGAGAAAGCAGTCACGTGACCTCAAGAGGGCCCTGGGATTGGAGAAGGGGGCTTAGTAGCCTGAATCTTAGATCCAGGTTCTCAGGGCTGGAGCAGCAGTCTGCTGCTGGAAACTGGAAAGATCCCACCCAGCCGAGCAGCTGCTCAGGAACACCTTGGGCAGGGTCTATAGGGATGGCAGGAGCTCTGGTCCTGGGTGCCAAAAACTGCACCCTGTGGGAGATGGGTGGCCTGGTGAGACTACCTGTGGTGGGGTAGTTCCCCAAAAATGCCAGGCTGGCTGCCTCCCCAGTGAAAAGAGGGTATGGGTGCCTTATAACCCCAGCCACCACAACTTAGTGGGAAGCAGAGCAGACAGTGGGGCCAGGCAAATGCAAATGGATGCAAGACCCCAAGGCCCCAGAATGGGGGAGGAGGGTTGGCCCCAGTGAGGGTTGGTGGGTGCAAAGTAGGGTTGCAAGAGGTGACCTGAAGGGCTGCGCAAGAGTTGATCAGTGAAGGAGCCCCAGTGAGGGTAATAAATCACTGCCACAGTGAGAGGGCAGAGGAGAGTTGGGCCAAAGGCAGAGCTGGGCCTCAGTGAGAGGGCATGAGGACACCTGGGCAAGCAGAGCCAAAGGCAGAGGACGGCCAGTAGAGGGCCAGGGAAGTCAGAGTGGGTAGTCTGGAGCATAGTGTGGCAGCACAGTGTGACAGTGAGCTCCAGGGGGGAGTGACCCTGGAGCACAAGTCACGGTGTGAGGCACTGTGCAATATGGATGCCATCTGCGAGGGATGGGACATGGTATGGGGGAGGTCAGAGCCTTGTGTAAACCCCTTGGCATTGGGGCATTTAATAGGTAGCCTCCCACTTATTACATCAGGTTTATCCCAACAAGTCATGGCAGGAAGGACTTCCCTAGACAAAGGGGTAGTTGGTATGGTAACCAGCCACGAGTTGGCTCCTTTGTCACAAAGAGTTTTATGCTTTGTGCCCCTTGTACGTTGCTGACACTGACAACTAGTCCAACATATCCCAGTAAGGCAAAACTCTGTGAAATGCATTGGTAGTTATGCTTCTTTTTGGTGCTTTAATCAAAGTTAAATCTCCTTACATGCTCCTTTTACATCTTTATGGGGAAATAGCTATGTTTTACAAGCCAGATGGAAGATCAACCAGAAGCCGTGTTGAAACTGGAGCTTTTACTCAGTGTTACTAAGGAAGTACTTGGTACCAAAGGGCTTTATCACACGTGCAAGCGCCTCAGTGCCAGGCGCTTTGAAAAGTGCCTGACGCCTCAATGCTTGCAGTTGTGTAAGTGGCAAAATGCACATCAGTGCGAAGAAAATGGCAACAGCATGCTTTTGAACCAAAACACCTCCGAGGTACTTTAGTTCAAGAGCGCACTGCCGCCATTTTCTCTGTGCTGATACGCATTTCACTGTTTATACGACTGTAAGCAGCGCAGTGCAAATCACCTTCTGTGCAAGCAGGCTTGATTAATCAAGTCTACTCCAAAGTGATGGATCTCCAGCACATCTGAGGTCTAAAAGGTACGTGTATAATTGCCCATTGTGACTCAGTAGGAAGAGAGAGAAAGGTGCTGGATGAAGAACTGTTAGGTCGCATCTAGTGGCTTCTCATGAATGTGCCCTGAAGTGCACGAGTGTGCTTCAGCTACATGGCGGGACCACCTTGCACTCAGACTCTGAATTTCAGGAGAGCTCCCGGGTACAGGTGTGAAAGCTACCAGGGAGCAAAATCGAGGTTGTATTGTAAAAACTGGCTGGTGGTTCTACGCTTGAGGGCATTCAGCATGTGCCATAACTATGGGTATAGACATGCCCTTAAATGTTGACGGAAAACCAGGCCTGGCAACTGTCAAGTATTTCATCACTCTAAAATAACTGCACAGGGACTTCCTCCGGGCTCAGTACTGTTTTATTTAGAGGTGAGATTAGAGGAATCTGAAAGCATCTGTCAGTTAGCTGAGATTTAATACCTATTAAATCTCTCAGACTTTAAGGTAAAAGATGACTGGGCCTGAATAGCCTGCCAAGACTGGCGCTGAAATAGAAAAGCTGCCTACAACTCCACCTTGCTGAGATCTAAGGACTGGGCACTGCAGTCCACAAAGTGGGAAAGGAGAGGGTGGAGGACAACTCTACAAAATATAAGAGTATGTGGAGTGAGGTATCAGTACGTAGGTCCATTTATATTACAGAATATCACGTGTCATCAGATCGCTGTAATATGGCTTGAAGTTGCCTGTTTGCATGAGATAAACTATAACAATTACAGCATTGAGGCATTACTATATCTTAGCATATTAGCATGTAGACAGACTCCTACATATGAAGTGTTCAATCTGGCACTTCCATTGCTCTCCACCAAACTTCTGAGGAATGTACTTAACGCGCTGTATACATGGGAAAATGTATTCAGAATAAGCTGAGGGGTAACTACTTGTGGTAGTTAAATTATATACATATAACCTACTTCTAGTTAGTTATAAATGCCAGTAAAATCCCCTGGGTAGACATCTCTATTCTGTTAAGAGTGCTATTTTTGGTTCTGTTATCTAGGAAGAGGCTTAAGGCATTTTAATTCAGGAATAAGAGTATCCATGGCTTCTAAAGGTATATCTAGGTCTGTATTATTTTATTGGTATAAATGGTATATCTTTTTACATATAGACAAGCCCTGTGTGTCATTTTCAACTGCCACAGAAAAACTGCCCACATACTGCAAAGCACAATCTTCAGGCACTTACAGACATGCTGCGAGTCTGCTCTGACGCACTGGAAATCCAGCGTGTCAGAGCAGACTCTCAAGCACGTGTAACCAGAACCAGTATAGATCTCTGAAGGAGCACACTATAAATATCTTCCCAAATAAATTAATGTATTTATAAAAGCTTTTATTTTTTTCCTTTTTCAACCTTGCTAGTCTTAATTTAACACCAATCAACTTTATTATTTGTTGAGAATATCTCATTCATTCTTTCACAGATAATTTACTCCAGTGCTGCAATTTTTCCTCTTGTTTATAATCTGTGAAACATTTGCCACAGATGCTGTGCTTGTAATTATGAGCAATTCCAACAATTATTTAATTATCTTGAGTTCCCCCAAAATATTTTGGAAAAAATGCATTTCAAAATAACATAGGACTAATCCTATGATAGACTAACTAGACTGTTTCTATTAAAGAGTCTCTGTTACTCTTGTGTATGGACCTGGATTAGGCTTAAGAACACAAAATCATAGAAAAGTAAGGCTGGAAGGGACCTCAGGAGGTCATCTAGTCCAACCCCCTAGTCAAGGCAGGAACTTTCTATAACCATACTAGATCGGTATTTAGCCAAGCCAGGGGTCTTCAAACTTTTAAAATAATTGTACCCCCGGCGATCCCCTTTTTCGTAAGTGTACCTATGGGGGGTGAGTGGTGGAGTGGTGGCAGCGCGACACCTGTGTGGCCCTGCTCTTGCCCCACCCTGGCCCTGCTCCTGTGAGGCAGCAGCACAAGGTGGTGGCACTCTGTCCCTGTCCGCCCCCACATACCCCCTGGGAACTTTCGAAGTACCACCAGGGGTACACATACCCCCAGTTTACAACCCCTGGTCTAACCTTTTCTTAAAAACTTCATGAACAACCCTTTTGCACAATACCCAAAACACCCCTGGTGGATGTCAAAGAAGGCATTACAAGGGATAGACCATTGTAGATACACCTTCTTCATATCCTTTCCCTCTAAAGCATTCACTCCTGCCACTGTTAGAGACTTGGCTAAATGGACCATTAGTCTGACCCAGTGTGGTATGATATTCTTATGTCCTCACACATCAACCTGGAATGAGGACACTATCAATGCCTTGTTGCTTCAAGGACAGGAGTCATAGTTAAAATGCTCAAAATATCTAAGATCCTCAGTTTTGTGGAGTGGGTTTTTTGTACTTTAGAGGGCAGAACACAGCCTCTCTCTCTGGGTTAGTTTATCTCTGTAGGCAGTGGCTGTGTTTACATGAGATGTTGACTGTGCAGTAGCACCGTGTGGCAACAACTGTGACTACTGAGCAGTTGCATGATGTGAACGACTTTCCTCAGCACTACAGTATAGTAACTCGGGTTGCTGCAGTCATTTAGTACGTGTTCATGTAAGTACTAAATTACTGCACACTAACTATTGTGCATTCAGTGTCTCATGTAAACACAGTCTCCGAGTAGGAGGCAACATGGAGGCCTGTTGTTGTCCTTGCTCTGTTGCTGTCCTCCATTATTGTTCAATTTTGTCCCCTTCATCTTTGCGTTGGTTGGCACCTGACAAGCACTCATGGAGCTGTTCATCTTACTGGGACTACAACGTCATGATCTCTGAATTCAAGAATGAGATGAGAAGATCCTTTCGCTCCCTTTGTTCTTCCACGCCCTGACTCCTATTTAGCCCTCTGTCTTTATTGTGAGGCTATGACTATTTGAACCTTTTATTTGAGTTCTTCTCAGAAGAGCCTTCATTACTGCTCCCAGGCACTTGAACTATTAGGACCTGAGGAAAGAGGTCAAACACAGAATAAAAGGCAGTTACCAAAACACAGTTTGTTTGTGGTAGTTCAGAAGAACCTTTCCTCCTTGATCCAGCTGCATCGCTCAGCAACTGGAAATCTGGATTGTTTTGTTATTAAACCTTATTTACAGGTTGGGGGGGTTGTTTATCTGGAAACTAGAACAGATTATTCTCTTAATATCGTGTTCCAGTTATGGAGGGCAACAAGTCACTAAATGCATTCAAGATGCACATGTAATAGGTCAGCTGGGACATTAAGATAATAAGATAATTGCCTAAGTAAGGAATAAAGGCCCTTTACTTTATGTTCTCTGGAAAAAAAATTGTTCAATAAGAGTGTATTTAATGTGATTTCTCTTGGTGGTAAATGCTGAATCTGCATTCTCTCTCTCTCTCTTATCTATATACTATTTCTAGTAACCAGCATACCATATGATGACTCATTCATTCTTTCATTCATTCATTCATTCTTCTCATGCCAATGTTGGCACACATAGTGAAAAACTAGTATTTTCCATTTATACTCTTCTTGTCATGTGCTGCTGTAGAAGATTAGAAATATGTGAGAAATGTTGTCAAGCCATGTAGAATTCCTGGAGGGGCTCTGCTCCAAAGCTGTCCAATTTATGCAGTAGTTTCTCTCTTGCTGGTCCTTGTTCTTATATTTTAGGTACAGCTATTGCTGTCAAAACACAAGCAGAGTCAGGAAAGTTACAGTTATTAACATTTGATGCTGCTACTGTTTGGTACCAGATGTAACAGAAACCTTCACAACTTGCAAAGCTGAGCTGAACTCCAGAGTCCAACATTTTGGAAACATTGTACATATCTTTTAGCATAAATGAGCATCTCATTATTTTGAAAAGGCTATCTGGTACTTAAATATCAATGTAGTCATTTCTAATTTAACTTAGTATTTACAAAGTATGTGTTAATCAAAGCTTCCTAGGCTAGATCTGGCATATGGAGCCATGTTATCTGCCCTGTAGGGCCAAAAATTTGGTGGTGGGGTGAATGATAGCAGCATTAATCACCACAGCTGCTGGGGTCCAACGAGTTTTGACAGCCTAATCTACAGAACAATTACAATAAGAGGCAGTACAACTGCCCCCATAAATGTGATAAAGAGACCACCTCTAGCAGAGGCAGTTATTCTGCTCTCATGTGAGAGGCAAGGGTTTATTCTAAGTTATACAAGAGTTATTCTTCTGTCGTGCTCATTCAGGGCTGTTTCACTCTGTTAAGACTTCAGGAAAAATGCAAGTTTTGTGAAATGGACTGAGCCTATCAAACCATTTCACCTGTGACACCAAAACCCCCTTATTCTTCTACCTGAATATACAAAGCTTGCAAGCTGGATATCACAGAGTGCTCTTTCATCCTTTGTACGTAGTGGTCACACTAGATCATTGACTTCTTGAGGCTGCCATCTTGTTTTGTAGAGCCTTAGGTTTAAGTAAAAAATAGGTCTCAAATAAGCCTCCAGCTAGACAGGATGGAAGTGTGCCCAGTACAGCTATTTGCCTGAATTTGCTTGAAACAATAGCCTTGGGAGGTGTGAATTGCCCTGTTCATTTCAATGGGTTGTTAGATTAGATGCTCAGTGATGATAAATTCCAGTGTCCTACATCCTGTTTCCAAGAACCAAATCAAAAGCCTGGACAGCCCAAGGTTGCTTCTCCTTTATGTTGTCTGCCTATAGCACTACTAGGCACTACACAAGTTTTAACCATGTTATAGCTCAGAGAGGTAAGTTAAAGTATGTGGAACAAAATGCCAGAACACAGCAATAAAATACATAAGCCTGCAATGATATCCATAGTGTTGTTGGATAAACCAAATAAGTTTTACAGTGAGACACAGTTGCTGCTTTTGCAAGTTTGATTGAGGCTGTAATAGGACACTGGTTACATACTAAAGGCTGTACTCACAGCTACATTTTTTTTAATGCATAGACAGAATATAGTGCAATACATGATCAGACCAGTAAAATCCCTCCAGAAATGTGCAGATGTTCCATAATTACATAGTCTTTTTGTCTTAGACTTGATTTTACCTCGTCAGTACAGACAGATGGGCTAAATGATTGAGGTCCCTTCCAGCCTTTCCTTTCCTTTCCTTTCCTTTCCTTTCCTTTCCTTTCCATGATTCTAGGATTATGCATTAAGAACTGATCCAAAGCCTTTTGAAGTCAATAGAAAGATTCCCTCTGAGTTCAAGGAGCATCAAAAACCATTCTCTCCCTGTACAACCCAGCTGTAGCTGTGGTGAAAGGAAATACAAGTTTGAGCTGACTTAATTTAAATACACAAAGGACCTTTTTGGTGTGGACACAGAACCTTGGAGCCCCTTCTGGAGGGGAACGTGTAAAAAAGACAGTATCTATTATTATGTTCTAATTGTTACATGCGAAAGAGCTGAGCAGGTTCAAATGGAGCAACCACCTCCTAGCCTTGGAGTACTTACTGATTGTCCTGAGACAGTCATTTACACACGTTTACACATGTTTACACATGCAGCTTGAATGGAAATTAATTCAAATGAACCCTGATTGTCCTGGGGGAAAAGTGTTGTCTTAGAGTACTTTGCAGGTATTTCACATGTACTTCAGGTGGGACAATGAACTTGTACATCCATAAGATCCCAGAATAAAAGGTTTGTCCCTGGGAAAAATGAGCTATCTCTTTTTAGCCTAGAAGAATGGAGGTGCTAGCTTGAAAACAAAACCCAGACTTTCGAAGGCAGTTGTGTGGATGACAGCCATGTATGGCTGCAAAAAAATGGACCCTGAACAAGAGAAATGAAGAGACTAGAAACCTCTGAAAAATAGCCTTACTGAAAAATAAAGAGAGCACTATGGAAAGCAACCCCGCCCCCGCCCCCGCCCCGGCCCCAACTCCCCCTCCGCCCGCTAATGATTGGGAATGAGAGAAGACTTGATGTGACAAAAGACCTTATCAGCACCATTAAGAGAAGAACATTAATATTTTGGATGTGTAATTACAGAAGGAGATTGCCTAGGAAGACAATCATTCAAGGATGTGTGGAAGGAAGAGAAAAAAAGTGTAGATAAAGAACACAGGGGAATGGATGGAACTGGAGGTCAAATCACACAAGAATGGACAATTAAAAAAAAAAGATATCAGATTCACCCAAAGAATGTTGTCTGCCTATGTCCTTAGATCAACACAGCTACAATCTACACCCCTGTAACAAGAAAGGACAACTGTTGTGAGATCTGGGTTAGCCTGCTACAACTCTGAAACTAAATGGCATAATAATTTTCAGCAAGAAAGGGACTGGAGTAAAACTGATAAATTAGCTACTTAAAGTATAATCCACATTAATACCAACTGAGTTTGAGGGTATCTAGACTTTATGATAAGCACGTCTTGTGTTATTAATATTAGTGTGGTGTGCTTTGTCTAAAACAAAACAAAACCACTGACCCAGACATAAATAAGAAATAGCTACAAATCACATGCAGGTGCTATTGTATTTATTTGAAATATATTGTCTTTAATTATTTACCTTTTCCCTTCCACTGACACTTAGTGATGTTGTAGGAGCATACTAGAGATGGTCACTCCTACTTGACTAGCTCACATAAACAGCATCTGGGCAGATGAACAATGAATAACTTTTTGAGATAAATAGATGAGAAAAAAAACCCCAGAGGTAGAAATTTTGTGTAATTTCTTTTCATGAGCAGTTGTCAGAAGGAGATTGAATGTTCCTCTCCCTGCAGCAAATCACCAATATCCATAAACCAGCAATAACCCTTAACCTTAAAACAACCAAAACAGACCTTCTGTTCCTCTGATCGTTCCCTCTCTCAAGCATTCCAACTCTTTCTAATCTCCCCAAACTGCTGTGCACTTTCCAGACAGTTTAAACCCTTCTTGACCTCTCTCCCATCAGGCAGATGCTCTAGTAAAGCTTACTTAGCTCTGCACACCTGGGAAACTTTTGTTTGGAAAGAAAATGATTAGTAAACTGTTTTCTTCCCCGTATTCCCATGCACATAAGCAGTAGAACAGACACGTGTTCCTAGGAAATTCATGGAGCCTTTGGGAACACGGTCTGTTCTCCTAGACTATTTCCCTTTTGTTTTCAGCAGGTCTGATTCTGGTCCCTTACTCTGCTGTAAACGAGGAGTAACATCTCAGCTGAAGTCAACTGAAGGTAGTAGAAAGCTAGTGTGAACACACACCATTGTACTTCAGTCTGTCCTTCTGGTTTCAAACCTCTTTGCATTAAATCACAATATCACAAATTAGCAGGTTCTAATTTTCTAATTAATTTTCTAATTTCTAATTTCAGTTTCCCCCTCCTGATCCTCTCCTGAATGATCTCAGATTCTCACCAGATTTCTATCTTCAAATACATCCCCTGCCACTCCCTGGGCCATATAGCAAAAGAAAACTGGCAACTTCAAGAGCAGTGACCACTCCCACCCACTCAGAGGTCATGCACATGTACTCTTTGATGTGGCTGACCTCTGCTGAACTGGAGAAGGTTGCTCCTTCTGAACTCAGATTTCCCCATGGGCAATGAATTATACTGACAGCTGACTACTGACAACTGACACCTACCCAAAGGAACCAGGCCTACTGTGCGAGTTAGCGCTTCAGTGGAAAGTTTAGCTGTGCCTGTATTTTCCGAGAGTGTTTACATTTTGTTTAGAGACAACCATAAGCTACAGGTTTGGAAACTCAATCCTCACTTCCCCTAAGTGTGAGGGTGTTACATTTCAAGGTCTAGCCCTGCTCTCTATGGAGACAGGGGCCACCTTTGAAGCCTACACACAAACCTGCTTGGTAGGTGTGAAAGCCGGAGTCTGAGTTCTGAACTGTCTGTAATTTTAACAAAACACAGCTCCCTCTGCCTCCTTTGATCAATGGGTTGGTGCTTCCTTTTACACCACCTGGGATATGCCTGCACCACCTTGTAAACACAGCCAATCCTCTCACTGTTACTAGCCAGGATACTACGTCACTGGAACTTTCACTGAGATTCACTGCAGAAAACCGTGCATTGATGAAGCACTTTTAAAAACTGATTTTAAAATCATTTTGTTGTTCATTTTAGTCTGATCATTTCTGTAATACCTCACACTTGTTAATCTGAAATGTCACGGAGTTTGAGATGCTAAAGCCAAACAATTCATCTGTCCTGGCTGTAGCCTTGAACATACTTAACAGACAGGATTGCAGCAATAATTTTGTTGTGTGTTATTAGGACTTACCGAGAGACAGACAGAGAGAGACAGAGAACATGTGCTTTTCCTGCTCCCACCTGAAACACACGTACACACTACAGACACACCCCCACCACACTCACACACATGCACAGGCACACGCACACTACCCTCACTGCCCTTTCAGATTGCATTGTCAACACCTTTAATATCCTCAAGATTTGTACTCCAAGCGCAAACACTCCCCACTGAGCTGAATAGGTTTTGAATGTTGTTTCTTTTATTCCTTTTTGCTTTTCAGTGTAGAAAGCCCCAGCTTGTTTTGCAGGTGTTAACTGATAGGCATTAATTGATTGTATCAACTGCCCTGAGGACATGAATGTGCTAATTTTAAGCTCTATTTTAAACAGCAGTTGGGGCAACTTTTGCAATTCAAACAACTACCTGGATGCATTTTATAAGGCTTCCCAAGTGCTGGTCATTATTTGCTTTCCTTGTAAATTGCTGCAAGTTTTTCACAATTTTTCGTGGCTCTCTGATTCCAGGATAATGTCCATACATATGTGTGCTGTAAGCTTATTTTTGAAAAGCTGTACACTGCTGCCAACCTCAAGCACTTGCAAATTAGGAGTAAATTCCCAGCAATCATTAGACTGATGTAAGAAATGCAAGGGGGGTGGGGGAGGGGAACTGAGTTTTTGGCCGCCTAGTTTCTGATGCATTAGGGTACTTTTTTCAAGCTTCTTTTCTGAAGTCACGGGGACTAAAAACTAAAAAGAAAAGGCTCCAAGACAGTGCAATCAAGAGAATCCAGGAGTTGGGGATATAAAGGAAACACCCACACATAAAAAGAATGATGTAATATGAGATTATATATCACAAGATTGAATTAGCAGATCTCTCCTCTGTTTTAATTTCATTAATCTAAAGACAGTAGTATAAGAGTGATGTTGTAGCCATGGTGGCCCAGACATGATGTGAAAAGCAAGGAGTTTCTAGGGTGATATCTTTTATTAGACCAACTACATACTTGAAATAAAGTTAGACAAGTTTTTGAATGCAAGACATTCTTCCTCGAAAGCTTGTCTAACTTTATTTCAGCTATGTAGTTGGTCCAATAAAATATATCACCCTAAGAAATCCTTGCCTAATCTAGAGAGAGATATACAAACCTGCATTAACTGGAGGAAACAGAATTTGCTTCCGTAGTAGCTTGGCTAGGCTAGTTTACAACCAGATGAAAAGCTCTGCATGTTCTCCTCACTGAGGCCATCACACCACAACGGCTGTGAACCTTCTTTAAAAAAAAAAAAAAGAAACTATCACAGTTCACATCCTCCCTTTGACTGATGATGCCAAACCAGTATTGTGGATGAGGTGAGGTGAAAAAGATTATAGGATTCCCCAGGAAGCAAGTTTGCTGGGAGGAGGAAAGAAGAAGGGGGGCGGGGGGAGGGAGGAGGAGATTTAACCCAAGTCAACTCTGCATTAGCGTCCCAGTTTCTTCTATAAAAGCCTAGATAGAAATTTACAGTGTGTCCCACACGGGTAGAGGCCCAAGATATGTCTAAACTGGGCAGTGACCAAAATAACTGGTGAAGCTGCATCTTGTAAGCCAGCATTTCTGCTGTAGTCCCTCTCCCAATCTTCAAACCTCCCTTGCAGATGGATCAAAATGGAAAGGGATAGTGGTCATAGTCTGTGCCAGGGAAATGTTAAGGGACAAGCAAAGGTTGTGGGGAAAAAAGGGAAACTCTCTTCTATGCCTTTGCCTTCCTTCAACTGGAACCGGGTGGGAGAAAAACCACTATTAATCCTCTTGTCACTCCTTCCCTTCTTTTTCCTAGTCAAATGTAGCTGTTAGTCTGCTAAATCCCAACCAACTACCCCAAAAACCCACACACACCACCACACCCTCATTTCCTATAGACTTCATGCACTTCTGTAAAAATAGGCCCAAGTGTTTCGGAAAAATAACTAAGAGTTTCCTTCATGTGGATGGATTACCTAGAAGCTGGTTGTTCAGGGCTACTCCCATCTCTGACTTCTGTGATTTTTACCCTGCAAGACATGTTCATGATTTACATTACTAACCCCCCCACTTTGTCTAAATAATCCATTTGATTCGTTTCTTTTCGTAGAAATATCTGACACCAGCTGTTTCTTTAGATCCTTCCCTGTCCTGAGAGTGTAAACACAAGACACAAGCGGGCTCTTCTGTCATCTTCCTACATTCAATATTTCCAGTATCTTTCTCCCTCTCTCTTTTATTTAAAAGTTTACCTTGCCGATAACTATATTTCCAGACAAAGAAAACATTAGCTTCTTCTTAAAATACTCCTGCCAGTGAGCAGTGTGGAATACGGTGGGGTGATATGTCAATACAATAAAGCCCTTGTGTCCTTAAAGCTCCCAGTCTCTTATTAGCCTGTCTCCTGGCCCATGGAAGTTATGTCCCCTTTTTAACAGTGAGCTGTCAGTATTTTTAAGAACTTCTCTCCTAAAATAACATGTAAATGTTTGCCTATCTGAATTTACAGGAAGACTGTAGGAAACCTTGTGGAAACACAAGCATCAATGGATTCTGTCATGTGTTTTATGATGTCATGACAATATTCAATGTTCTTTACTCAGGAGCAAGGGGAAGCTAAACCTGTTTTTCTTATAGTGCGCCATTTGCTGAAATTATTGCTGAATTATTTAACATACCTATGAATAGGAAATTAAACTAATAGACCTACTGCTGCTTCCATTGAAGTTAACGTGATTTTCTTGGACTTGTCCTGCTGTAGTCAGTGTCCAAACCTGTGACATCTTTCCTACAAATATATCCTTGAATGAACGATAAACAACCACCACTTGGATTATTTCAGTCCCTTCTGCCAATAACACTGCAATGTTTATGCAGCATTTGAGCACGTCATTGTGAAATTAGTTGAAATTTCATCTTTCTTACCTAGTAAAGATCTGTTTGTATTGGAAGTGAGAACACCTGACAGACACAAGCTCAAAAATAAAGGAACTATCACATATAAAGAGCTGTGTCCTCTTTATATTAATTATTAGTGACATGTAGAGGGTGCACATAGGTGCACGTGCACCCCCTAAGCTTGGTGGTGCACCTCCTGCAAAAAGTACTGCCAATGCTGCCAGCCGTACTGATGGGCGTTTGCCACTCGCCGCCCCCCTCCACCCCATCACTGACACCACCGGCAGTGTCTGCGGACGGTCCCCAATTGCCACTGCCTGCCACCAACACTGCCAGCAGCGTCTGCGGGTTGGCACTTGCCACTGCCCCCCCCGGCTGACACTGCTGTGGTGGCCTGCAAGAGCTCCCTGCTCCCCACTGTCACACCCCCACCACCAACACTGCCGCTGCCATTGCCATGCCCCCCCAGGGGTGACACAGCATTTATGATATTAATTGAGGCTGTAAGGTTTACACATTAAAGAGCTTTTGCTCTAGCTTTTAGTCTACTAAACAGGCAATACTATTGTATAATTAATTAGTTATGAATTATATCACTTTTCATTTTGAAGGGTCTCAAAGCAGTTGGGTTTTTTCTTTGCTAAAACAGTAATTCAAGAAACCAAGGCCAGACTGCCCAAGGGTGCAGTACTGAGAGCTGCACTGGTAGCTTGTTAGGTACCAACAACCTATGATTTGAGGATTGCCCGGGGTGGTTTTGTTTTGTTTTGTTTTTTTATTTAGTTTGCCACATGTATTCACTAGGTAACTGAGAGCATAAGGGAACCAGATGTAGGAAGTTTTAGGTAAAACATAACATATAGACAACTGCAGATAGTCAGTATTGATGGATTTTTGAGTTTCTTCAGAAAGAAACCAGGTATAACTCTACCATCATTCTGCAGCATGTCAGGGTCAAGAGACTTGCATATTTAGTTAGGTCATTGTTCACAACCTCCTCAGGGCTGCAGCAGGGTGGGGTCTTCATGGCTGCGTGTCAAAATCTATTCCGGTTACTGTTTTGGCTTCCTTCTGGGTCTCTGTGCTACTCTGTTTCCTTCGGTCCACCAAGTCATCCAGATGGATTTTAGTGATAAGTTCTAAGAGCTCCCATTTAACTACATATGGAAAATGTGAATATTTATTTGCCTTCTTTTTTGAAGGTTGAACCTGAGATGTCCAAGTATGAGTTCCACAGGTCATAGGTTTGGTGCTAGAAACCTTGAGAGTTAAAATTTGTGTTTTGGTTTTTTTCAGGAAAAAGCTGCTTAACTTCTGGTTGATTCTGCTTTACATTTCCTCTTTATCAGATCCCAACAGACAGATTACCAATGGTGACTCTTATTCCTTTCTTTCCTAGTCAAGTCTCTACAACATTTACAGATTTTAGACATTAAGACTCCTTTTCAGAGTATCTATACAGGACCAGTCACATGTAGGTCCTAAGGTCATCTCTACACAGCAGGAGTGTTAAACACATTTGGCTCTGCAGGCCAGATGAGTAGCATGGGGCTGATGCAGAGGCCGTTTTGAGTTTACAAATCCCTTTGCTTCCCTGCATTGTGCTGAATCCAGCACACACAGAGCCTGCTGCAGGATGTGTGCCACACAGGGGTGGGGGGCTGCTTCCCTCCCTGTGCCTGCACGCCACATGCAATGCACGTCCCAGACTGGGTGAACAGGCATTGCATGCAGTGTGTATCCTGAACCAGCTGCGGAGGGCGGGAGGAGTGCTGCATGTCCAAGACAGGCTGGGGCAGGTGCTGCATGTAGCACGGATTCTGAACTGGCTGGAGAGGCACCACATGTGGCAGAAAGGGTGCACCATTGTGTTGGTCAGCTCAAACCAAGACACAGCACAAGGGGCTAGATGATGGGGCTCTGTGGGCGATATCTTTGACACTCCTGCTATACAGCAAAGCCCTTAAGCATGTGAAACTTTAGGCACATGCTTAAGTTCCATTAAAACTACTGTCATGACAGGTAAACCCAGAGAGAGCCTACTATAGTGGTAACATCTTGTAATGACAAAGCTGTAGTTGGTAGAGGTTCAAAAGAAATATGGTATTTATCTAAAACAGCCCCAAAATTACCAACATCCAAGATTCTGAATCTGTGTTCTTGCTGGCAGAGTCACTCTCCCAAGCACTAATGCAAGCCACAGACATCAGATTGCCTGGGCTGAGTGTCAGGCCTTAGTCTTTCTCAAATAGATGCTGGGTTATTCATTACTCTGCATAAGCCAGCTCTGATGTGATGAGCATATCAACATGAATGTCATCAACTCATGCCTCTTCATAAATTCACCCCAAAATATCTTTTAAATATTGGGGCAATCACAAGGTTTACATCTCACCTGAAAGACACTGCTTCAGACAACATAACCCCCTAGTGCTGTGACTCCGTATAAACTCAGAAAAGCTACGCAGGGAAAAGTCTGGTACTCTTCACTTACCCTCCTTCCTCCCCACATCTCTCTCTTAAGCTCTGTGATTTATATGCAACACATATGCAGTTGTCAGGTGCCTAAAAGTTTACTAATACATCTTTTGTCAGCCCAGAATTCAGTTGTGCTTGCATTGATTTATGGCATTAAGGTAAGTACACCTTTCCTATAATGGAATGAAATCCTAAGAGGAAAGTGAACCTCTTCACTAGGGCATCAAGTCAGCACTAAATTATGAGAGCTGCATAATACACTAGATATTACTGAACAAGCATGATTCAGAGTACTGGAGAACCTTGGATTGTCTTTTGCTGGTGAATCAGACAGGAAGTGCTGTCCAGTCACAATCCCCATTTGAGACTTGTGCTGCCACTTTTGCTGTTTCTATTTCTCTATCGTTCTGGAAGTTTTTCTTCTACGGAAACAAAAGCTTGCTTTGGTGCTACTACTCGATCCAAGGATAATTCTTGGAAATTTTACAGGCACCACTATAGCCAAGAGAAAGACCATCAATTTGTTTTTCAGAGTAAAGGCTCATAATGACGAGGACCCGGTAACTCTTGCTTGTAATTTTTATTAGTGGTCTCTGTCACTGTGAGTCTAATTAGGCTATAATTGCACTGTCTGTTTCAGTAGGCATATCAAAAATCAGCATCTTTAACTTTTCCCCTAATGCTATTATATTGGTCTTGAGAGGGTATTAATGCCTTTCTGTCCTCTTCCCTCTCTCTATCCTTTAATTTTCCTTCCGCAATCTAAAACTGACTAATCAGAGTACTTCAGATTCCCACTAGGAGGGCAGTGGCTCATAGAGCTTGTAATTATAGAGGTTGCCTGCATTGCACTAATTGTAGGGTTTTACATTGGTGGGTTTATCAGGAACACAGTCCACACATGCAACATTTTCCCTCAAGATGGTTTAGGTTATATTAACTAATCAAGCATCCAGGATAGGAAGCATTAATCATTTGTCTCTACATAAAGCTGGTATTATTCCAAAATCTCTCTTTGCACTGTCAAAGTTCATAAACTGCAGGACGAAATGGAAAGTATAACCTGGATAACAAATGGATAACATGTCCTCTCCAGTTATGTACTGTCTTCAAAGCATTGAGATGCATTTTACAAAAGAGATTGATTTAGTAGTGCTGCTAGGCTTATACACTGTTGGGCTAGGGACAGACATTCAAAAAGTCTGAGCCTGAATTAATTCAAAGTAGCAGGTTAGTCTAACCTATCTAGGCTGAATCAGATTGTAACTGCACAGACAATCCCTCTGGACTGACAAAAAATGCAGGCACATGCCGGCAGTGGCTCAGGCTAGAATCCAGGGGGCGCTAGAGCAGTCCTCCCTTCCCTTCCACAATGCTGAGCTGAGGGGGGTGCAGGATGCTGTGGTTAGGGAGGGGTCCCCCCACCACACACAGTGGTCAGCAAGGGAGCCAGCAGGGATTTAAACAGCATTTAGTTACAGAGCAGAGAGTTACACAGCATTTATCTTCCCATCAGCAGAACAAAAGGATCTGTCATTAATCCAGCTCTTCTTAAACAACTTCTTCTCAGGAAGAAATGGAGGGACATTACGAGCTACCTGTTGATTAGCTCCGAAGAACCCTAAGCCGACACTCTCCGGTCTGTCTTTGTCCTGTCTCCCACCGCATGGACTATAGCCAGCCCGTGGTGTGCTAGTGAATTTTGAGAGGAGTCTGTGTAAGGCAGAGGTGAGGGGGGAATCCCTGCTTGAGCAGGGAGTGGTGAGAGGATGGGGAGAAGCAGGAGGAAGCCAGACAGATGCCCTGTACCTGCAGTCTCTGCTGGAGCTGCAGCCAGGGAGCAGAAGGGCAGGGCCAGCCCTGCTGGGCTGGAGCAGAAAACAGAGCCTCACCCAGAGATGCAAAGCATCTGGGATGCTGGGTGACTCTGATTTAACTTAAACCAGGAAGCAGTCTGGGATACACATTGCATAAACTGGTTTGACCTAAATCAGTTAAGTCTGATACTACATTCAACCAGATTTGTCTCAAACTGGTTCCAGCCATTTTCAAACTGGTTTATGTGTACTGAATATCTGTTCTGTTACAAGTTTACACCAGTTTCTGATTACTTAAACCAGCTTATATGTAATATTTGTCCCTAGCCCTGAAAATACAAGTCATATACACACACCATAATGACTTGACTGGGATGGGATTTCTTGGGGTAATAATTCTTCTGACCCTTACCACCAAAAATCTAGTAGGTATGGAAAACCAGGGATTCAGTAGCCTCAAAATATCAGTTCCTAAATGCTCATAGATCTTGGTCTAAATCCATCCCAATGTAACTACCATGAAATCAAAACAGTTACATCAGGAATTAATTTGGACATTTGACAACATCAATAACACTAATGTAATGTAGTAGCATAAAGGAGTCAGTAATGTCATGATATACTAGGTAGACATTACATACTCATTTCAGCTATTCAAAATAAATGCAGCACGTTGACAGTTTAAGTTAACTATTATGTGAAAGCAGGAGATATTTGAGTATCACCTTCAGGAAACTTGAGTCAAATGGCAACTGCCTGTGCCATTTTTCATATAGAAGAAATTGGGTTATATACTTCACTCATCTACATCAGTGATATAACTTTGAGTTATCCTGGGCTTCCAGTAACATTTCTTTAAATTTCCACTGGCATATATGATACAAGGTTCAATGAGAATGGAAAAACCCTACTATGGATTTGATCATCAATGTTTTTCTTGATATTCCTGAATTTCAGTTCGTTCTCAAGCCCATACTCTGTGATTGCCTTCCATTATATCTTGTTTTCTTTAATTACACTGAAGAATCAAATTATTTGATATTTTAAAGGAAAATATCATGTCAATGCAATCAACAGTGTCAAGTCCAAGAGAAGTAATGCTGGCTCCTACCCTGGGGGTCTTTAAGAAGAGGCTTGATGCCTATCTGGCTGGAGGCATTTGAGCCCAGTTTTTCTCCTGCCCAGGTGGGGGTCGAACTTGAAGATCTACAAGGTCCCTTCCAACCTGATTTCTATGAGTCTATGATTCTATGAATGCCTGGTACTATATGAATCTTTGTCCCAACAAGTATATGTTCTAAACTAGGCAGAGATGATAAAACTTGGCTTGCATGATGGTAGTATTAAGATCTGCACGAACAGTAAATTCTGGTAAAAGGTGCTTTGAAGCCCTTGTTTTTCAGTAAGTGGAATTCTGTTTCTACAACTATCTGAGCTTGAACAGTAAAGGGAGGAGCTGGAGATAGAGTTAAAATTGGGTCTTTTATGATAAAGCACAAGCAGCTACTATAAAAGCTACCTAATAATTAAAATGGGACAAGTACTTTAATGACACAAAGTGCCAACATGAAAAGATTAGGTTATACCCCCAAACTGAAGAGTCCTTCTGTTTGTACTCTTGCTGAGTCCAGCTTTTAAAGGCCACTGCTCTCTAGCCCTCATGGATAAAACTCAGTTCAAGTGACTTCATTGATGGAGAGTCTGTCCCCTTCCTTCCACCAAAGAGTTGGGGGATTTATTAGAATGATAGAAAAACAGGGCTGGAAGGGATTTCAGGAGGCCAGTTAGTCCAATCTTCCGTTCAGAATAGGATCATCCCTGTCTAAAACATCCTAGACAAATGCTTTTCTAGCCTGCATTTAAAATTTCCAGTAATCAAAATTCCTCAACTTTGCTAGGTAATTTGTTCCCAGGATTAACCATGCTAGGCACATCTACATGAGACGCATTAATGTGCAGTGGATTGTTTCACTGCACATTATAGAAAAATCGTGCTAATGCACAGTACAATTAGTCTACTGCACATTAAGCGTCACAAAAAACCCCCATTCACCTTTGTTACTGCACATTAGTAAAGGCTACTGTGCCTTTATCTAGTACCTCATATTAGAGGTACTACACTTAATGTGCAGAAGCAAAGGTGCATTAATGAATGTGGAAACACACCAACTGATTAGAAGAAAAATTCTTGCTAGTATCTAATGTTAAGTCTCCTTGTTTGCAATTTAAGACCATTACTTCTGGTCCTGTTCCCTCTGGACATAGAGAACAATTGTTTTGTATCTTCTTTGTAGCAACCTTTGTTGTATTTGAAGACATCAAATCCCTCCTTGATCTTTTCTTCTCCAACCTAAATAATCCCAGTTCTCTCAATCTTTCCTTATGTGTCAAGTTTAGAGTTCTATTGATTTTTGTTGCTATCCTCTGTATTCTTTTTTAGTTGTCTGCCTCTCTTGGAGTAACCAGACACATTATTCCAGATAAGACCTCACCCGTGCTTGTTTCTTAAGCACTAAGCAGTACAGTCAACCATTTCTTATCTCCCTATATACAATAATCAGGTCTGCTTCTTGATTTTGTTGGCTGATACGACGAGTCTAAGTAAAGTTAGTTTCCTTTTGTGTTCAAAAGACCACACTCAGGTAGGCTCTGGAGCAGTGAGAGACGCGCAGGTGAAGCCCGCTGCGCCCCCAGTCCCCCGAAGCCCCCCAGACACCCCCTCAGCAGCCACCAAGCCCCCTGCCAACCCCCAGCACAGCCGGAGGTAAGCGGGCTCGTGGTGGGAAGGGGTTAACTCCTTGCTTGCTGGGAGGAGGCCGCTGCCTGGTGCCGGGCCGGGTCAAGCCCCCGCCCAGGCCCCTACTTGGCCCAACCCCCCAGGGAGCCCCGCGACCAGAGCCGCGCGACCAGGCTGCGTAAACAGGCGCTTGAGTTAGCACGGAGTTCACGCAGGGGAGGGTGTGGGAGGGCATGAGACCCTGCCTGCGACCCCCCCAGCCATAGCCAGCCCCAGCCGTAGCCAGCCTACCAGAGGCATGACACAGATGGGCATGCGCCGCACCCCTCGAGGGTCCCCTCGGGCTCTACGGCCCCTCCACTGGGCACCTCAGAGACGGCCACCCAGACGGAGCCCATGGTTCCGGGCTCCATGCAGACAGAGACCCTGGCTCTTGGCTGCGGGGGCTGCCTGTCCCTTTTTCAGGCTCTGGGGCTCGGGAGCATGGCCACCTCCCCTTGCGGGGTCTGCTCCCTACTGGCGTCTCTGGCGTGCCAGCTGGAGGAGCTCCAGGCCACAGTTCAGAGACTGCGTGCCATTAGGGACTGTGAGCAGGAGATAGACTCCTACTGCCAGGCCCTTCTCCCCTGGGAGCCACAGGGGAGAGCTCCGTCTCCCTCCATGACTAAGGAGGACTCTGGGACCTCCCGCTCTGCCCAGT
This sequence comes from Crocodylus siamensis, assembly GCF_052110815.1. Classification (NCBI taxonomy): domain Eukaryota; kingdom Metazoa; phylum Chordata; order Crocodylia; family Crocodylidae; genus Crocodylus; species Crocodylus siamensis. The sequence goes on along the minus strand of NC_143397.1, from coordinate 239,228,521 downwards.
CAGGGGCATGGACCAAGGTGGTCAAGGGCCCCAAGGCCCGCCGCACCAAGGCCCCTGCCCCGCCGGAGCTTAGTAACAGGTTCGCACCTCTTGCAGCCCCAGCAGAGCCCACGCAGTTGCCAGCTCCCGCAGGCAACCCAGGCTCGACCGCAGCTACTGGCCCCGCTCTCCCCAAGACAAAGCGTAAGGTGTTTGTTGTGGGAGACTCCATCCTGCGGGGCACTGAGGGGGCAATCTGCCGCCCCGACCCCTTAGCCCGGGAAGTCTGTTGCTTCCCGGGGGCCTGCATCCGAGACATTGCAGAGAGGATCCCGCAGCTCCTCCGGCCCACAGACCACTACCCCATGCTCCTTATTCATGTGGGCACCAATGACACGGCTCAGATCACCCCCAGCCAGGTCATGAGGCGCTACATGGAGTTCGGAGTGGGGGCTTAGGGGTCTGGGAGCTCAGGTGGTGTTTTCGTCGATCCTCCCAGTCTCGGGCTATGGGCTGAGGAGGGAGAGGAGGATCCACGCGGTGAACCAAAGACTGTGGCGCTGGTGTTATCGGGAAGGCTTTGGCTTCCATGACCACAGCCCGCTCTTTGGAGAGAGAGGCAGCAAGCTGCTGGGAAGAGATGGCCTCCACCTCTCTCCCCTGGGGAGGAGGCTCTTCTCAGCCAGGCTGGCTGACCTGCTCCACTGGGCTTTAAACTAAGCCCACTGGGGGATGGGGGGACTACTGCCCCTGCTGGCCCACTGAAAGGCCCTTGCAAAGCCAGCAGGCCAAGGCACTTAAGGGAGCACTTAAGGGAGCCCACCCCTGCCCCAGCCCTGGCACAATCTGTGGGCAAGGCAAAAGCCCCCAAGGGCACACTTGCCTGCCTGTACACTAATGCCAGGAGCCTGGGCAACAAGCAGGACGAGCTCGTCCTCCTGCTCAGTGCAAAGAAATATGATGTCATTGGGATAACGGAGACCTGGTGGGACTCCACCCATGACTGGACCACGGGTATAGAGGGCTATACCCTGTACAGGAGGGATTGTGTTGACAAAAGGGGCGGGGGTGTAGCTCTCTATGTGAAGGAAAGCTACATGTCCCTGCAAGCTGATGTTGGCGACCGGCATGGACAGCTAGATACCCTCTGGGTAAAAATTCGTGGGGAATTTGGCACAGGGGACACAACGGTGGGAGTCTACTACAGACCTCCCACTCAAAGTCCCGAGCTTGACCAGGAGTTTGCCCAGGAACTGACTGAGGCCTCTTGCTCTAGGACCTTGGTTGTCATGGGTGACTTCAATTACCCGGACATCTCGTGGGAAGATCACTCAGCTAAATCTGAGCGGGCGCAAAGCTTTCTCTGGTGCGTGGATGACCTCTACCTGACTCAAGAAGTCTATGGGCCAACGAGAGGCAAAGCGCTGCTCGACCTGGTACTGGCTACGGGGGACGACCTAATTGGCGACCTAGTGATCGATGGGAAGTTGGGTGACAGCGACCACGAGCTGATCACCTTCACCATCCGCCGTAAAGCTGGCAAGTCAGTCAGCAACACAGAAGTCCTTGACTTCAGAAAAGCCGACTTTGATAAGCTCAAGAGGCTAGTCAGTCAGGCCCTCAGGGACCATGACCCCAGGGAGATGGGAGTTCAAGAAGAGTGGTTGCTTCTCAAGGAAGCGATCCTCAGTGCACAAGCTAAATCTATTCCAACACGCAGGAAAGGCAGCAAGAAGGCACAGCAGCCCCCCTGGCTCTCCAGAGACCTAGCGGACCTAGTGTGGCTAAAAAGGAAAGCCTACAAAGGATGAAGGACGGGATTCACCTCCAAGGAGGATTACTCCGCACTGGTCCGGTCCTGCAGGGACCAAACCAGGAAAGCCAAGGCTTCAACTGAACTCCAACTACCTTCAGGCATCAAAAACAACAAAAAGTCCTTTTTCAGATATGTGGGGAGCCGGAGGAAAAGCAAGGGCAATGTTGGACCCCTGCTAAACCAGATGGGGCAACTGACAACTGACGCCCAAGAAAAAGCCAACCTATTAAATAGGTACTTTGCGTCAGTCTTTCATCAGTCACACGGGATGCCCATGCCTGCTATGGGACAGGGAAATCTGGGTGAGGGGAATCCCCTACCCTCCATCAATGCTGACCTCGTGAAGGAACACCTTGAGAAGCTGGATACCTTCAAGTCAGCCGGCCCTGACAACCTGCACCCCAGGGTACTCAAGGAGCTGGCGAGCGTCATAGCCCAGCCCCTGGCACGGATCTTTGAAAACTCCTGGCGCTCTGGTGTAGTGCCCGAAGACTGGAAGAAGGCCAATGTGGTGCCGATCTTCAAGAAAGGGAGGAGAGTGGATCCGGCTAACTACAGGCCCATTAGCCTGACTTCTATCCTGGGGAAGATCTTAGAAAAGTTTATTAAGGAGGCCATCCTTGAGGGACTGGCCCA